>NC_058116.1:22561250-22878958 GCF_914725855.1 Thunnus albacares
TAAAAAATAATCTCCTCAACAGCCTCACTTTGAATTCAGGGTCGGAACTTGACTTTCAAAAAAGCAGCATCATCCACTTCAGAAGTCTCAAACACACAATAAGGGGGAGCAAAACAAAGTGACTAGAAATTGCCTTATGGCATGATAAACAATCATCTCCTGTCTTTTTGTTTCCTTCTTATACTGTGTGCTGTATGTAATATTTGTTGCAGGCCTGTATCTATTTAAATGACAAACACATTACAACAAATAGCTTCTTGTTAATGGAAAATAAATATCCTTCCATCCACAGACAGTGTTGTGTAAAGCCCCCAAATATGTCATTTATTTCTTCATGTTAAAGCACAAAACATCTTTTTAGTTTATTGTGTAGAAGCTCTACCATAAGAGGTAAATTTTGTTGTCTTACCACACTGGAATTCATCTGCTCCGTCTTCACAGTCTTTTTGGCCGTCGCAGAGCCATACACTGGAGATGCAGTTCCCACTTGGACAAGCAAAGTGGCCCTCCTCGCACTTCTGCCCATGGGAAACTGGGACAAACAACAAAACCAAGTCAGTCCTCTGGGAACTCGTGATGATTGAGGTCAGTATCTTTTCCTAAGCTCTCTCTGAATCTCTTATCCCACTGTCACAATCATCTCTGAAAATGAGATCAGTCTTAAGTGTTTTCTGACTGAAGCTGGCATCCTTATATCTGTCTCTGAATGCACATTCAAAATGTGTATCTTTGTGTTGGTTGCTCACCCTGGCAGTTGGTCTCATCGGCGTAGTCTCCGCAGTCGTTTGCACCATCGCAGATCCATGAGGGGTGGATGCACAGTGAGGTGGAGTTGCAGCTGATGAAATCTTTTTCTTTCACCCCCAGCTTGTAAAAGTGAGAGCAGTCGTTGTGGTCTGAATACAAAACACAGCACCACAATAATTGTCTGTCACAGTGGCAGTGATGGTGAGGGGTGCAGCATTCAATCTGATGCGAGTGACGAGTACAGATTCAAGTTACTGGATCCAACTGATGTGCTATAGATAGAGCTGAGTGTTTACATTTTCTTTTTAACTGCAATGCAAAACACAAGCCAAAGGACTTACTGCAGTTTTTTTCATCCGAGGCATCGGCGCAGTCAATGACCTGGTTACACCAGGCTGAGCTGGGTATACAGCTCCCATCCTTGCACGATGATTCTGATGAGCCACATGTGACATCTGGGAGAGAGAATTAGCATTTCAAAAAGATAACAGAACAGAAACAGCACTCAGAGACAGTTACAGGTACAGCTCACAACAATACTTACAAGCTCTTTCTGGAGGTGGTGAAAATTAGCTCTTGGTTGCAAACTGCCTAACTGAAAAGGTTTATGAAGAGTCTGTGGACTGCCTGTACTAAAAAATTGCTTGAATATCATGACCCTCTTAGTGTTGTGCAAGAGCAAATCACACTTAATATTTGTTTTGTTGTTTATTTACCTAATACTGCACATCGATTCTTGTCATTTCACCCCTGCATGTTATTACCAAGATACAACTTACATAATCCTGTAACTAAATGTTCTAATGGTAAAAAGAATAACTTATTGTTGGTGCCCCATTAAAAAGAAAATGCAACACAGGAAATGACATATCACAGTGAGATAAAGTCCTTCTGAGATCCCAGAGTGATGACTTGCAAGGTTCACATTAATTAAGAGAACAGCACTGTCTTCTTGTGGACTCAATCAGCTTGGTAGAGTATTAAGAGTCTATACACTTCCACATTTTCCCACTGTTGCTAATTACAGCACAGAAATACACACAGCTGTACTTTTTTTTCCTTATTTCACCAACAAGGTCAAAACTTACTCAGTCTGGACATACTGGGGACATAGAGCATTGTCCAGACTCTCAAAAGCAGCCTTTTAGGGTGGGGTGTTAGGAGCATCTTTGAATTTGTGAACTCTTTATGATCTTGGGGCTCATTAGAGAGTGAAAGCTTAGCACAGCATGTGGCCTCGCGTGCTGTATTAATATAAGCATTAGTGTGGCTGGATCCTGCCCTCAGAGGCAGGACGGATTGAAGAGAAGATCAAACGGTCGTGACTCACTGCTACAGAAGGCTTCATCAGAGTTATCCCCACAGTCATCAGTCCCGTCACAGAAACGACTGTTGGCCACACAACGTTGGTTGTAGCAGGGCCTGAAACCCTTCCGGCAGCTCCTGTTGTCTGAACACAAAGGCATGCATAAATATGTTAAATATGACCAAAAACCCCTTGGTCCAGACATGACCTTGATGGAAAACAATCAACAGGTGCTTTTAGCAATTAATCCTATAAGAATTCTAAACCAAACCAACATCTATTTTTCTGAAATATTCTTATCTGAATATGCTATATACTGTATGTATGAATATATGTGTTTCTTACCACAGTATTGCATCTTTTCATCTGATTTGTCTTTGCAGTGGGCGATTCCATCACAGGTTAGCTGGTAGTTAATGCACTCTCCATTCCCACACTCAAATTCACTGTGGATGTTGCAGGAGGAATTTTCTGCTGCAGAAGAAGGGGAGGGTCATGAACAATGACTATCAAAATCTCAAAACTTAACTGTGTATATTGAACTAATGTCAAACATACAGGTAAAATCAGAGGCTACATTTCAATGCATAGTGAACTCCATTTTTAGAGCATTTTCTTCAGCAACCCAGTTCTGGGTCAACATTTGTAAATGTCATAACTGTATTCAATGACCCCATTATGCTTATACTTCAACTTGAGGGAAATCTGGTATATTCTTATCTGCAATTGGTAGCTAGTTCACATTTGGTCTAGTATAGTTATTTAAAAATAAATCTCAAAATTGTACTTGTAGTGATTTCCGTCATCAAGCATACAGTAAATTAAAACATACTCTGACAATATCCCTCTCTGTTCTGCTTGCAGCTTCATGATTTAAAAATACAAACCTTCTTCCTGCTCTAGTTTTGAATGGAAATGGGATGTGGTAGGAAGCCTGTATTCCTCTATGATATCCAGGCCATCATCCAACTCTTCTGAATCATTTTTCATGTCTGGTGTGGCCAAACTTCCCCCGTTTGAACAGTCTCTCCCACGTTATGGTTTATCCTCACATTGTGTTTCAAATTCAAACAGCAATTTGTCAAATTAGGAAGCCAGACACCGTTGCAATGCTTGTTTCTTGTGACTTTAGGCAGGTAACTGTGACAAACATCCTACTCCTTTGAACTTTGTGTTCTGCTGTCTGCATAGACGTAAAGTCACACAACATTATAGATTTATTTTCCTCAGCAGTATTGACTATGATCGCTGGAGTCAGTACAAACTTACTGATTAGTCAAAGAGGAAGAGACAGCAGCTAGTCATGCTTTCTTGTTTGTGTGTGGCGATGTAAAAAGGAATCAATTCAAAAATATCAAAGGTCCATGTAAACAGCACAAACAAGATCTTAACCTAAGTGTGGACAGTAGCCAGGTTACACTATGCATATAAATGTAGACAATGACCAAGTTCAAAATAACAAATCCATAAAGCGTGCCATTAGAATCAATATTTTGTACTGAGACTGTTCTAAGGGTTAGCAGAGGTGGCCCCTGTATAATTAAATCTGAAGCTCCTCATGACTTACACACGCATCTGTTGTCATCCAACAGCACACGTTCTCCACGACAAGTGCAATTGACCTTTCCATACGGGGTCAGGAGACAAAGGTCACCGCAGCCTCCATTCATGTGTCGGCATGGGGACAGCTCACCTTCAATAACAATCAAACACAACTGATTAAGCGGTCAGAAGCAGTCAAATCTCCTGGGACACACTTCCTGTTTTAGTTGCCATCAGTCTCAGATGTTCAGTGCATTAATGCAGTTATCTGGTGAGGAAGCATTGTAGATTATGCTTTACAAACTTAGGCTCAGCCTTCCTCATCTATTATTTTATTAATGAGTTATATTCCAAATAAATTTTAAAAATTCAGTGACAGAGCTGGAACAAAATTTGCATTATCTTCTTCTCATAGGATGGATTTTTCCCTAAAAGACTGGCAAATCTGAAGAGAAGATCTTGCTTCTTGAACTTGAGGGCTTGACACCAAACCTGACCTTTCCAGTTAATGGCTGTGATAGCTGATATGGATTTTGTCCTGTAAAATCCCATTAAATTAGAGATGGAGAAAACTTGATGTGTCATGCTGTGGTTATTCCAGATACTAGCAGGAATAAGAAATAGACCACTAAACCAAAAAGATATAGAGCAATTATCCAATAACTAATTTCTAGAATAGATTTTAAGCTTTATTAAGAATGGGGTTGATGTAAGGACAAAATACATTTTGTTTAAATTTAAAGGATCTTAAGTGGCCAACACATGAGTAAGAGGGCATTTCTGTACGAAACATACCGTACTAATACTGACTACAGGCAGCTATCCTCACTGACAGGTAGCAGGTGTACAATGCTGCATATTTTTTGTCTTTCCCTGCCTGGGGTGCTATATGAAAAGGCTGTTTGTAGCTCTGTGGGAATCATGAAATGCACTAAAGCGCATGACCAAACAGCAAGCATAACCAGTGAAAGAAAATGTAGGTGGTAGTCTAGTCTGAGAAAAAAACTGTAGAAAAGAAGCTTAGCAAGAAGAGACACAGAACCAAGTGCAAGTGTTCAGAGACAAGCATGTCCATTGGAGACCCTCCATTATTACTTACCCTCCAGTCATACGGTATTTTATTCATGAAAGATGAATATATAATAATATATATTTAAAGTCAGGATATTCTTGACTAAAACAATGCAATAAGAGGTTAACAATATAATGACTGAAAAGGACAAAGTGATTATGAAATCCACCAATGGCCAATGCACATTACACAGTAGACTTGCAGCTGTGCCCATGCAGGTCATGGGATGTTATTGTCATTGTTGGGGAGTAACTAGTTACATGTAACGGCATTTCATAAGTAAATTAATTAAAAACAATTGCAGTAGTAAACAACAATAATAAACAATAATAAAATGAACAATTACAAACCAATATGTCGGTGATTACAAAGGGGTTACATCTAAATATACTACTTTCGGTAAAAAGTGTACATGTAGAGTATAACAATCATTCTGTTGCTTTGCATCTTGTTACTGTGAAATTTGAGTGCAACACCATCAAGGGTAGGATGGCTTACAAGGAGCTGTCTCTACATCCAGACAGGGGCTGTGTTCGGGATCGCATACTAACATAGTGCCTACTACATACTTAATCAGTATGTACTGAACACTGCCTACTAAATGAACGATTAAGTATGGCATTACCAGCACTGTTCACACTGAAGTATACTCAAGCAAGACAGTCGTGTGATTGCATCCCATGTGACTGCATCATATGATTGATTGCCTGTCTCATCTAGCCAGCGGCTCCTCACATCTCTGAAAACGTTGCAGCAAATTTCCAAACAGGCGTTATTTGGATAAACTGACCACATATTGGAAATCTATATGGTTACTTTCTCATCTAAAAAGATATTACAACTTAATGAAGTGACATTAACAGCTTTTAGCCCGGCTCAAAATCTAATCTAGCAAGAAATTCTTAACTAGTAATCTGTAACATATTAGATTTCTAAAGTAACCTTCTCAACACTGGTGATTATTTCCCATGACAAGATAAACAAGGAACTGTGTACGTCTCAGCATCAGAGTCCAACCTTTGGGACACGCTTAAGCCCACTTCCCTTTGCCCTACTTGGAAATTAAACTTCATACAGCACTTTAGAGACTCCCTCAACACCATAGGCTACTTTTTTATTAATTACCTCTAAAACTTAAGTGTCTAGCCTTTCTAAATAAGACCTTCTTCATTTATCATTCCTGTTGTTTTTGGACATCAAAATGAGAAGCTCTTTTAATCTTTTGCTATTTGTTAGTATAGCCTGGCCAATATATTAGTGGACCGATATTATCAGCCAATATTGACTAATAACAGATACATCTGTGTAGAATATTTGACTTTTATAGTATAATATGTTTTTGTTGTATTTGGGCATTCCTATTACTATTTTAAATAATTCTATTAAGCTTTTATTACATTTACTGCATAAAATGTACTTTTTTTTAAAAGCGTTCACTGTCATCTTTAATTATAAAGCTTTTTGTTCAACTGTATATAAATATCCTAAATATCATGCCTAATACATATCTTTGTCACCAATGAATCCTTGCCAAACTGCTTTTTTTAGGCTATGTTTTTGGAAAAACAAAAGATTTTTATTATTATAATTACTTTGTATTCACAAATATTGATATTGGCCTAAAATATCAAAAATCAGTCTGGCTTTGTTATATAGTCAAGTGTTATACCACTGAAAAAACATTAAGCCAGAGAGGGATGAAAGTGTATCCAGTCCTCACAAAAAAAAAAAGAAAAAAAGAAAACAGACAAGTGCATACAAACTGTATAAGTGTCACAAATAATTCTCGTTTAGCTACAGTAGAAAGTGCATGAACACATCTATTTTGGTCTATTTTCCTAAACCTCACAAACATAATAAATATGCACATGTACAAACCCCTGCCCATAAGCATGCATGAACACCCAGGCACCTGCATACACATCATACACAAATATTTGCAGACACAACACTGCTCATTAAATTAAGTATCTCCAGGTGTTTAAATACTCACAGTTGTTTGTGTCCTTGGCCACAGCTATAATTCCCATTGGTTGATGAGGTATGTCTGCTCGTAATACCTTGGTGTCACCGCCTGTGTGCTTGTTTGATCGCAGCACAGACCTGCGGGCCCAGTCTGACCAGTAGATAAAATCTGCATAGATGGCGAGCCCATAGAAGTTCCCGGGGCCTGATTTGACAATGACCTAAAAATTGTAGAGCGGAGACATTAGGACTGCTTTACATCACGCTTTTCAGATCTTAGGCTTATATGTCAAATGCTACTCTGGTATGCAGCATTTGTGAGTGATTATTTATGCATAGATGATACAGCCACAACACAAGAGGAATTCATACATTTGGTGCTGTCAATATTTGCACTTCCACCCACAAACCCATCACACATGTCTGTTCAAGATCTGGCTGGAGAAAGCATCACCAGAATTTTGAGTGCAACCCTAGGAATAAATCTGGAGAATAATGTTTCGACTCATTAATCAACACATCACCCCTGCTGCCCACATGACTGCTTAACCCAGATGTTGGGGGAGTAAATGACAGTGTCATTGGCAGGGAGGCAGGAATCCATCAGATCCCTCCTTGTGGGACTCTCTGGGCTTGTGGGGGGGGATCAGGGCCTCCAGCAGATCTGTAGTCTCAGCCATTAGTGGAACAGGTTTGTAAGCAGCATCACATTAGCCCTGTGCCATACTGGGATTAATAGGACAGGTGTTGATTAAAGGAGCCCAGCGTGTGGATGCAACAACTGGCCATCAGATGAGTGAGAGTCAGAGAGAGAAAGAGAGGGAAAGATAGAACGCCAGATGGGATGTAACATACTGATAGGAAATTAGATTTGGGAGACATTAGGTTTACAGCCAGAAACATATTACTTGTGTGCTGAAATTGTGTTTTGGATAAATGTGAACATATTTCATGCGATCTTATCATTCTAACTTCAAGTATTCCACTCTGTTACTATTCAGCAGTATTCAAATATCTTACTTCAAACGCCATTGTCAACAGACTCCTACCTGATTACTTCAGTGGTAACATAAACACATTGAGAGCACATTGTTGACATTGAACTCAAATGACACTCAATTTATATTTCCTCTCTTCATGGTAAAAAGGGACATCTTTTCTCCACTACACATGCTGACATCTTGCCTTATCATGCACTCCACTGCCCTTTGTGAAGCACTGCCTTCATTAATGGCATGGGTCTCTACTCTCAAAATGGCACGGCTCTTGTTCTCCTCTGTCGCCAACCACACTGTAAGCATATAATGGCACTGCTGCAGTGAAGAGGATTACCGGGACACTCCATTGCCATACTAGTCTACATTCATGTTTCAACACACAATTGGTCCTCTATAATGCATTTTATTCTATAAAGAATAGTAATCTATAAATAAAATAAAATAAAATTAAACAATCAGACTCAGAACACACTTAAGTGACAAGGAGACTTAATCTTCCATATCCACAACAGCCAGTCCTTGTATACAGTGGAAGGAGTTGTCTTAAGATTTCCACCACTGCAGTTTGTTTAAGTGCTGAGGTTGACAATCAGCTATCTCTGTTTAATTTACACATTTTAATTGGAATGGAGAATCTGCACCCAGAGTGCTCTCATTGCAAAGCCTTCATTAGCAGGACAAGGCTGCAGAAAGGGCAGGTGGGGATCCGAAGTTGAAGACTTTTTGAGCCTGGTGACCCGGCTCAGCAAATATATGGGTAGCTAATTGAGATGGGCCAAGGTGCTGAGCTGCAGAGGTCGTGTCAAGCAAAAACTGAAATCCCTAGCAAAAAATTGTATCTCGCACTGTAATCCTTCACACACCAGGGATACAGAAGATATAGCCAGTTTTACATTACAATATGCATGCAACTGAGCTTCTTTACTTTAGCAAGGAATGCCTTTTATGATTAAGCAAACATCTACACTCTAAAAGATGAAATATCAGAAAGAGCGTCATGAGGTATCTTATCACTTGTATTGAGTTCTAGGAACACCAACAGGTATCGGGGAGTAAATGGGAGACAGAAAAAATGTTTAAAAAGGGCAGATAAATTTGAGATGTGTTCCCTGAATATGCACCTTGCTTCTCAGGTGTTTTGTGATAAAACATCCACATCACTGAGAAGCACGTGGAAAATACATCCTAACTCATGAGTCACTGGGTCTCTTTCATAAAAACATTTTTCGATTTGCAGGAATTTCAAAGGGTACAATACAAAAATGTGCAGCTTTAATTAAAATGCTGCCCAGTAATTGCAGTTATAATAAGATTATTAAAAATAAAAATAAAATATGTTTTACAATTGTAGGGAGAGATGTTTCTACAAAAGACCCATTGTATTTTTTTTGTATTTAAAAACAATTTGGTGCTGCTGGGTGTTCATTTTTGTAAAAAAAAAAAAAAAAAAAATAGGACCACAATTTTCATACTCACATATCTGCTGGAACCATCATAATCACATCTCTCAATTTTGCCAAGGCTTCCATCTGAAAAGTAGAGCTTCTCTGCTTTGTGATCAATGGTCAGTCCATTGGGTGTCAGGATGTCAGAGCTGATGATAATCCTCATGGTCTTGCCCGCTAAGGTGGATCTCATGATGCTGGGCCTCTGCTCATTCCAGTTGGTCCAAAACATCAGGCTAAAATGTGCGAGGAAAACGATAGCAAGAATAAGACATTTTTTAAACTGTAGTCCTCAGCAATTTATAAGTTGCAAGTGGCTTCATTTTAATGTGTAGATAACATCAGAGACTCTCTCACTCTCCAAATGAAGCACTACATTACTTCACCTCAGTGCATCTACAAATTCATATCACCTCAGCAAGAACTATGTGTAGTCTGAAATTGGATCAATGAGCAGCAATGATGGCTTTTTATAAGAGCTGCTACACCAAAATCTCACCAAGGGAACTCTGCCATGCAGGGAAAACAAGCACTAATGAATAGGAACATTTTCTTCACCGAATTAAATTACTAGAGGTCTATGCAGTAGTTTCAGTCAGTTATCAACATGATCCCATAGCAGCCAAGACCTCCAGGCCTGTCATCTGCTTCCCTATTTTGCCCTGAAGAAGCTCATCAGTGATAAAGGGTAGCTCAGTTTCAATTTGATAAAACAGATCAGCATCACAGGTTGTGAGATAGAGGTCATTTACTCATATTCTCATCTGTGAGGACTTCTAAGGATATAAGAAACACAGATAATAGCAGCAGACTAAATAAATGAAAGATTTATATCTTAGTTTTTATGGGTTTTGCAAGATGGACAATGCATGTTTTGAATCCACAGCTATGTAGATAAACCACAAAAAAGAGGTGGATATGTTTTCCAATTGTATAAACAAGTTTTTTTTAGCTCCTACACTCTCATTTCATACTATAATGAAGTCAAGGAAGTCCACTCCAGTTGGAAAATAAAGATTGCGGTTAGAAGTCACAACCAGGGACTGCTGATTAATCACTTGAGTTTGAATTTGAATTATCAGACAGTGGGTCTGAAATGGTGACAAAGTGCAAACCCAAATCTAACCTAGATGTAACATACATACTGTAAATTAAATAATCACATCAGCTTTTCAAAGTACAAACATTTGTTGAAGGCACAGATCACAAAATTGACTGATTAAATGTATGTTTACCAAAACACAATATATCTAAATTTAAGATAGCTCAAATTATAGCGTCAGACAGCATAATGCAACAAAACCTTGGCACCCAATGTAGACTTGCTAAAGAGTCAGAAAGTTGATTGCTGAGAAACTATAATTACTGTATCACACAATTTGTAACTGTGTTTTTTGGTGCTAAAAAAACCCTCCGAAGGTTTTGTCTCAATTTGTCTCTTCTGATTTTCTTATTTTTCTGAAGAAACATGCTATCACCTTTACAGTACAGTAAGTAGATCTGTTTAAGGTCTTTAAAGAAACATTTTTCAAAAAAAGAGGAATTTAAAAAAAACTAAGCCATTTGAATGTTGTAATAAATTTGTAATTAAGTGTTTTTTTCATTTAAATTACAATGAGAACCACATTACAGTGATCAACTGCTGATATGGATCAAGAAGCTTGGGACAGAATCATTCCTATACAAATGCTGTTTAAATAATTCAGTTATAGTAATCAAGTAGTCCGCTTACAGTTTTCATTTTGAGTTTTTTCATACATGACAATATATGGAAAAAATTTAAAACTACGGTAATTCTATTTTCTTTACTTTACTCCCATGATACACATATGATATGTGCTTAGCGGCTGTGGCACCATTATTACCTCGTGGTAACCTGTCTGCTTCCAGCTGGCTACCTGAGGCTGATGCTGTGTGCACATTGAAATAATGACGGGAAAAAGAAAGTCATTTTATCGCAATGAAAAACGTAGTCTCCTCGCAGCTTATGACAAATTGACAAAAACAAGACAACAAGATGCAGCAGTGAAACAACAAGCATTTGAAACAGCTGTACTGTATTTTGAAACAGTCAATAAAATTCAGTAAATAGCAAAGCTGTTTGTTTCAGTAATTTATATTCATGTAATAAATATACAAATGTCAATTAGATGGCAATCTGCATGAGAAATAAAGAAAAGAATTTGATTATAATAGTCATCTGTTTACAGTGATCAATTTGACGTGACAGACGTGATCACTGTTAATGGTTTGCACTGTAGATTAGAATTTTTTAATTATAATAACATGGCCATTGAGTGGTATTACTATCAACTAGGCTAAAAGAAAGATAAAAGGCAGACACAGCATGTAGTTTAAAATAAATGCATTTGGTGTGCTGTCCTCAGATCCAAAAAGAAACTTCTCCATTCGTCAGCATTTTTGTTACAATGGTAGGCAATCTGTAAAATTGAGAGCTCTACCTGGATCATATCTTGGCAGCATATCAGTGATATTGTTAGGCGCAAGTCTATGATTAGATGTCCACGATTTATAGAAAAGTGATCTTAAAATTCTGTCCTAAAACTAATTGGATGCCAGTGGACAGATTTTAGACTTTTTTTTCTTTCTCCCAGTGAAAACTCTGGCAGTGATATTCTATATGAGGTGTAATTTATTTATGGACTTTCTGAGGATAATGAGCGCTAGTGGAAATAAAAATGAGAGTAGCTGAACCTACAAACCTATAAATAAACACTTTGTGATTGATGGTATCAAGGCTTGACTTACAGTAGATCCAGACATTTTTTGAATTAATTGAGTGATTCAATAATTTGGAAAGAGTGAGAGAGTGCTTAAAGTCCAACTAAAAATCACATTTAATCATCCGCTTTTGCAGTCAAAAATAATGTCAGCAGAACAAGACGTGTGTTCATTTTTGTAAGTTATATAAGAGAGAGGCAGGAAGGTGGATCTAGTTGTTGTTCCAAGTCTTGTGTTGTGCTGCAGGCTGCTGCCTGGCTGTCTCCATCCATGTAGATGGAGAACTAATGGTATATTGATGAATTAATGCAAAGATAGGGGGTGCCATCATCAAACCATAAAACATAAAATTAAAAAAATCTCAGATTTTTCTCAAACATTAACACGGGACATGTGATTTACAGAGCAGATAATGTATATATGCTGTATGTTGCAGACAAAAAACATTGTAAAGACAAAGAAGAGCTACTAACTTTTGACACTCATCCAGAGCCAAGACATGTGGGTGGTCTTCCTCCGAAAGAGTGACCACGGCCTGCCGGCTAAGGGCACCCACTCGTTTCTGGTCCACAGTTTGTCTGGTGATCGTGGAAGTAGTGGAGCTGGTCCAGTACAAGGTGTCCCAGGCTCGGTGGTATGCTAGGCCCTCCACTGAACCCACATCTAAATGAACAGACAAGTAAGACCTCTGCTCAAATTCTAACCAAGTAACCCAACTCAGACACTGCATAAATTCTTCATTCATTCTTTTATAAAGGTAGGCCTGGGGAGCACATAACGTGTTATGTGTCCTTGGTTAAAGATCTACACATAGTTAAAAATTTAATTTGTCTGCCACTGCCTGAGGCCACTAAACTGAATAGTTGCTTACAGTAGTGTAGATTTTTGGTGAAAATACTGACTCTGCTTGTAACAGATGGCAGGCTCCAATTGTGTTAGAATTGGCATTATGCTTTCTTGGTGATTGACAGGGAACTTCATGCCTCACTATGCTGGTCAGACACCTATTTGTTGATGCAACGGTCACTCAGCAATTGAATGTTTTCATTGGGAACCAATTTCCTAAACACAGAATATGAAAAGGACTTTGCGGCCCCCAGGTTGGAACAAAAATGTGATTTACAGGAAGGGACTACAGACAGAAAAGCTGGCCATTATTCATTATTCATGTTTCATTATTTACTGTAGATTATTTTGCAATGCTTTGACCTATTAAACTTGACCTCCACTGCTTTAATGTTGCATGAGGAAGGTCAGAATAACTACAGTAATATAGTATTGTTGAGTTGTCATGTATTAATGCATGAATATGGCTACTATTCCCCATGGACCACTGTAGAGTATTCATGGAAACTTATGATTGAAGGATTGTTTCCATTTTGTTAGGGGGGGAGAAAAAAGAAGACAATACTAGGAAAAAAACACAACTTTGCACCCTGTAGCAGTGGAAAATGACACCATGCAAAAAGTAGTAGAGATTGCCAACCTAGTATTAAAAAAAATAAAATAAATGAATTTAAATCCCATAGTATAAATAGTTCTTGTGGAGGGCAACAGAAACCTAAAAAGGACTAATATGCCCCTAATCAGATAGAGGAAGCAAAACAATTTCCCCGAAGAGATGAAAACAAAGTTTGTTTCTTTTCCGATAAATCCCATTTATTAAGATTCAATAAAGCCACACTTTACAAAGCCACCAGACCCAAAGCAGTCAGATACCACAGTTTGTCAGCCAGATAGAAAATTGGCTTTGTTAGGGCTTTGAAAACATCACCTGTGTGAGCCAGGTTCTATGTATACAATTGTCCATGTCTAACTCTTTTATGTACTGGCACATTTGTTTGTTGTTCGACAAAAAGAACAGATTACCTTTCATACTTAAAAAGGCCAAGGGATTATCTACATATGGGTGTCAGTTGAATGAGAGCAACAAAATTGATAAAAGAAGACAAAATAATTAATTAAAATAATGAAATGAATTTTACAACACCCCTTTATTCACATAATAATAATTATTACATAATAATTATTCACATCTGTATGATGACGACTATCTTGGCCGTAATCCTATCTTTTCTTTAACTCTTGACGTTTGCATACACATGGCCAATGCTAGATAATTTGCCTGTATCCCCTTATCTAAAAACCCATAAACCATACTCTAAAATACTTAAGACACTACCTGAGTCAGCTGACTACTAATTAATAGTTTGCAATAAAAGCCGTCTGGCAGCTTGGAGTTTCTCACAAATTGTTGGCGGGGCAAGGGAGTAATTAATGGGGGACATGGAGTTTAATTAGGGAAATATGGATGATTAACATCTTCACCTTTCCTCAATGACGGGATGCAGGCAGAAACTTTAAGAGGAAAAGAGGAGAGTCTTGCTTTAGATGCTGCCTAAGGGTGATGATTCCAGCAAAAGGAGTATGGATTCCTCAAAAGAACTACACAGTCTTGTATTATAGATTAAAAAATTAAAATTGTAGTAAAATTAATTCCTTGCACCACTTTGATTCCTCATTTTGTAAATATGCTAAGGTATGAAGGACACTTACAAATCCCGACAGATGGTTTCTAATAACGCTTGTTCATCTCTAGAAGATAATAAATAAGCAGAAAGCTCCCTCAGCAGGGGTGTGCGAGAGGGGTCGGGGGGGTGGGTGGGAGTGGATCAGTAACACTCTGCCAGTTTCCTAGTGGGGGGAGGGTGGATGGGGTGGGGGTGGGGTGCTGAGCTCTGCTCCCAGTGGAAACTTCACAGAATGGCAGATGATGCTAGCCGAGCAGAACAGAGGCTTTTGCTGTTCATCTGACTCCAGTCATGCTTATCAAGACAGGACTGACTGAGCTTTAGTGAAGGAATAGAGAGGGATTGGCCCCATCATTCAATCTGTGACAGTCAGTAAGCGGAAAGCATTCAAACATTGGTATTATACCATACTGATTTTGTGTTAAATGGCCTTTACAGGGGAGAAACAGCAGAAAAAATTGACGAGAGGAAGATGAAATGTGCATCTAGGTAAATGCTATTAATTCTTTGCCTCCTACGTAAATGCTAATAATTAGTGAATATTGTGTTCTAAACAAGATTGTCCCATAAGATTTAAATTTGCATTAAAAATAACACTACACCATTCTGGTATTGAGTGCAGCACATCACAACAGCAGCTGCTGCAGTCTTGAGTCAGTGTCTAAAGTGGATCTGTTCACCCACAGAACCACTGTGTACTAGAGGCATGTCAGCAGCACTCACATCCCAAAACACAATCAATGTAGTTACACATAAGTCAGATGAAAATAGACCTTGAGGGTAGAAATACGCCTTGGTTAGCAGTTATTTTGTGAAAAGTGCAAGTGAAACATGAGCTGTTATGTGTCCTTGTAGACAGCCATAAACAAACAAAAATGTTACTAATCCTACACCACATTGTGCCAAACCATACTCAGGACCATCATGGGTGCAATACTTGCCACCATGCCACCATCAATACTGTAGTAAATGTGTAGTTCCTAAAATGGGCATAAGAAGTGAACATGTATAGTAGCAGAGGGCCTGTTATTATTAATAGCATCAACAACAACCAACAAATAATGTAAACGGAGAGAATGTGAAATTAACTTACTTTCTGCAATAATAGATCTCCCTGTCCAGTCATCATTAATCATCTGGATATTTCCAAAATGGACATCACTGAAAAAGATGCGATTGGTCCCTGCTGTCTTCTGACTATAGTCAAACGCCAAGGCTATGACATTCTTGAAAAGAGCAGGATTTTCAAAAGGCTGGACAGGTGAGTTGAGGTCATTCTCATCTGAAAGGTGGATGCTTTTCAGTATAGTCCTCTCAGAGTAGAGGAGATAACCTTCATAGCGCTCACAGGCAAAGCCATCCTCTGCCAAGCGGCCATGGGCGCAGGAACAGGTTCGGCGACCACTGCCCAGGTGAAAGCACAGCTGCTGGCAGCCACCATTACTCCTCGAGCAGGGGTTGGTGCCTATGATATCAAATATTCAAAACCCAACACATGTTAAAATACTGGTTTGCTTTGGTTTCTTCCACTATGCAATCATGTTTAAATTGCATATGACTGCATAGGGGAATTGCAGATGAAAATCAAATGGCAAAATGTAGCAGCCACATATCTGCAGTGTGGCTATTATAACAGCCTTTCAAAATAAGCTGTAAGCATGGCTGTAAATGTAATTTTGTGAATATATAAAACCGTGAAGCTGAAACCTCAACCTTTCTCTCTGCCTCTATTGAAGACTGTCACGTCCTTCAAATTGACCCCCAGGCCACTCCTCATGGTCACAGCCTCACTGGTGTCGGTCTTGAAGCCACGTCTGATTGAACCATTCGAGTAGGCCCTGAAGCACACCAAGAGAGACGGGGGGTAAAATAAGTGATTTTAGTTTCAGAGAAGAAAGCACACTGTATTCAGACTCTCCATTGAGGCAGGGTAATGGTTAGCTTAGATAGATAGAATGATAGAACATTTTATTTGACAATAATAAAGGTAAATCCAAGATTGCAATCACTCAGTTTTGACATGCAATTCAAAGTGTTGAGGATACTTCAAGCATGCAAGACAGATTAAAAACCATGCAAACTCAACCAATAGTTTATAACGTGTTTCAACCTGCTGCTGTTTCAGAGATCTTACAACACTGCTGCAAAGAACTGCAGGAGTGTGTAACTTCATGAAAAGACATAAGAAATCATTAAATTTATCTTTGTGCCTCTTTTACAAAAGGTTGTGGAAGGAGCTGCTCTTGCTGATGCCATAGAATTCTATCTGGAGTATTTACAAAAATAGGAGGTGACCCTCGCTATGTGGAACTGCCGTTCCTAATGTTTTCACATGAGACTTTTGAAGGGAGGGGTTAATGTCAGGTTAGTATTGCAGGCTTTGCAGGCCAATGCATGTGTAGGCATTTAAGAAAATAATAAATTACCTGTCAGACCAGTAGATGTAAGGCCCAAACACAGCCACTGAGAACAGGTCTACGTTGGCCACTGACAGTACAATCTCTCGGCTCTCACCTGTCTCAAGGTTGATCCTCTCGATCTTATCTGTGCGGGCGTCGCACCAGTATAATGTATTTTCCTGGAAGGCAATTTTAAAATGCATATTACACACAAAACTCTTACACATGGTCATATCTGTGTCACAGAAGAGTAAGATGAGGTAGGAGGTACAGAATGTAGGAGTGTAGTGGAAGGGAAAGAGGTTGATGACGATGTGCATAGGAAAAGAATAACTGTACCTCGTAGTCTATGGAAATTCCATTGGGCCACATAATGCCTGAATTGACCAAGGTGACTTGGTCTGAACCATCCAAGCGGGAGCGGCCGATACAGGGGTTCTGGCCCCACTCAGTCCAGAAGAGATACCTAGCCAACATAGTAACAGCACTCACTGTAACAAACGTACTGATTTTTGCAATATAGTGCATAGTGTAGATACTATTAATTAACAAACACTTGATTTAGAGTCATAACCAGGGACAAAGACCTTGAATCTTTCAACCACCATGTAAGCAGGCAGTTGTTTGTTATGAAGCCTGAACAACTTGATAAGGCAATCATAGGGCTGTGTGTCTGTTGCTAGTTTTTGTGTTCTTTTGCCTCCTAGTAGCCAAAAATATATAAATTCTACTCCAAATATTATATCAATATTATGACTGTCCATCTGAGTTGCATGGGAAGTTATCAAAATTGTAAAATATTATGTAGATGTACAAAAATAACACAACAAAAGAACAAGAGAAAACAAGTATTAATTTGGGCTATTGGACTAAACTGTCCAATTACTGAAGTATTGTTTATCATATTACTCTAATATCAAGTTTAGGTTTTGTTTAAATGCTCTTAACAATGTTTCCTTTCTGACTTGTGTGTAGTTCAGTTCTTGTCTCACTTTATCTTCATCATCTCATCTTGATGTATGTGCTTAGATATACAGTACATGTATACAACATCCAATATGTTACAACATAAAAAGTAAAATAGGTAAGGGAGAACATTTAACAATCTCCCATTTATTAGTGAAATCTATGTTTTGGGGAAAACCTTTGGGGAATATTTTTGGCAATGATCCTTCTTAAAAATATTTTTTGCAATATTCCTTGGTATAGGTATAACAGGTGTGACAAAGATACTTGGGAAGGATATTTTACAGTTTAAAAACTTTCTATCACAGATGACAGTGTGTGTGAATTATATTAAAACAGTTTACAGTACATTTTTTAACACTAAGAAACAATAATTATAAATAAATATTAAACACAAAACAAAATATTTTTAAAACTTTAAGAAAAATAAGGACCAACCACAATCCAGCTTTTCAGTTTGCATTACTGTCAACATATCAAAACCAATAAACATTAACTGTGATTAGTTAGTATTGCTCAATAATGTTGGCCAGCTGATATATTTATTAGTTGGACACATTCAAGATAAAGTAAGTTCTCCCCCGTTTGCTCCACTCAGCATGACCAGTTCATTGTCCAATAGAATTGGCCATTGCTGGGCCTTGTGACATTAATAACCATTTTATGTGGTCATTACCTGGTTTAGTGTCACAGTTTGACAAAGATATTTTCATGCTACCAATCATTATATTTACAATATATGAGTTTCTAGAGGGGAAAGTATTAAGCATGACTTCTGGCCAATCTGACTACAATAAACCTTTTTTTTATACTGCTGGACCACTGATAATAGAAATGTTAATGATTACATCCAACAGTGCATTGATATAGCGAAAACACAAACATCAAAACACAAAACAAGACATGGCCTACCCCTTCTGTGGGTGGACAGCAATGCCTCTGGGCTGATCAAGTCCTTCAGATATGACCACTGAGCGGTAAGCACCATTCAAACGGGAGATTTCTATTAGATTGAAACCATGGTCTGTCCAGTAAAGGTTCCCTGCGTATAAATAACACAATAAATCAATAATAAGGTGTGTAAATACAGCAGAAGTGTATTGATCCTCAATGGGACAAGACATGAAAACACCCCCCACCATGAACATACTCATACAGTACACTAAAACTAATCTTGCATGTGCATTCATGATTGGCAGATACCCTATTGTGTCACTGAGGCTTACTGTTTATTAGCAAAAACATCAACTTAATGCCATAACTCTAAACATTGCACATAAAATGAGAATTTTCAGCAATCAATACAAACTTAACTGTCTGCAGTAATACAACCCAGGGCCCAGGGAATCGCAATACTAACCAGCAATCCAGTCAACCGCGATGCCTTCAACCCGGCTGATGCCAGTAGTGATGATGTCCTCCCTCCAGGTCTGATCACGTTTGGCCCGGGATATTCTGTTCAGGCCCATGTCTGTCCAGTACACAGTGTCATTTCCTGTAAAATACAGTTAATGACAAGACAAAATGGGATAATGAATGTGGCTGCCACAAAAGTATTTATGCCCTCAAACAAAGCAGCTCATGAAACCACATTTTACTGCAGCACGGCCCATTTCACCAAATGTTGTGTGGGACTATAAAGTATGATGGTGAAAATACCCACACAGTTCATCCACATTTCTTTGTTGACATACAGTGCTTGAGCAGGCAAGGCAATTGTCAGCCAAATTTTACAGGGCAGTATATTGCTTCATGCAAAACATGGTGTTGGTAAAACTGTTATGGACCCTTTCTGATTTTACAGCCCTATTAAATAAGCATATGAAATAGTATGTAATTTATATCTGGTGTAGACTGAAAGTGCATCTCTGTGCATTCCTGTCAATTTGGCTCTGTACAGGTTGTTAAGAGGTTAGAGGGCGTTATATGTTTATTTGCACTTTCTTGTTCCTGCTACCTTCACACTCTGTTAACACGTAGCTCATATATGACAGAATACAGCTGCAGGGCTTTCATCTGTTCTGCTCTGGCAGCCTAGCTTCTGTAATGACATGTAAATGATATGCGTAAGCTATCAGCTGCTGCTCTTGGAGGGGCTTAGTAATGCATTTGCATGTTCACCTGCTGAAAGTCATAAAAGGGAGGACAATCGTCAATTTAGTTCTGTACTATGGCAATGTCTAATTCTGTTTTGGACACCACTTATTTTCTCTTTTCCAAAAGCTGTGGTGACACATCAAAATTGCTGGTGATCTTTGAAGTAACTGATATTCAGAATTAAATTTTAGGCTCTCTTGGTAGTAATTGGATAATGGACAGAATTGTGACTATTACTTGTGTAATGAGCAACGTAACCTGCTCTTGTTCTCCTGAACTCTGTGACTGAGTTGTACTTTTTGTGAATAATATTGGACAATGATAACATATGACTAAGAGTAACTTGGAGCAGCTGTGGCTCAGGAGGTAGAGCAGGTCATCCACTAATCGGAAGATCGGCATTTCGATTCCCGGCTCCTCCAGTCTGCATGTCAAAGTGTCCTTGGGCAAGATACTGAATCCCAAATTGCTCCTGATGGCTGTGCCATCAATGTATGAATGTGCGTGAATAGTTAATTCCCCCTGATGGGCAGGTTGGGACTTTGCATGGTAGCCCCTGTACCTGTGCAGCGTATGAATGTGTGTGAATGGGTGAATGTGACACGTAGTGTAAAGGTGCTTTGAGTGGTCAGAAGACTAGAAAGGCGCTGTACAAGTACTGTCCATTTACCATTTATCAGGATAGGGAAATGGTCAACTCACCACTTTGTAAACTCTCCTCCTGCTGCCTCTGCTACCTAGCCAGTCAAGGTTTTCAAGTGTAAGCATTGGAGTAAACATCGAGAAAAAGGTGGAAGGGATAAACACCAACTATGATTCCAACCACATAGACAAGTAAGACCATCTCTGTATCCATCTCTGCATCCATCTCAACATTGGAGGAAACACAAGGCAAACGTGGAAGGATTAAACACTGACTGCAATCCCAGCCACATGGATCTTCTCTGCCAAGCATCTGCTAGCCAATGTACAGGCGTTGGATAATAAACTGGACGACCTCCATGCCTGCATCAGTTTCCAATGGGATATCAGGAACTGTAATGTCCTTTGTTTCATCAAAACTTGGCTGAATCCTGGAATACTGGACAGTGCCATTCAACCAGGTGACTCTTTTTCTGTATACTGATCTGACAGAATAGAGGACTCTAGCAAGAAAAAAGGAGGAGGCATGTGCTTTATGGTGAACAAGGATGGGTGTGACATTGGGAATATTAAAATGCTATCCCGTCCCTGCTCACCTGATCTGGAGTTATTGTCAATCAAATGCAGACCAAACTTTATACCAAGGGAATTTAAATCAGTGATTATCACAGCGGCCTACATCCCAATGACAGACCGGTAATCCTGATTCTGCACTTATTGTTGCTGGAGACTTTAATCAGGCTAACCCTAAGAAGGTTATGCCTGACTTCCATCAACATATTGACTGTGCTACAAGAGGAATAAGCACTGTGGATCACTGCTACATGGCAACAGCTACAGAGTGGAATCGCAGTGATTCCGCATTCAGGAAGAGCAAGCATGTGGCCATCTTACTGCGGTCAAAGTATGTAAACAAATTACGACGCATGCCCCCAGTGACGCAAGAGGTCAAGAGGTCAGGAAATGGTCAGGCCAATCAGAGGCTGCCCTACAGTCTGCACTACATGATGCAGTCTGGAGCATGTTCCAGGACACCACCGTCAACATCACTGATGATATCAGTGGATTTAATTTGTGAAAGAACAGAAGAAACTGTACCCAAAACTAAAAACCGTTGGATTACCAGAACCATCTGATGTGTCTCTATGCTCACTTTGATACCATCGGAAGCCAACAAGCAAAAACAGCTGAAGCACAGGTTAATGGATGGATGGGTGCACCTTTCACACCCATCATCCTTTCTGAGCATAATGTCAGGAAGGCATTCAAGCATGCGAACACCAATAAAGCAGCAGGACCAGACAGTGTTAGTGGGCAGGTCCTCAAACTATGTGCTGACCAACTAGTGCAGGTGTGTTCACAATGATATTCAACCTGTCCCTGGCTCAGTCTGTCATAACCACTTGCTTCAAGAAGTCCATCATTCCATGGTCCAAGAAAACAAGACCAGCCTGTCTTAGTGACTACCGCCCAGTGGCACTCACCTTTGTGGTGCTGAAGTGCTTTGAACACTGCACTGGACCCACTACAGTTTGCCTACTGTCCCAACCAATCAAGGGAAGATGCCTTAGCACACATCCTTGACCACACCCTATCTCACCTGGACAAGAAAGGGAGCTTACTGTGAGATTACGCTTCATTGACTACAGTTCAGCATTTAACACCATAGCTCCCCCCAGACTCGTCACAGAGCTCAAAGACATGGGATTAAACACCTCACTGTGCATGTGGATCATTGACTTCTTGATGGGCAGACCCCAGGTGGTGAGGGTTGGTGGACACATCTCTTCTACCCTCATCCTTAACACAGGGCCTGATCACAGATAACAATGAAAAGACCTACTTGAAGGAAGTAGAGGAACTGACCTGCTGGTGTCAGGACAACCTATTCCCAGACATCAGCAAGCCTAAGTGCCTGATAGTGGACTTTGGGAAGAAGCAGAGAAGGTACTACGACCACCTTAATATCAACAGGTCCTCAGTGGAGAGGGTGGACAGCTCAAGTACATTGGTGTCCACATCTCTGAGGGCCTGATCTGGGTGCTGCATACTGACTCAGTGGTGAGAAAGGCAAGGTGGAGACATCTCACCTCAGATGCTTGAAATTCTGGGTATCCCTTCAAATACTAAGGAATTTCTACTCCTGTACCATTGAGAGGGTCCTGACAGGGAACATCACTGTCTGGTACGGAAACAGCACTGAACAGGACTGCAAGGCCCTGCAAAGAGGGGTTTGTTCGGCTGAACATACAACAGGCCTTACTCTACCCTGCCTAAAGGATATTTACACCAGGCGCAGCAAGATTAAGGCTAGGATAATCATTAAGGATCCAAATCACTTGGATAATGGCCTTTTCTTCCTCCTGTGGTCAGGAAGAAGGTACCATATATACCAGACCAGCACTGACAGGCTCAGGAAAAGCTCCTACCCTCAGGCCACATGTATTTATTACTATTCTATTTAAACTCTTTTTACTGCACAAATTGAAGGAACTGGCGGGATTACATTTCACTGTGATTGTACCTTATATGAATATGTGTGACAAATAAACTTGATTAATTGCTTGACTCCATCTGAAAGAGAGAGAGTCAATATGGAAAGTCATAGTTCAGTAAAGAACAGTACTTATATGTGATTATGTATGTAATTACAGTGGGCATGTGCACCCAATGGAGCTGATTTGTTGAGACTGCTGAAAAATGATTCAGCGACCTGTCATTTGAGGGAAGTTGAATACCTATCACCAGCTGTTGAATGTGTAAAAGATCAGTTTCCCCAAACCACAACAGGACGAGTCTACAGCTATGTTAGCAGCTATGTGAGGCTGTACTTATGTAGGCACAGTGGTGATTTGAGCTGAATGCTGACGTCAGCATGCTAAAATGGTCAAAAGGACAATGCTAACATGCTGATGTTAAGTAAGTATAATGTACATAACACAACATATTTACATACCGTGTTTGCCATCTTAGTTTAGTGTGTTAGCATGCTAACATTTGCTAATTAGCAATAAACACAAAGTACAGCGGCAGCTTGGCATCTCTTTGCAGTTTCTGTAACAGAAGTGAGTAAGTAAAGTGCTGGACAAATTGGAAAGCTGACCTGAAGATGGCCCTGGATGAAAAAAGAAGGGATCAAGAAAGTGATTATAATTTATCCTGAGGCACACATGAATAGCTGAACTAAACTGCATGGTGATTCATGGCAGCTGTTGAGATATTTCAGTCTGGACTGACCAATCAACCATGGCTAGAAAGAAAACATTTTTTGACCCCTGACCTCCTTTGGCTATGCAGATAGTTTTGGTTTTATTTGCTGAGACTCGATGATATCCATCAGGTTTTAAACAACCAATTATGTCATTTGACCATGCTCTCCAGAACGACTCACAGAAGTGTTGTCTAATCTGGCGGCAGGCAGTAATCGGCAGGACAATATAATTTTTCTGTGCTTTCTAAAACCGATACCAATCACTGTTGTGTTAATAAAATGTGGTGTGGGTTAATTACTACTTCCTTAAAGTTAGGTGACCTTCATCGTCATGCTACAATAATAACCACAGGGTTAAGGTTAGGGGGCGATTGCAGTTATGATTTTTAAAAAAACCGTCCTGCAATTAGAAATGGGAAACAAACAGTGGTCTCCTGTTGCAAAGTCCACTGTTTGGTTATAGCCTCGATCCACTGCATCTCCTCCAATAAAGCAAAATTTTAGACATATTTAAACGTCATAGTCACAGTAAATCAAGATACTTCCCAGACTTTGATGTGGACAGCGTTTTCTGTGATTTTCTCCCTTCTGTTGATAATAGTTGGTAGATAGTAATCCCTTTCTAGTGACAACTGTTGACAGCAAAGTCTAATATCTGCCTCTAAGTTGGGAATACTAAACCGGTTTCAGCGACCGTTTGTAAAAATGTACATTCCCTACCGTCATTTTTCGCAAACCAGCAATGGAAAGTTATATAATACATATGGAATTACCCAAACATGCTATCTTTATCTGGTGCTGCTTTTCTGCTTTCTAAAATCCTTCGTATATCAACCCTATTGTGTGTATGTAGTTTGTTTCCATTTTCAGTTGTGCATATGCAATTTCCTTTACACAGCTTTTGTTATCGTGCATCAGTGGCAACCTATTACATATATGGAGCACTACCAGCCTATAGTATATTCATAGCATTTGTTGGTGCAATAAATCTATCATTTTTATCATATATATTATGTAGAAGGAAGCAGGGATGTAACAAATGACAGCACAAGCTATCGGGTTCATGCTTTGCAATGCAGGTTACGGTACCTTCATTTGATACAATATCTTGGGAATTGCTTTGTATTAGGATTGCTTCAGAGGCTTGTGAGGAAATAGTTTTATGTTATTCATACTGAGGTTCGCCCATAATGTGAACTTATTACTCTTTCATCTATGCTGCACTCCACAAGCCCACGGACCATTATTCATAAGCATAGAGCCCAGTATAACAAAGACCTTTCCTTCGCCTTCATTGTTTTAAGACTGAAAGGTTTGTACTGTAGGAAATAAAGACAAAGAAGAGAAATATGTTGTGTTATATAATGTAATTTAGCAACAATAGTGACGGTTAACTAGTTACTAGTTAACTAGTTAAGTACTGCTTTCTTAAGAGTGATGCATTTCATGTAATAAAAAAAATATTAGCATGCAAAAAAATATCTTAAAATCTCAGCACACCTGGAAATATTGCTTAAAGGATCATCAATGTATTCTGTTCGGTGATTCTAAAGTAAATGCACACAATTTTTATTTTGAAAATCCTCTAATTTCTTGGCAGTACTAAAAAAACAAACAAACAAAAAAACTGTGATGTGTCAAATGTACTTCCCCTCTTGACAATTTGTAGTTTGCAGAAGGAAAATGAAAGACGCGAATCACTTTTTTTTGCTAGATGACTTCTATTTGTTAAGTTCAAAACTGTAATTTCCTGCTTCAGTTGATAGTGTATAGTGTAGTATGACTGGTAACACGGGCAACATAACAATAATTGAGCCTTGTCCCAGTGGCATGGTTAAAACTCATACCACATAACCACAGCGTCCATAGTTCAATTCTGGCAGCGGACCTTTGTAGCATGTCATTTGCCACTCTCTCCACTCATTTCCTTTCTATTCCCTACAATGACACTATGTAATAGAAGCAGAAAATACCCCAAAAATAAAATAAAAAAAACATAATAATAATTGTGTCATCAATTTTCTCTCCACTTGTCATTATAAAGCCCACTACAGAGTCTCTCAACTAGATTCCTTACCACTTTAGGGGGGCAACACAGAACGCAATAAATTGAAAGTCCACTTTTTTCTATTTTTGCAAGAATTGTTAATATCCATGCAAACATATGTGGTTTAAACTCTATGTATGTATATACCCTTTTACACAAAATGTCTTGCACAAGTATGTGACATGTAAGTTACACACTTGTGTGCTTGAAACATTGTTGAGAAGGAAATGCCACATTAAACTGGTCGACTTGACATCTTCACCTAGGCTATTTCACCTCATACAAACCCCCAAAGAAAATAACTGTTGAAAAAGAAAAGTTGAAAAAAGAATAATTGAGTTGAGAAGAAAGAAAAAATTCACTTGTTTACTTTCCAAAATTACAGTCAGGTTCATGGCTTTGTTTTGTAGTTAAACCCAAGCTAATACCCAATTAAAAGCATCCAAAAGTTAAATACCCGGAACAACACACAGTATGTTCATTTAACTATATGTCAAACAAAACAACTCCTCAAGCAAATGTGTCCAGCTGATCTCTGGTATAATTGCACAAATAATCCCTCTGTGGGTTGCGTGATACATACCTGCGTGGAAGTCAACTCCCACAGCAAACAGTGTTCCCGTGATGGGCATGAGGGCTTCACTGTTGTCATTTGGGTCCAGAGAAATTCCCCGGATTCCCTCATGGATGGAATACATCAGAAATGAGTCAACACCTAAAGATCAACAAAACAAAGAACAGCCTACAGTATTGGACCACAAACATAGACAGTATAGCACATTATGAATGCCCTGACGCCTCGGACACAGCGTGTGTGCGTGTGTGTTGCTGAACTACTGCGTCTCGCACGCTTAATGTGTCCACACAGGCACACAGCCCTATCTCTCTATCGTTTTCCCTGTCTGGAGAAAATAGGCGAGACCTCAAATCTCTAGATGATGCGACGCAGCAGCCAGGCTGTGTGGCTGCTCTGACCTGTTAACATGGGCACCGAAATGAAAAGCAAGAGGTTCCGCAACGCACACATGCTGCTCACGCATCCTGTGTGTCCTAGGCGTTAGACATATGTACAGATTAATCACATAGATTCAAACATAAATGCATTGCTTTAGATTAATGAATGCAAAGATGTAGTCTTAGTGATAGAAAATATTGGTGAAACCTACCCTCACAAGACATGCGGTCGCTACGCAAGTTATATCCAACAGTGCAGGAGCAGCTACGGGTGTTCTCAGAAGTGGGGAAGCAGAGCTGTGAGCATCCTCCGTTGTTTATCTGGCATGGGTTTCTTCCTGAATGTTAAGCACGATCAGCAAAAGGCAGAAAATAAGGTATGGTAAATGTATGTGGGTAATGTGTGCATGTTTGTGCCTTCATCTTCATATGTATGTTTGTGTTGTGTTGATATTATTGAGTGTGCTTACCTTTCTGACCCTCCCTGTCGTACACCTTCATGTGAACCACCCCGCTAGTCTTGTTTCTCAGAATGACAAGGTTCCGTCCATCCCTCTTGGTAACCGTTCCCAGCTGTGCTGATTCCTCATCTGCCCACCAGAGTTTGCCGCCTGTAACCATCAACGTCATTTTCTTAAAAATATGGCCACAGATACATTTTCAGTAAAACTGCAATGCAAGGGCAAATTGATCTTTTTGCTCAAAATAATACTGCAGCATTTTGGTCTTGTTGAGGAAATGTATGCAAATCAAGGTGTGATGCAAAGAAGCCTTCAAAAACATTACATTACAATCCAATAGACCCATTCATCACCAATTCAAAATGTAAACGGCATGCTTCAGCTTTTGCTCTAATCCACCAAGGCTGACACTCTTATGCCGTAAAGCCCCTTAATAATTGTTGCATTCTCTGAGCTGATTTGAGATTAAGGAGCGGGGTACCCTGTCCCCTGCTCTACCTGGTTGCAGTTGCTGATGCCTGCATCTTGCAGCCATAAACCATTGTTTGTATTATATTTGGGAAAGGTTTTCGCACCACCAAAGGCTCTTCCATGCACCTCAACAATGTGGGGAGTTTCCATTATGAAATCAAATGGACAAAATTGTAATTTTCAGTGCCACGTTCACAGATAGTTAAGGAAAACAATCACATTCACACACAATTTATATATTCATGACTGGCATGTAGAAAGATATAATCTTTGACAACTGATATTCATCAGTTTCACACTCATTGTGCTTGTGGTTGTATAACATGCAAAAACCTTCAGTGATTCAGAGGCAGCTTCTTTACATCTTTGATGTTTTATTTTATAAGACCATCCTTCATGGGGTAAAATTCTCTTTTAAGAGCCAGTCTAAACACCTAAATGAAACACTGGTGCTGGGGAAATGATAACATGTACTGTAGTTGTTGTGTGTCATGGCTTTTCACTGTCTACTCCCTGACAGAGTGGCTGGCGTGTCTGGCTCTATGTGACAGTGAACCTCCAGGTTTATGTGCTGCTGCCGTCGTGAGCATAAATGATGAGTGTGTCTTTGTAAAGAGGCACATGCACAATAGGCTCCTGACCCCAGCTCAACCAGCCACCACCACCATACGATCCTCCAGCCCTATCTCTGCCCTCAGCAGAAATCAGTGATGCACAGTCCAGGCACTTTGCCACAGACTCTACAGACGTGACAGGAACTCTCAATTTTCAAATCCCACTGAAGTGCAAAGTGAACAAAGTCAGGTGGCCCCTCTCCCTCCAGAATAGACATTGTAAATGGCGTTGAGATGGACATGATTTTAGTCCTTTTTGAAAGAGTCAAAATGGACTATAACATTGAGAAAGCATGGTTTAAAATGGGAAGCATAATGGGATGACACATTCATATTTATACAGAGGTAACACCAAAATAGGTAATTGTAAAGGATCATCTTCTTCAGCAGGTTAAAAAAAAAAATCGTGTTTTTTAATAGATTTTCTCTATTAAGTACCTGTTCTATTAGCAGCAGCAATCACTTATTAAATGACTGATGACTGAATGATTGATGTCACATCATTTACAGGTCAATACAATTTTTAATGTTTTGTGCTAGAATTCACTCAACCATTCTGAGCAGCATTGCCTTTATTGACATGAATAGTAGTGCTGCACACAAACTGGTATAGTGTATTACCCTCTTTAACTGTATTAGCAACATAACATAGATGACACCATAATGTTACAGTCAAAACAATATGTCATAAATAAATTGTTACTTATCAGACAATTTAGCATAGCATAACATATATGTTTTTTTACAAAACAACAATCAAAACATGTGCCCTTTAGGTTCACACTATCAGTCCCTTGAAGGTGAGACACTGTTTTGCTCTCTTACCCTTTTTGATTTAAAAAAAACAAAAAACAAACAAGAAAACACACACACACACACACACACACACACACACACACACACACACACACACACACAAACTATTCACACTTGCATTAATAGCTTCAGGCTCAATGTCATCCTTTAAAAAAATCAAATAAATTCCCATGAGTGAGAATGACAGTCTACATGCCGTTTACAAAACACTTGACCCTGGAGGACATGCTAGCCTTGATAAGCTTTGCCCCCTGTGTTAATTTGATGCCGTGGGGACTGCCGGCTAGCTGTGATTGTTCGCTTGTGGCACATCATATTCAATTTCCACTTCAACTGCTAGTTTGATTCCAGGCAAGTCAAGGCTGATGGATCGCCCACCTTCTAAATAGAAGCCCTCACATTTCCCTCAAGCCAATCCAATTATTACAGCGCCGTAGGACTTGAGTGGATCGACCTTGTGTCACTAACAGTGCCTTCGTTACACCTTTTCACAACCAGCTCGTGCAATCAGAAAGACATGCATGCAAAATGAATAAGCCAAAAGGAAACACAAACACCCCAGAATGTTTCTTTTAACACACTGCATTATGCTCATCAATTGAATTATCATTTCAATCGATTACTTTTACTTAGCTCTCTGAAGCTGAGGATGTATTATCACAAAACTTTTACAGAAGAAGGCAATATTCTATTCAGTCTGATTTCTTTGAAGAACTGCACTCCATCGATACCACTGCAGTAGAATCACTTTTGCAAAATCCCTTTCAGCAGTTGTGTGTCTACCTCTGCCTCCTGCTGTGAGGGATAGAACTCAAGCTTTCCTTGTTTACACATGCTGCTGCTGTGGAGTAACCTCAACCACTTCAAACACGACCAACTAATTGATCAAGATATCACAGACCATAAGAGAGAGGAGAACCACTGTTAGATTAATGCACTTTAGTGCTGATTGATTCATCCTTAATTGGTACAATTAGTTTGAAATACAGGTAGATAGGAGCATATTTTGAAGGGTGCTGTTGTGACACTCTGAACAACACTTTAAACTATCATCAGTGTTATCACATTGGAAACTTGGAATATGGAAAACAGTTCTACTGCTGCTGACATGTAATCTTGCAAAAGGTGAAAAGGGGATATGAGTTGCTACATATTATACAACGCCAAGCTTAACATTAACAATTTAATATCTTTACAATATCTATTTTACACCTAACATGGGTGAAGTCAGTCACCTCACGTCTAGATAATTTAAGGTCTGTGATATCCTCATTAAAACACGTCTTATGAATATTAAATAACATGTTCATGCTTGCATGAATCCAAGTAAAAATCCACTAAATTGCTATCTTCTATATATAGTATTAATTATAATGCGAAAAATGTACTGTTGAGCCACTGTGAAATTTCTCTATTTAACAAAGTATAATAGTAATGCAGTATAGTGCTGTTCATTCAACCATTCAAAACAATTTCCTCAACATAACAAAATATCATTAATTGTGATTGATGGCGACTCGCAGACATCATTTCACTGTTTTGCTGTACCTGCTACTGTGCAGGAACTGAGCCATTACTCTATGTCACCTCGTATTCTATCTCCCATTTATGAAATGCAATAATGAAGTCTCCATCATCCATATAGGAAACAGCCCTCCATGGTCAAAGTCCTTACTGTAAGAAATTCCTAGAAAAATGAACCAAAGAGATGTGGCTTACAGTTGGGGAATGCTAACGGCTCACAGAACAGTAGGATGCCATTCTGCCACTGCTGTGTTATTCTGTAACAGTGTAAAAACCAAAGTGCTCTCTGCACATGCTGACAGATACCCACTACAATGGAAACCAAGGCCTGTCATGATTAATAACATGCTTCAAGAATGCAAAGTATCACCCTGGCAACACTCTTGATTTAAATTTTTCTTTAAAAAAAAACAAAATTATACTTTGGTCCAAAAAGACACATGCACACACACACTACCAACAACTCTCTGTTCAGTATGTTTGCTCCCTTCTCATTATCAATCTTGGCAAGCAAAATGAATTCACATAGCTCAGTGGGAAGATTCCCAGTTGTCAAGACTGCAGCAGTGTGGACAAAATTACAATTCTGGTTTATGGCAAAAAAAAAAAGGCATTGCAGGTGCTACTCAGTAATTTCACTTACGTTTGGCATATACAGTATGTGTGTAATTTCCCCTACACCACAACACAGTTTGTGTTGTTTTAATTATAACATCCTGTTTGGTTGTTACACCAATAATAAATATCCCTCCCGAATATTATATTTTAAAGCAAATGTACAGTACTGTACTCAGTTGACTGTGACACATGGTCAATACTGGAAGCGCATATATACAAAGACTAAAAGTAAAAAAAAAAAAAAAAAGTTTTGAAGTTAAAAGTTTAAAGTAAAATGGTTTGGAGAGCCAGACCTTGCCAGCAAGAGTGACTGTTGCAAAGATTTCTATCCAGGCCATGTTGACTTGGATTTCAGCAGATTTCTAAATTAACCTACAAGTTGATAGATGATGTGACACATTGGATTCAGCACAGATACCAAGAATCAACACATAATGAACATCCTCCTCCCTTTTCATTACAAAAGGGGTGAGAAAATCAATCATCAATCACTGCTTCGCTGTGTTTTAATTATCTAATGCCCCTGCTACTACACACAAAGTGAAGCACAACTGTTGCAAGGACTGGCTAAATGGCTTCATTCTACAGCCACTTAACTGGTTAAATACGTAATCCCTCCACACTCTCTGACTAATCCCCAGTGGCAATCTGATGCACTCGTGACAAGCTCCACTCACCCATCACGGCCAGAGCTGTGCCTTTGGCTAACTCCCTCTTCAGAGTCTCCAGCACTTCCAGCCCACTGCCATCCAGATTGCACCTGTTGATAGTGCCATTGGCTGAGCTTATCCAGTACAGCTTGTTGGCAGTGTAGTCTATTGAGAGACCTGAGAGGAAGACAAGTGAAGAGAGAACAGCAGGTTAGAACTTACGGTGAAGGCTCACTAGGACAGCTAGCTTGACTTCAAAAGAATTTGTAGTACCACCGGCAAAACACTAATCAGAGACATACGAAATGGGTACTTAAATTGATAAGCAAATCATAAAATGGTAAGACAACTATATAACTTGTTATGTTATCCTTAATTTTGAGACATTACAGTAAACAAAGGAAACTATTCCTGAAAAGTGTGTCTATCTCTACCACTTTTTGTACTGCACTGAGTTCCACCAGGAAAGATAAACGAGTAAAATTAACCAGTAAAGTAAACATATTCAGTTACAAACCCTGACTACATTTAAGTGCAGCACTGAGAAAGTGCATAACACAAATATCAATAAAATCTAAATAAAGTCATTTTGACTACTATACTTTACTGTACAGTACTGCAATGATACATGCAGTAAAGATGCGGTACTGCATTAATGTTAATATGCGGAAGTTTGCATGCAGTTGGTTGGATGAGGTGTTCATGTTTATATGACAGCTGTTTGTGGGGGATCTCTTCATAAAAACTCCAGCTGGCATGAAAAATGAACAAGAGTGAGACTGGCAGCTTTTAAATCCATTTCCTGGCTGACATGATGGTTTTTCATAGAATACAACTATCAATGGTGGCAACTGAAAGCAATTTCAATTGTGGACCTCTGGACAACTCACTGTCTCCCACCATGTGTTGGATTTATGTCTGGCAGATTCACAGTCACAATGCATCATTAATTTACTCTTGTCCCCAGGTCTATCCCATAATCATAAATGAAGCCAGTGAAATACGGTGTACCCTGCTATCTGTATTGCTGACAGGCTCAGGAGAATGAAGAAATTCAGTGAAGACAATGGTGTTGTTTGTGTGAGAAAGGGGGAGTTTGACCTTGAGCTGTGTGACAACAGCCACTAGAGATGAAGACCAGCTGATTGTTTTCTCAAGCTGCAATCGCTCACTCAAGCATGTGGGAAAAGAGTTAATATTCAAAATATATGGGAGTACTATGATTTAAATATTAGCTTTATGAACATGTAGAAAATGTTGAAAATCAGATGCAAGATTACTGTGTAAAATAGGCAGATCTGCCAAAAAGCATAACATCATTTACCACATTTTCCCAAATATTGTAATTCATACCCCCAAAATTTAATGACACATCGAGAAAATCTTAGATCGATCACTTCTCTTACTGTTGATGCATCTCAGCAGAGGACATCCAAAACCATTGCTCAGTGATTCTTTTCCAGTTCTACATTCCGGCACATTTCTGACTGACTGTTTTATACCTATAGACTCATCCTACTCAACAGAAGCTTGAAGGATTTGAAACATCTTAATCATTGTCCTTGCTGGAATATTTTTACATATTTGTTTTCCCTTTTCTTTCTTCTTTTCTTCATTCCATGTTTAACACATTTTAATTACTTTAACTTTGTTTAAACTTAATGAACAATTTGTTTTCTGATTTCAGTAATAGAAAAGCTTGACTTGTGTTTTGAATGAACTGACAAAAGGTCAAATGCAAAAAAAAAAATTTCTAACACTGTCAGTATGCATGCAGGCATGCAGTACATACATAGTTATAGTATATACTCAGGTGAGCAGTCAGTGACCAGAGCAGTAAAAAGCCTGTCCTTTCAGAGGAAGTGAACATTCCCTTTATATCTGCATATGTGTCACTTCAAACTACATACACGGGTGCATAAATAACAGCGCCTCAATGTCTACACTTGTTAACGGCTTAAAAGATTATCTAACTGACTATAAAAAAGGCATAAATGTTGGAGCCAAGGGGACGGTTTGAACATTGCTGTAGAGTTGCACAGTATTTCAAAGGCAACCACCTCAACCTTGAACTAGAACACAATACCTTATCATACAAGGTGGCCCTTGGCAGATGGACATAGGGAGACACTGGGCTTGAACTATATGCAGTCCACATTAAGGCCTATTTACATTACAAAGCAATTGTAGGGTACAATCTACAATTTTGGAAATCGCAATGTGCCACACTGGGTCCTTTTAATACATACCTGCAGATTGACATCTTAATGAGAGCATATTTTAATTTAGTAGCAAACCAGGTTCATTCATTCATAGCCATCAGGTACCCCCAAGTGAATGTACACTTTCCATGTGATAATTCTTCCTGTTATAGTACAAGAATCATTCAGGATTGGTTCAAGGAACCTTCAGGTGAAATTGCAGAAATGATGTGATTACTATAATCTTGTGTATGAATCCATAAAATCAACATCAGTGAACATATTTGTCATAATGTCATAAGAGCTTCCATAGAAAGAAAAACATCTATCCATTAACCCTGGACAGTTGTGTGATGCTCTGATGTCTGTAGGATCAGCTTTAACACTAGAACTGTCAATAGCAACAAAAATGGTCATGAAAATAACAAAAATGTAAAATATCCATGCTTGTATTTGATTCACAGATGGTTTAAAAGTAAATTATTTCTTTGGGAATCAAATGATGAGTATACAAGTGTCTGCTGTAGGTAGGTAGGTTTGTCAAGGGAAAGAAATTCCAGCATTCCTTCATTAACCGCAGATTTTGACACCTTTACCCAAAGAGTCTGGGACATTGCCTGTTGATATAACATCACCATTGAGGAGGTGGGTATTCTTTTTGATTCATGTTGACGTTGTCAAAACAGAGAAAATGCAAACAGGTAAAAACATTAAATCTGATTCAATTTGTAAAAGTCAGTGCATGAACATACATGGAAATAAATTGATTATAAACACATTAAGGCAAACTGAGATTATTACAACTTTCATGTTAACACCTATGTTTCAAATTAAGGTTCAAATAAGAGAATTACTTTGAAAGAATTTGGAATGAAGTGAACACAGATGCAAATCTGCAAACCATGCAAGTGCTTTAATCTGGTCCTTTACAGTCATATTGTCTAGTATGTTATTATTTAGTCATGTGTATGTAAACATACAGTACAGAGTTTATATAAACTGAGCTGACAGAATAAAATCAGTGTCACTTTACACATGTAAAAAACAATCTGCTGGGTTTGGTCACATTCAAAGTACAATAGGGGTCTAACTCAGTGCAATACCCTCATACTGACCTACAGGTTCCCTCTGATTCTGGTGGAGGACCTTGCTGTTGCTCCCATCCATGTTGGCCATGTTAATGGTGTTGCCATCTGTCCAATAGATTTTCCTGTGTGAGAAGGTGTGAAGTGAATAGTTAGCGATCCAGTTAGGCACAGGGTATCATGTGGTTTATAACATAATTAGTAAATGTTATGTTTTTATTAATTAACTGAAAATTGAATGTAAGCCAATAGATTTTTTTCCACCTCACAACCTTGTAAGGATCTGAACTAACCTTTCAAGCTCAGAAAACATGTTCTCCTTACAGCAACAAGGCTTTGATCACCCTTTCGGTCTGCAGTCAGGTTTCTTAATGCATTGAACGTGAGGTACTGATGAAGTGTAGAGACTGTTCTAATCTACTTACCCCTTGGCGGGGTGCACTACAAGGCACCTTGGCTTATCAATGCCGTGGATGATGGAGGTCTTCAGGGACCCATCAAAGCGAGCCACATTGATTTGCGACTCATCATTTTCTGAGCTGAGCCAGTATAAGTTCCTGGAAAGCCAGTCCAAAGCCAGGCCACGGCAGTTCACTATGTCTGTCAGAAAATGTATGAAAAACCTGTCACACCTGTGTGCTTTAAAGTTAATCTGCTACTTATACCATGAGCAGAAAAGGCAAAAATGGTCTTTAACAAGTGACATATACTTTTGAATATATACTTTGCTCTTGAGACCAACATCAGTTCTTACAATTAATAACTATCACATGATTAATTAGTTATTAATTGGTTAAAAATAACAACAATTACTGCACTTGTACTTATTAATTACTAAATACTACTCCCTACGCAGGAAAAAAGGCCCTAAGGGCAGATTGCTTTACCATTTAGTACTATATTTAATTGTTACATACCATAGAATCAATAATGGCTGACACACACACACACAAACACACACCAATTCAAGTGCACATACACAGCTATGACTTTGTATTTTTTTATGGATGTCTGGAATTCTCCCACCTGCAGAAATTATGGTCTCTAGCTGGGTGCCATTGATGAAGGCACGTTTGATGGTTTGGGTTTTGATGTCAGCCCAGTAAATCCTCTCCTCCAGGGCATCATAGTCCACTACCGTGACATCATCGATGTCTGGCACCGTTAGCGCCGTCATGACATTCATGTAAGGGTTGTCAATGTCCACACCACGTATTTCAGATCGCCGCACATACAGGAGGAACCTTTTCAATGCTGGTGAGATGATTAAGAAATCAAACATTTGAGAAAGGCACCTTTGCTGACCTTTTCTGTCAGGTGCAGCTGAGAGCATGATATAGATGAATAGCCTGATAATAATGCTAATGTCAATCAAAAGGGGAGAAATTCATATGTAAAACAAAACATCTCTCCTGCTGATACCATAGTATCCTATATTTTCACGCTGATAATATAAGGAGAAAGCATGAAAAATGAAGGTGTTAACTGCTTACCAAAGCAGGATTGTTTGTTGGGTGAAAGCTTTGTAAGGTGCGGACAGGTGCAGGACGCAGTGCGGTTGTAATTGATGAGACACAGATGTGAACAGGGGCCACGTCCATCATTCTCTTCACATGGATTTGAGGCTGATGGGAAGAGAGGAAAGAGAAAACAAGAGAGGTAGAGTAAGACAGAACATTTTACAACATTCAGCATAAGAGGTTGTGATGGCAAGCAAAGAGATATGCCAGTATAATTGCTGAGTGCAATTTGGACTTTGCAGCCTTTGCAGCATGACATTTACAGGCCATTCTGATTGTGCCACTCAAATAAAATGCATATTTTGAAAATGGCAAAAAAGCACTGCTGAAAACAACTATTATTACAATATTGTTTTTGTTGTGTAACAGCAAAAAAGAGATAAACCATTAAAGAACTGAAAGGAGATATGAAAATGTGTTCATTTGTTCCAAAAGATAACAAAAAAGAGAGAACAAAAATACAAAAAAACATCTTCTGCCCATGTTTGGGTGTTTAGGCTGGACTCCTGTTGGATTGGGTTTAAAGAGATTCAGGGAATTTAGATTTTTGCTTTTTTTTCCTCAGAAATTCTCAGAAATTATGGGATAAATTATCTAAACCGATAGATATACACAGCAAGCAGAAATTCATTTCGCTGTTTTTAAGTAGAACAGTGATCCTAGGAGGATCATTTTCATGAATTTCTTACTCTACCCTATTCAGAATAAATCACCTTTGCAAAACTAAAGAAAGTCACCCACAGTTCAATTATTTCCCCTCACACTGTAATCACATTTCATGCATCAAACACATCATTTTTTCCATCTACTCTAGATGATTTATGTCAAACAAGCTCATTCAAAGTTCATTTCCCAGGCTCACTCAGCAACACATTGGAGAGTCCTGTTGCATCATAAATGTGGCTTATTTTAAAGCAAAAAAAATGCAACTTTGTCTCTGTAAGCTGGAAACTACACCCAGCTGACTCAGTATGCTAATAGGTAGACATCTGAGTGGATATAGCACTGCTTTCACCTGAATCACGCTCTTGAGGGATGACAGGCAGCAACAACAGAGCCAAGGTGTTTGTTTGCTCTAAACTGTACGATGTCTTTGTTACAAATAAATAAAAAAATGTGCACAGCACTGTGCAAAGGCAGTGGAAATGGTGGTTCTGCTCATTTGCAATACTGTAGGTATTGAGGACACTGTTCAATTCCAACCCTGAATAATTCAGTCACATTCAGGGAAGGCCCAGTGTGGTGATGATAGCACTTAGTATGCAACTGCCTCTTTCCACTGAGAGACCCATATTTGTTGTTCTTATTTGTTTCAAAGCCTGTCATATTTGTCATGATAACACTACCGACACAATTACAGTATGATTTATCCACCTGCATATAAATGTGTATGTTCTAAATGACATTACAGTGTTTGTATTCAAATTTGCACATATTGAGAAAAATGATTTTGACTGCAAAGGGATCTAACTGAATTATCCTCAGCCATACCTCAATTTCTCCTAGAGAACTTCAAGGTAATAGGACAAAGGGGAAAAAAAGGAAAGGTGTGTACTACTACTATGACTACAAAACATGTACTGTTCCTAAAAAAATGATTCCATAGAGCTAATTTGACTTTTGGGCAAATATAATGGTTGAAATAAATATTACACAATTGTGTTACAAAGAATGCATCAACACCAACATTCATTAATCAAAATATCAGAAAAGTCACTTTCTCTGCTTTGTTCTGTCTACTGTATAATGGTACAGTGGGCGTAGGTGTTTTTGTGATACTCTGGCTATAATCAACCAATTATCTGTTATAACTGCGAGGCCCTGGGACTGCCAATCTGCTTTCTAATTTGCAAATGCTTGTTCCCCACTCTTATGTTAAAACACTACTTTGCCTTTCAAATGACACGTTGTATTTACAGGCTGTTTATGCCTCCAGTGAAACTCCACTGTGGCACCTGCTGAATAGCTCCTGAGACCAGCTGCATATTGGTGTTCAGTCTCCCTTCTTCATCAGATCCCTTCCTTTCTTTTTCTCTGGCAGATGTTCAGGGTCTAGTGGAGCACCACATCTCCTGCCCTTAGTTCTGGCTGGAGTGGATAATAGCCAGCCCCCCAACCCATTGAGCTTACTGTCGTCTTTGGAAAAGCAGTCCCATGCAGATACAGGAAGGAAACAAGCAAATTAACTCGTGGCACATTCAAAAAGTGGAGGATTCAGTGAATAGATGTAAACCCGATTACCAACGTAATAACGCCCATATAAGGATGGTGCATGACTTATATGTGTATGAAGGGAGGGATACATAAACTTGGCAATGGTGAAAAAGGCAATTGTGATGAAGACTGATCCGTCAATCAGGTGGTCTTGGCACACATGGAAATAAATGTTCCATCACCCCGAATTTTATTTTGGCAGATCTGCTTAACAAATATATCAAAATCAATTTCAAACAACCTATTTACAGGAAATAAAAAACAAAACAAAACAAAAAAAAACATGAAGTGACTTGAAAAGAGATTTGATGCTATTCATCTTGAGCTTGGCAGTATATCTCACAAGCTGCACATCAAGTATGATTGGCTTACATATGTAGGCTTTCTGTCAGACAACACATCAGCAGTGTATCTTTAGTCAGAATCTTGGCTTACTTGGCCATTTCGTAAAATTGATTACCTATTCCACTGTGGCAGACACAAATTCAGCAGTGTTCAATGAAAGGAAATTGTTGGCAATATTAATGAAATTTCAGAACTATTTCATATATTTCCTGTTATCACAACACACTATTCACTAATTCAACTAATTGATTTGATGAATGGATGTGCCGCAGTTATTCAGTGGCGTTGTTATGGTTCTCATTTCTGCAACTTCCAGTAACCCTCCCTTTTACAGTCCCCTAATTACTGGTAATTACTGGTATGGTAAATTATAGTATATTATTGGGTAATTACCACTGGTAATAAGTAAGTAAATACAGAGAAACTACAGCTCAAACACCAAGGAAAACCTCTACCATTACCCAGCAACTCAACTAAGTACCATGTAGTTGTGACCAGTTTAGGTTGGTAATAACTCAGATATAATTGCCTACTTCCTAAGAAAGTGGGCAACCAATTCTTACAGACACCTCCTCTATTACCCATCAATTCAAGTTACAATTGTAGTTATCCAAGGTTAATATTGGTAACAGCCTAAGTTAAATTATGTTCTATCTAGAAACTAACATAGTACTTTCCAATAAATTACATTTTCCTATATAGTTATTGTTCATGGTTACACCCATTTATAAAAAATTTATTAGATTTACCTGGTAACTACCTCCACAGGAACAGTTTTCCTCTAGTGTCATGGTAAATCTTCTTAAATACTGGGTATGCTCTTGCATATGTTTTTACAATTTACTCAGTAAGTAAGCTGAAACTGTACTCTAAAATGAAGCCTTGTTTGTTTCCATGGTATTACCATGATCTTTCCATATCTGTCTGACCACCACTGTGTGTATTTTAACAGTTTTGATCATTCTCATGATTTGATTGTGATACATCACATTATATTCACTGAAAAACTTAAAAACAATTCAAACATCACTGCAAGAATATTTCTCACACCTGATCAATATCAACATTCACAATCCCAGACTGCTTTTTAGTACAATAGATTCTCTGGCAAATCCCACAACTAACTACAATATCGAGTTTCCAGGTTCTAAATGTGAAGAGTTTTCTGGCTACTTCAGGGAGAAAATAATCAACATTAGATCTGGTATCTGCCAGCAGAACAAGCACACTGCATTTTTAACTACAGTATATCCTCTGTGCAGAGTGATGTCAAGTTGGAACCTTTTAACCTGGTTGAAACTCCCTACATGTTCGCTTGTCCCAATTCCTACCTCCCTTTTTAAAACTACTTTTAATTCAGTATCTGAAGACATCCATAGTTAATCCCTCCCGACAGCTTGGTGTCTTCCTCACTGATTTTAAAACTGCTTTAGTAAAACCCCTTTTTAAAAAAGGGAACCCAGATATTTTAACACCTAGCAATTTTAGACTGATTTCAAACCTCCATTTTTTTGTTTTAGAGAAACAATTTTTTAATGAACTAAGTACCGTTTTAAACTCAAACCCTAAATTAGAAATGTTTTAATGAGGTTTTAGGAGCCCTGCTAAAAGTAGTGAACGATATCAGATCAAATCTTGATAGTAATTAACCTTCAGTTCTTGTGCTACTTGACCTGAGTGCTGCCTTTGATACTGTGGACCACCAGCTTCTTTTAGATAGATTGAGTGAGCATGTTGGCCTGTCTGGAATTGTTTTTAACGGTTTACCTCATATCTTTGCGGAAGAAATTTTTTTGTATCCATAAATGACCACTCTTCCAAACACTATGAGATTAACAGTGTCATCAGGAGGCATGGCATCTTTTTCCACAGCTATGCTGATGACACTCAGCTCTATGTGGCTGTGTCTCCTGATGACACCGGGCCTACTGACTCACTTTTTAACTGTATTTTAGATATAAAGACCTGGATGTCACAGAATTTTTTACAGCTCAACCAGGATAAAACAGACATACTGATCATTGGTTCAAAGGCTCAGAGAGAGAAACTGGCCCCCAAACTAAATACACTTAACCCAAGCCAAGAAGCAAGCAATCTTGGAGTGATTTTTGATCCTGATTTTAATTTCAAGGCTCATGTGCAGGGTGTCACAAAAACAGCATCTTATCATCATCTCCAAAGTGAGGTCATTTTTCTCTCTGAGCAACACAGTGAGACTGATGGACACTTTTATAACTAGCAGGTTAGACTATTGTAACACTCTCCTTTCTGGTCAACCAAAGAATACAATTAATCAGCCAAAATTCATTCAGAATTCTGCTGCACTAGTGCTGACTCAGACCAGGAGAAGAGCAGACATAACTTACTTTAAAGTCTGGTACCGCTGGGTACCTTTTAGTTTTCATTTTCATTTTAAAATTCTTTAATTGGATTATAAAGCACTACATGGCCTTGCACCAGACTACCTCTCAGAAATGCTTTTGGTGTATGAACCACAAAGGCCCCTCAGATCCTCTGGTTCTTCTCTTTTAGCTGTTCCACAAAGCAGAACAAAAACCTTCGGTGATGCTGCTTTCAGCCGTTATGCTCTGAGCCACTGGAACCACTGGAAAAAACCATCTATTTAGTCTGGCTTTCATGTAGTGTTTTATAATTCTATGGTTTTATTATCTGTGCTTATTTTAGTTATCATCATTATTCATTTTATTCTATTTTGTTCTACAATTTCATGCTTTGTTATGTTTATATTGCTTGCATTATCTTTTATTATTTATATTTTATTATCTTAACTATCTATCTTTTACTGTTGTCTTATTCAATTAAAGAGGACCTATTATGCTCATTTCAGCTCTAAATTTTTGTTTTTGGACCCCACTAGAGTAACTCTGCATGATTAAAAGTTCAAAAAACTCCTTATTTATCTTATACTGGTCCTTTATGCAGCCTCTCAATATACACAGTTTCTCTTGCACTCTGTTTTAGCTCCTGTCTCTTTAGAGCCCCCCTCCTGATGAGCCCACTCTGTTCTGATTAACCAGCTTTATGTAGTACGAATTGCGTAACTTTGCCGTCATTGCAAACCAAACATTTCCTGCTATACTGCTTCAAATTAAAAGCTTTTAAATGACTAACTAATGGGAGACTTTTATTGTGAAGAATTTACAGGAAGTAAATCCGTGTTCCTCACTTATTTGTTCAGCGGATCAGTTAGAAATAATGCAGGAAGGACTAGTACAAACAGAAACGGCCACAGTGAGATGTTTTATGAAGAGCTGCAGACAACCAGCACACCTCCAACAGGTAAACTACTTATTTTACTTTACTGCTACTCAGTCTCCTCTGCTCCACTGTTACATCTATCAGCAGGTCTCAACTAGGGGAGTCACATCCACCTGCTACATGATACACATTTCCATATTTGGACATCACTCTTGGGGTTGGGGGTGTTCCCACATTGTGCTGTCTCTGTGTTATGGGTGTATAAATAGGTAGAGGTCTGTCTGCAATGAGGTGATGAGTAAAGTTTAAGCTCAGTAGTCAGCGTAGTCGTCTGTGATCTGGGAGACTCCAATTTGAGACCCAATGTGGGAACCTCCTTCATAAGGTAGTTTATTCATGAACACTTATTGTAGCTTTAATTTTCTAAAATTAAAAGCGTAATAAAAACAAAAACAAAAACAGGATTCTTAAGTCTCTTTCTACTTTTATTCAAATACAAATACAAATAATTTTGCTGCCTCACTAAATACAGATAAAAATACAAATACTGGGCCCTCTGCACATCCCTAGTACAAGTTTGTGGTGATTGCATGGAAAAAGGAATAATCATTAAAAATTACATGGTAAGAGCCTTGTGATACAACAAACAAGGCTTTCAGTTACAATACTGTATTCAGTTTACTGAGTAAATTGCTGTGTTTTACTTAGTAATGTAGTGGAACATATATGGTCCAAGTTCCTTTTAACTCCATGGCCAGTGGAATAATCTGTTACAAAGGACATGGTAAGATAGCATATAACAATAATATACTATAATTTACCATATATTTACCAGGTAGATACTTGGTAATTAGGGGACTGTAAAAGGAAGGGTTACCCAACTTCCTTCATTCACATTCAGTTAAAAAAAGAAAAAAAAACTTAGTAGTATGAGCCAATTAGAATAATTTGGATGGCAAGAAAAACACATTCAGAGGAACTATTAACTAGCTAGTTAATTCCCTGCATGAGCAACTTTTTCATTCAGACACCTGCTCATTGATTGACAGGCCAAATGAAGGCAGAGGCAAAGCTGAAATTAATTACATTATGCTGTTTTTTTCCCAATGCAATATGAAAATGAATTCTGTTTTAAAAGATAATGTATCCTCAGATAATGTCCAGTGGTGCTTGAGGATTCTAGACATTCTTTATGTTTACCTAAAACATGTAATGTGATGATGTGATGAGTTTGCACTTTATATTGCACTACTGTGCATATGCCAGGAAAGCAAAACTGACAAATTATACAAAGGCCTGCTTCAGGCTAATACAGTGAATTGTCACTTATCTGTGAGTGTCTCATCTCCAACAGTAGAACCAGTAAAACTGTTCTTACCTTGTGGCTGTCTGCTGGGATGAAAGATCTGCAAGTCAAAAGGCTGAGCACTCGTCTTCTGGATGACTGTGACATTTCGCCCAGTCCACTTATTGGCTCTCGCTAAAGTGTTAGTCCTCCAGTCCGTCCAGTAGACATTGCCTCCAAAGAGAGATACAGCAAAGGGATGGGACAGGTATTCGTGGCCCCTGAGGATCTCAATGACCCCACTACCGTCATAGAGTGCAGAGAAAATGGCGTCGGAGCTGTTTAAAAGAGACCAACACAAAGGTCCATATCAAAGTTTAAACTGCTCTTCAAATGCATTGAAAGGAACAGTAGATGAAGGCAGATCAAATTGTTACCCACCAAGTCCACTGATGGAACTATTAAATTGTTCAAGACCCACTTTAAACCAAATATGGTCATTGTACTAAGATCTCTAAATATTGAATGGCTTCCATTATTTAATGCCCAACAGGTAGATGGAAATTCAAGTTGAATTTTTGCTCAAGGAATGCTGAATTTTTTGCAGTATATAATGTCATACATGTATTAAAAGGTATAAAATGTGTGAATGTTTCTGCACACGACTTGAAAAACTCTATTGGTATACCGTGCATCTGTCCAAACAATCCTCTTTTCCAGATGATCCAGTGTCAGTCCATTAGGCCAGGCCCCAATCTCCATATCCTTAAACACAATGTGTCGACCTCCTCCACTCATTGATGCAGCCTCAATTCGGGGGAAAGTAGCATCCCAATCAGTCCAGAAGAGGATCCTTAAAGTAGAAAACCAAAGGCAGCAGTTAGTCTTGCATCATTGCCTGTTTGCCTTTAAAAGGATAAGAAAGAATAGGTATCTATACACACAGCAAAAAATAAAATGAATTTAGTTTTCAGATGAACAAAGGACAAAATAACATCACTGACTATTAAATATAAAAGTTGGACAATGAGCACAAATCTAAGAAATAATACAATTTGCATATATCCACTAGCAAAACACAAGGGCTATTAGATAGACCTCTTGAACATCTGAAAGTAATTTCACAGCCATTTGTACTTGTTTGTTAATGTTATTATACTGCAAAACACAGTCAGCATATATACATTGCTGTTGTTACTGAATTCATTACCACAGACAGTGGCAGTGACTGTCCAAGAACAGCAGTGATCCAGTGCAACCCTCAACATCTGTGACAGGCCTTGAAATGGGAAGCCATCTGTTTTATTATGATTTTTCACAGCTCAATGAGGCCTGAAAATGAACACCATCGATGTGACCATCGACAGTATCCATAGCAAGCAAACATTGCTTCTGTCCTGCTTTGGTCCACAAAGTCAGCTAGAACGAAAGAGAAACTGGGTGCTCAAGCTTAAATCACACGCTGTCGACAACAAAACCGTGTTAGGAAGAAATATCCTTGTCCAGATCAATAGCCTTATTCACTTGATACGGCCTCCCTGATCAATGACCCACTACTTTGAGTGGATTCAAGTAATTAGATTAGAATTATTGCCCTGTAATGGAAATGCGCCTTTAGGCACCAAAAGCACCCATTAATCCTACTCTGTACAGCCACGAAATGTAGTCATCCTCCCAAATGTGAAAGAGTACTATAGGAGAGAGTGCATGAGCAGATTACTCATTTCTTAAGAGTGTTAAATTGATTTTAGGAATGTCTGGGTTTTGCTTTAATCTGAAATATACTGGCCACAGTATACAGCCATTGGCTAGTTCTCAGATGCATTTATCAAAGTAAGCACCTAATATGAAACACTATCAACACACCAACAGCAGATGAAATTGATTCAATTTTTTTTGTATAATTTGTACTACCATATATCATCTAAAACTCTAATGCTATATTCTGTAGATAGAAAGAGTATAACATTTCCCTGTTGTGTTTCCAGCATTGCAGTATTTACTTAGAGAAAGTGAACAATTGCTTCAATTAATAGGTAACTACTTTTTCATTACTCTTTATTTAACTTGTACTATACAAATATGTATAAAATCTATCAAACTGGAAAATACCTGATAGACCAAAAATTACCCTCAGAGTGACTGATTAAGCAAGGAATATTTAATGGTTGAGCCAACATAGAGTGAGCCAACATAGGGTTACAATAAATCTTTCAGACTGGCAGATTAGGGTGTGCGTAGGAAGAGATTGGAGAATTATAGTTAAATGGGGTAAGGGGTCTGACTTGTTATTAGCTGATGAAATGTTGAATTGTGTTGAGATATCAATTTCAAATTTAAATTCAGACAGACTGAATTGCTTGTGTTGTTGTTGGGGGGTTTTTGTATTTTTGTTTTTTTGGACTGTGTAACAATTTAGAACTTTGCCCATTGTCCTTATAACCCATAAAATAAAACTAAGCCAGGCGGCTACTGTCACCAAACTACAAACTACTTTTTCCAGAGCTGAATACCTTCAGGCATCATGGTATTCCACCCAGATTCCCACCTTCTCCACTCAGATACCTTGTCCAGTGGAGTATCAGTGTGGTGACATGGACATGATCATCTCTCCACCCAAAATCACTGTTTGATGAAGCACCTGGCCAATACATATGTGGGAGGTGAACCTTGGCAAGTGTTTTTTACACTACTTTTTACTTACTTACTGCCCACTCAGGCGCCCATAAAATTAAGTTGACTTCAATAGGAGTTTTCATCACTACCAAATGAATTTAAACCACTTTGGTAATTTCTCATTGATCAACTGGAATTGCATTGAATGCTGCATGGAACAAATCCTAGCCAGGTGCACAGGAACAAATACTCTGCTCACACTTAGAAATGTTTTGAACATGAAAAAAATGTTCAGAAGACCGAAATATAGAATTGTATTTTTGAAACTTTATCCTGTGCAGAAATAATTACAATATTTTAGGGTTAACAATAATTTTCTGTGGGATATTCATACCTGCAACAAGCTCAGCTGTTGTTGCTTAAACTGCACAACAGCTGATGTTGTGGTGGTTTATTTAACATATTATTACTGATGCATCATGTTTTCAAATGCTTTCAGATATTCACCATGTCTGTCTCTGTCTGCTCCCAAACTCTGCACTGGTCAGTGTTTTTGCTGCACATTTGTTGTATCTCTGTCTTGCAAGAGTGGATATTGGGTCAATGGCTGCTCTGTGCCCACATGAGGACATTGCGATCCAATTGAGACAAAACAATCTTAACCAGGATTTACAAGAATAGAAGTGAGAGACAGTGTACTGATTCATGTACATTGTGGTCTAAACTCTGCCTAAATGCCCCAGAGGATATACTTGACACAGAATCTTACTCTCACAAGTGGACACCATGTCCTGTTGTTCTATGGTTATTTTTCTTGTATTTGGACTGTTTATAGTGACGAAGCATGTTATTCTCTTCTGTGCCATACTTTGCTATGGCCAATCAACAGTTCCCTAAGCCCCACATCCCTTAGTTACTGCTGTTTTGCCTGTCAAGCTTTCAATTTAGCAAGGCACTTATGCAGTTTACAATGATAAAGGTAGCAGATTTACCACTTGAAATTAGTTACTTCTGGAACAATTGTTCCCTGATTTCACACAGAGGTAGAAAAACGTAGGCTTCTCATTTTTAGGTGGCTACCATCAATTTTACCAACTGAAAAGACAACTGGCAGCTTTTAAAGCAGACAAACACACTATTTAATGCAACACTTTTTCTTGTATTTCTGTTTTCGATCCTGGCCTCCAACCTCTTTAAAATGCAAAGTATCGCTCTTACTGCAGCCGAATGCGCATCGCTTCAGCATCTGAAGAAATCCAAAGCTTGACAAGCCTGCCGTGCCTACTTATGGTTGCAAAGATGTAATTAGACAATTGCTGTTCATGTAAGGGGTTTAGCAAAAGGTTAATTGTGTTTGCTACTGTTTAGCAGCTCCCCGACACTTTGAGTTTAAGTGATAACATGAAGCAGTCATGTTAGGATACTGAGGTAGTATGCCAACTTTTTGTCACACTTGAAACACAATAGAACACAACAAGCATCTTAAGATAAATCATGCAAATATTTTTTTTATCAGATATGAATTTAAATGGTAAATTGTTTTAAATAAATTATATTTCCACCTTCCTGCACCCGTGATCCTAAACTTGGATTAAAGTATACTTTCAGTGCTGAGCTAGGCTGATCTGGGATCAGAGAAACCTTAATAGGTTTAAGTGGCCTCTGAAATCCAAAATAAAATTGTATCACCATTGAACAAACCATGAAATCTTGCACAAATGTAAGGCTATGCCAACACTGAGATATTCACAACTGCTTATTTTCAGTTATGTCAAAATGCTAAACAGTTATGATGCATTGTAATGTGCTTCCCATGAGGCTCCATAAAACCATTCACTGCTCAGTAAATCTCAGTTTATAAAGTACAACAAACATCAATAGTAAAAATACATATGATGGTGCGTACAGATTAGCACATCATGAACAAACACTCATACACACTATTTCTTCAATGTTCATGGGCCACAATGCATTTTCTTTAGGCTTTCTGGTTAAGCAGTAAAGATTAATTTCAAAAGTAGGGATGACTAAGTTCTTACTCAGTCCAAAATAACATATAAAGCTCTCCAAGGTATGTTGCATCAATGGCTAATAACAAGTCAGCCTCTTTTCAACAACCTGTTTTCCCCAGTGTAACAACAGTGCTGCCCATCAACTCTCTTCCTATTGCACAGCCTAATTTACCAAATTAAAAAAACTTGTTATAACACTACTGTTATTCAAAAATTCTTGATATGATGAGAAAATGAGGTCATTTTTTTGTCAGCGTCATCAATACACTGCAATAGATGCCGTGTTTCCTGTAAAGACTTGCTTGTTGACTGTGGGGCAAACAAATGGTTGCCACTGCAGAGCCACAAATCAGTCTACAAACACTCTCCCCATGCATCTCAGCAGGATAAACAACCGTGATTTTGAAAATTGGGCCCTGAGGGGAATGATGCACAGATAAGAACAAAGCATATTTTTGGCTTTTTATTTGAAGTTCTTGCTTAAAATGATTTAAAGAGAAACATTTCTGGGGAACAAGACAGAAACTGTAGTAAAGCGTATGAAGCAGGAGCAATGGTTGGGGAAGTATTAGCTACATTAGTTGTCATTACTGGAATGGAGTGCACAACACTGTTATTGATGTATTCTATATCTGCTGCCTTAATGGACCTTAACACAGCTGACATCTTCATACATCAAGGCAGATGTGAAAGTGAGAAATACAAGACGGTTGTAATTTTACTTTATTCCAATAATCTCAGTGCCTGATGGATAGCACAGCTTCCAGCAAGCACTGTATGCAGGAGTTAGTGCATAACGTACCCTTGCCCTGGGTCGAGAGCGATGGCCCGTGGATGCTCCATGCCTCCGGCAATCAGTGTGGTGCGCATATCTCCGTTAAGTTTGGCTACCTCAATCTGGTCCAGATTGCTGTCAATCCAGTACAGTTTCCCTGTAACCCAGTCCACAGCCAGACCCTCTGGGGTGGCCAAGCCGTGCTGCACGACTACCTCGATTCCTGTCACCCCTGAAACAACAATATCAACAACACAATAGCATGACAATGTAGCACTGACACATTGTAGTCAAGGGACAGTGTTGGTGTTTAGTCCCTCTACACTGCTCAGAAGCCAGCAGGCAAGCAAGCAAAATTTATTTATATAGCGCCTTTCACAAACACCAGTTACAAAGTGCTTCACAGTCAAAGTAATAAAATAAAATAAAATAAAATAAATAAAGTCAGAATAAATAAAAACAAAGACACCAGATAAAATATACAAAGAAAATATATACAGAAAAAACATCCTAAAAGCAAAAGAGGAAACTAAGAAAACCAAAGCACTTTCTCAATCATGGTAAAAGGGTTTTCCCACAGAATTTATAATCTAGCTGTTAACAGGTATTGTCAGATGCTGAGGCCTTTATGTGTGTCCCACAAAGGGGGAAAGAGGTAGGCTAAGAGCTGATTTCTTTTTATGGCTCCACCAAGGAAAATGAAAGAAAGAGAATCCAGTAAGGTACTGCCACCCACAAAAATAAAGAGTGAAGGAAAGGAAGGAAAGGAAAGGAAGGGAGAAAAGTTCTGATTCATCATTTTATGGGGGAATATACTGTACTACTACAGCTGACTTCATGCCCTGAAATCAAATTTTTTATTTTGGTCAACTTGAGATAAATTTCCAGGGAAAGACAATGTCAACTCACCATGTCAGACCTGAATATGTGTAAAGATGGTAGAATAAAACATTGTTAATATCAGCAGGCTTTTGGACTTCCATTACAGCTGCTGGAGTACAGATGAGCACGGCATAACTCCCTTTAGCATATACATCACAGCAATCTTTAGATATATAGCAAAAGTTTGTGTGCATAGGTATGTTTACTTGTGTGTGTGCGTACCACCAGACTCGGAGAGCCTTCCCCTGTAAATCTTATCCTCCACCACATCTGTCCAGTAAAGGAGGCTGCGGTTAAAGTGGAAGTCTAGCGCAATGGTGTTCCTCAGCCCCGGTACCAGCAGGCTGTAGTCCCGCTTGTGAAGATCTATTCGTCTTATCTCGTGCCGAATTGAGAAAATGATGAAAGCCTCAAAGGGATCTGAGCAAGGAGAAAGACAAGAAAAAAGCACCTTATTTATTTAGGAGTGTCTCCTGGGGCTGAGTGATGTTTTGTGTAAATTGTTAATTGACAATGTGTAACATCATGTATTGGTCATTGTGAGAAAGGGTTTTGCACTGTTGGCAAACTGAGACCTTTAACAGGAGTGCCGCTGGAATGTGTAAATGTATACTACACGAACAGCTCTGGGACATATTCTGAGGAATATTATTCTCAAATGTTAAAAACATTTAAAAATGTAACAATGTACCAAGAGTAAGTCCCCCAAGAATAAACAGTAGTATGCTTATGGATCATGTTATTGTTATACCAAATAATTATAGCTCTTTTAAAGTCAAAACAAGATGTGGAACTGTTGATATCACTCAGACCTAGTGACTTCACACTTGCAAATGCATGGCCACATGCACACACACAAAGCCAGTATGTGTCAATACATAAATACACATTTCATGTTTGACTTACTATTATTTGTTAGTGCCAGAACTGTTTTTAGAGGAAAACAATTTGCTTTTAAAATCATAGGTTAATTCCTCCTTGTATGTTATTTGTTTAACTTTTTTAACATCAGTGCCTGCTATGGTCAGTATTTGTTGTTTATAGTGTACTGTTTAAATAAATTGATTTGAAGCCACACAAAAAAAGACAAGGGATTAAAGAGAGCCCCTAATGTCAGCATTTTAACATGCCATAGTATAAAAAGCACAGGTGTTATAATAAAACAAAACTGTGGCTGAATTCTATTTAGCTACTTCGGTTTTAGGGTCCTGCCATTGTACATACTATACTGTCACACTGCTGTGGGACATTTGACCGGAGCCATTGTCATTAGTTTCACATGCTACTCTGACAAGTCAAAATGCTATAAAAATGCCTATTGTGCTTTTTTTAGGTGAATGACGCTGTATTAACTGTTGCTAGCTCTATGTGCTGTTACATCAGATAAAACAGCAAGATCAGTGACCACTGAATGACAATGTAGGCTACGTGTGGCAAAAAATACATTTAATCATAAGTTATTTTGATTGAATTCCATCAAAACATGGTGGAAATGTATTACAGTATATAGTAATAGAGATAGTTGACATTCATTTAGTTAAATATAATTACATTCAGCTTGGTCCCTCTCTGCTGATTCACTGAGCAGAGGACATGCTTTCAAACATATCTCACTGGTTTATACCAGCACGTAGCACAAATTTATATGCATCAGCTGCAGCCAAACCAATTTAGTGCCAAATGCTTAGGGAATCAACACATTACATTTTTCCATTTTCTGAAAAAGTCGATACATTTGTAAGTAGTGTCTTTTGAGAAATAAATTTTGTAGGGTCTCAAGAAGTCGCTAAATCTAGTGTCGAGTCCTAAAACTGGCAACACTGCTTACATACATTTCTCTGGCCTCGTCCACTGAGGTTTAGCTCAATCAGTCAGATTATTTCTGCTTGCAGAACAGCTCAGCCTCTGAGAAATGTTTGTACAGCTAAAATTAAAAATATGCCACACATGGACACTTGTGCGCATTCAAACTAATTCATCTACACTCAGAGCCCACATCTCCTTAGCATACACACACAGTCTTTCAAAAGTGGGCCTTTTTGCAAGCCTTATCTTCACAGAACTCTAGAGTAAATCATACTTCAGGGAAAAGAAATGTTTGCCCACAAATGCAATTAATGATGCCCTTGCTTCAATGACACATTTCAACATTGTAGCCAAACTAGTCACAATGCTACCAGAGAGAATATATCTACACTAGCAGGTTTTCCTAACAAGTCTTTTATTACTAGGATGTGCAAAGGAAAAGGAGGAGTGGATGTGTGCTTTGGACTTCACAAAGAATCCAATAACACCTCTCTCAAGATTGAATTGGAATGTTTGTGGTTTTCTATGCAAAATTTGATTTATGATGAAGCTGTAAAATTCTGATCGGCTTCCAGAGGAAATTGTGTATTCTTTTCCTGCATTAATGTATGATTAAAGCTGCGACTGCCATCAATCTTGGAGTGAAATAGAGAAGCAAGTAATCAAAACAAGGTCCATAAATCTGAATCTGTCAAGCCAACAGCATGTGTGTGTAACTACTGTAATGTTAGCAGTTACAGAGCAGTCTCATCAAATAGATTATTCAATAACAACATGAGAATAGCGGAAACTTAAAATTTATGATGTGACACTATGTTGGCAAAACCTTTGCATTTGTATGGGATTGGGCTTGACGTGAACTTCTGCAAATCTGAATGTAGTAAAAAGGCTCTAGTGGTTTGGGAATAGAGAACACACTTCCTTCATTCAGCATCAGCACAGATAGAAACAAACAGGACTCTTCGCCCAGATGCCTCTTCAGATTTGAAACTGATTGAATTTGACCTCATGGTACCCTAAATCGCCTTCTATTACTATTCTTCAGACCAACTCACTTTTAAAGCACTCAGAAAGAATGACACAAAGACCTCCCACATCCGTAGCTCATATTTTAACAATGCAGTCTGCAACAACACTGCAAGAGCAATGACTCCAATTTACAATCAAAATTATAGAGGAACTAGTATTCCTGAGGATAAAATTAAATATTACTGCAAACACAGGCCAACAGCCACACATCATCATGACAGCTAACAGCATCCCTAAAACAAACACTAAAAAGCTAGGGTCTGTTACCTGTGCTGTGACAGCTGTCTCCGTCTGGGTCGAGCATCCATCCTGGATAACAGGAGCACTTCACTGTGGTCTTGTACTGTTCACACACCTGGCTGCACTTCAGGTGGCGGCTGCAGTAATCCACCACCTCACATGTTTTGTTGCTAGAGTCCAGGTGAAGCCCAGGGGGACAAGAACACACCACCCCTTTCCCTGGTGCCACGGTACACTGGTGGCTGCAGCCCCCTCTGGCTACAAGACACATATCTGGGGTGAAGAAACACCAACAATTCTCAGAAATTGTACAGACACTGGAAGAGAGAATGAGATTTAAAAGAGCATTTTAAATAGATGTTTGGTTGCTCTGTGAGATAGGAGCATCTCACAGAGGCCCTAACTGCCAATTGCATGAATTTAGAAGGTTTTATGTTTGGGCATAATGTCACAAGGATTTTCCATCCAGAGCTGCACATCAGGGTCACAATTCAAGCTTTAGGAGTGTGTTCACGATCTAATCAAGATAGCTGTGTTATGTAATGAGAAAACCTTCATACGGAAGGTTCTCTGTGGATTCACCTGCTTTTACTTCCATCAAAGTTTCCAAAATAAAACAGTGAAGTGAAAATTATGCACTGTTCCTTTCGTAAGTGATATAATGACATATCTTTATTTCATACTCTTATCTTTTTTGAAAGTTATTTTTCTTTACTAGACACCTGGTTCTTGTTAGAAGCTGCCAGGTCAAAATGGAAAAGTATATTGGTGAAAATAAACTGGTCTCGTGTCTCTTTCCCCACCATGGTTAAGTCTGTTTTTTCAAGGTGGGCAAGAACAGCATTGCATTCTCTCAACAGGGGGGGATGGTGTATGTGGTTACAGTAGTTAATGGTGGGCGGGAGTCCTGCTGAGCTGGTGCAAATCAATCAGACCCTCAAGGTCCCTCTGAACACAACGTAATTGTCTGTGAGGAGGCACAAGCCCTCTTTTCAGCTGCGATAACACAGACACTTGAGGGTCCTATAGGGCCCCCCTGAGGCTTGGTTAGTGACGCTCTAGAAAATGAACCTCTGTGTTTACACTGCTCACTTTGAGAGATTAGATGGCTAGGGCTAGTCACACGAGATCCCCTTCTTCCATCTGATGGCTGTTGGACAAACACTTCCACGTTCGCCATCATCGTTAACCCAGAGTATTTCTTCAAGCTCTGTCCCTTTGGTCTCTGAGACAACACATACCAGCTCCTTGTCAGGCTCTAAGCCACTCAATGTGAAGGAGAGAATATAGCAGGACTCCACTGGGAGATGTTCTTCCCATGATATGATATAAGATGAAAAATTAAAGTGATTGTTAGCACTAGTGATGTGAGGTGCCTCAGCAGGTAACATGTCCTGAACCTCTACAACAAAACTCGAGGATGAAAAAGTGCTTCAACTTTTCTTTTCTTTGTTCTTTTTGCAACTCTAAGCTGGTAAAAGGTAAATTATGAGGAATAAAGAGCTATATATAAATAAAGAGTTGCACAGAACAATGTGCTACAATTTTCATTTGCAATGCAAATGCTGTTTATTGACTCCTCACTGTTTTCTTTCTTTTATTTCCTTTTAAATGAATGCCACCAACCAAACCTCAGTGTTTCTATCCTTGCAAGAAATGGAAAGATCTCAAAGAAACTCAAACACAGTTGGAGCATCCAAAATGCCTTACAGTCTGTGGTAGTCATTATTTTTGACAGTTTTTGTTGGTCTTTTCACTTAAAAGTGATTCTCCATCTAAAATATATCTTTTGAGTATCAAACACTCACCCCCTGTAGGCTTGAAAGGTGGCTATAAAAAGTTTCTCATGAAGAACCACAGCTGTGGTCAGCTTGAATTTTGCTGTTTACGATGGATTCCAATGTTGACGAATGTTTAAAGCTTGAAGTATCAAAAAATCTATATAAACTTCCCAAACTCCTCAAAAGTGAGGCCCTTACCCTCCTCGGAGCTCAGACATTCAAGCACTAGTGCTATATTTAGCCATATTGAGGTAAAAACATTGATTGTTAAGATGTACTGAGCATACAAATGTTTTCTCAAAACCCGTGTTTGACTCTCTAAAAAAAGACACACTATAAAAAGCACACACCTCTGTCCAGATACTCCTTCTGTGTTCTTTTGGTCAGGGGCTGTTTTTGGAATGGCCCTTAATGCCCATTAAGGGAAGTGCTAATGCTACAGCATAAAATTATGTTTTAGACAATAAAACGTCCATCTTTGTGTTAACAGTTTGTGGATCTTCCTGTCTTGTTTCAACATCACAATGCACAAAGCAAGGCCCATGAAGATATAGTTTTTCATTTCTCATTTTCAATCAAATATGTACGTAATGTTCCGGTGTCGGCTTACCTTGTTCTGGCTTCCACTTATTTTTAGTCACAGTTATGTTGATGTTGAGTTATGTTGAGTATCAAATTACATCTTACATCAAGACAACAAAACAAAAAGAAGATATGACATGCACAGACAAAGCAAACTTTACCACAGATGGGTCCTTCGTCCGAGCGGTCAGCACAGTCCACTTTGCTGTTGCAGATCTTATCAGGTGTGAGGCAGACAGAGGTGTCATTGGCACAAGGGTACTTGGGTGGTTTGCAGACAGCGGACTCACAAGACTCCTCATCTGAACGGTCCTCACAGTCAATGTCCCCATCACACACCCAGCTCTTTGTGATACACTTTCCTGTAGAGTATGAGATACAGAAGTAGGCAGATATTAACTTCTTTTTTTTTTTATCTAGCACTTCAAATCTGAGAATTAACAGTTCTCAGTTTCACTATAATTCAAACTATGTAATGTCATTGTGTTAAGTATTTATATTATGACTTTTATACAAATTATGAGGTTCACAAATAGTTTCATGCATTAACTAACTCAAGTTAAACAAGTACATCCAACATTTGCATTTTCCCACTTTGTATTGATACCCACATCCTTTGAATAAACCATAGATAGCAAAAATGCCAACCTTTTTTCACAGGGGCTCAATCAACAACAAACACTTTTTCAGTTTTGTGCCAGATGTTGATCATAAAATGATCATAAAATTATGTACCCTGTGGAGTTTCTGATCTCTAGGAGTGTTATGGAACAGTTTTTTTATGAGTGGGTCCCATTTTGTTTCTACTGTGTAGGTGTGCCCAGCTGACGCAATACACAGTCCTGCCAATGGTTTCATACTATTCCAATGATCTACAGGTGGCTGTAATGTTCAAAGAAACACAACAAAGTGCCAACAAAAGCAGGGAAGAGTAAGACTGTGTACTTAGAATTTTCTCTTAGGTACTTCACCTAAGTTACTCTTGGGTGAACAAAATTTATGATAATCTCAGCCTTTCTTCACTGCGGAGAAACATGTGACTTACAATTATAATACCCTAATCTAAATTAATTTGGAGTTTAAATATGATACCTTTTTTTTTTTTTTTTTTTTTTTTGATTTTATGATTTTTATTGGCATATTTTAGTGCAGCAACTTCTACATTTCAGTAGTTACTAAGAAACTCACTCTAAGAGCTGCCCCTGTGTCTCTCTGCAGGTCTCTGTCCAGTATCATGTTGTGTTGCAGCTGACAGTGTAACATCACCTACTGTAGACTAATATTCTCCTTTAAAATCTCTGTGACTGCCATAATACCGCCTCCCATCACGAAGCGCTTTGCTTAAGAAAGACATTTTTTAGTATCTAACTGTCACAGCGCAGAGCTGCTCTAATGACATGTTAACTGGATTCATATTGTTTCATGTCTTCTATTGTCACTCCTAAATTTGTTCTGTGTTTGTCTGCTGATTTCTGAAAGTAGGACCTGAAGCTGTGCTGTTTTTTTACTCTTTGGAAGCTTTTTTGTGAATGAAACTCACCCACAAATGGAGCGGAACATGGAGCCTTATATGGCAAATTTAGGGGTGTGGATTATGCTAATGATCACATTTCACAAAGACGCACCTCCTCATGAACAGGTGACATTCATCAGGCTGAAACGAGTGATTTACGACAAGTTCAGGCAGTTAAGAGAGTTTGTTGAATCCCATTTATTATTTTCCTCTCATTTCTTTGTGCAAGAACAAATATAAGAAAAAATAAGAAAACATTCATGCATGAGGCCCAATGTGTTTTGGTCAGTTACCCTGAATGTAAACATAACTTCTCCAACTCCACAGGGCTCCTTTAATGAAAAAAATCCACACAAGATCAATATTCCTTTCACTGAAAGGAATATTGGAGTGTAATTTGTAATTCCCTCACTATGCAAGTTAGAAAGGGGTAGGTGGAACCACTGACGGGGGCGAGGAAGAAAACATAACAGATACCAGGATGTCTCATCATTTTTGCACTCTCCCAGGTGAAGCTTGGTTCGCAGCATATTCCAATTTACAGTTTTTCCATCAAAGCTACATCATACGGTTTTGAGATCCCACTGGTTTACGCTTGGTGCCAGATCAGTGCAAATCGACGTGGGAGGCTGAAGCAACTGCTGAGGGTGCGTGGCTCTTATGTGTTTTCAGGTGTGTCTGTGTTTATGTTTGGCTCAATTTATCTCTAAGCTTTCCAGTTGTCCCTACAAAAATATATTGACATGACTTTTGATTGAACTCTTGATATGCTTAGTGCCTGATGTTACACTCATAAGTTACACTTATGAAAATGCAACATTACTGAAGTGCACTGGCTTTTCCATGCGTGAAATATGGGTGACACTTTGGGCACAGAAATGTTCCACTTTAAGTGTAAACAGAATGTATGTTGGTGTGTGTTTGTGGTAATGTACATTGACAAGGAGGTTGATCATTTGTCCAATTGAATTAATCAGTCATGATTCTGGAATGACATTTAGAGCTTAGCAAAAGAAAATCAGAGAACTGCAACCTGCTGAGTTTTAGGAGTGGTTGGATCTGTTGAACGGAGGGGCTTAGAAAGTGAATAAAAATGGAAAAAAAAAAACATGATTATTCAGAGAGTGGGGGACACAAATGGGAAGGAGCACTTCTGAGTGGGTTTATGAAACATAACCGTTGGTTATTTTCATGAGTATGAAATATATTTTTACATTCTTTCCAAATATAGAAAAGCTCAAACATCTAAAAGTTTCATCTTTAATTCAACACAAATGCAGAATATCCACAGATGGATTTCCTACAGAGATGGTAACTTTCTTATTTATGTTGGTCCCTCCTCTATGCATGGCTAAAGATTTATTTTTAAATAATGCATGAGTAAATTCATAGCATTTCATTTTGAACGTCATTAAGCTTGCTGTGTTGATAAAGATCTTCATATTTGTTGTGTCCTCTATATTTTTTCACTCAGAGGATTTTATGCATTAAAAGCTAATACAGTACCATGTTTCAATTGAAGTTTAAGGTTTCACTCGTCATTCTTTTCCAGAATTGAATTCATATGAATTTAGTATATCAAATGATTGCAGAATTGAATGCACCTTTATAAAATAAGACTCATGCAACCTTCACACAACTTGTGAATGGTCCATCAATAAATCTTTGAAAGCCTTGTATAATGTAAAACATCATAACCCACATTCTATGAGTACAAACAGTGCCCTCTAATAGGCGTTATGGACTTGACCACTCACCACTGCAGAGCGCTCTGTAGTTTGAATGTATGTGTTTTGCTCATCAGTAAATGCATCTATGTTGTACTAAAAAGGATGAAGGCACCCACCTGGTCTTAAATGTGCAACACTAACCTAAGTGAGACCCATAACCTGCTACCAATTAAAAGAGGTGCTATCGTAGTATAATAACTAGTAGCTGCCAACTCAAGTAGTCATACATGAGAAGAATAAGGTGAAATTATTTTGTTGATCATAATGCACACAGTATAGAGAGATTTTATAGACCAAAGCAGGCCTGTTTCAAGTAAAATACATGGATGTTGGCTGAGGCAAAAGCGTGCCAGACTGTTTACCAAACCCAGCCTACCGAATATTATTAATATATAAACAATATTTTTACAAATACATCATCACATTTTAACCCATCAATGTGTAAAAAAATAATATCCATTTTCTTTACTACCAAATTGAAGTTTTTTTCAACCTCATTCTTCAGAGTATAATTGGTAATCTCTTCCATCTCTTAACATTTATAGATAACATTAACTAATTTCTATCAATCAAAAGCTGACCTCAATACATCTCTGCTTTAACTTTTTTTTTTCTTTCAATGTCCCATCTTTAAGATAAAATGTAAACCTCCAAACTCATTTCACTCTTTGTTTGCATTTTATCTTCTACAAGTAGAAATGCCCCTGGACAAAACACCAGCATAGCCATATCCTTGGTGTTCAAACTGGGCATGGTTCCATAGTGAGTATCTTTGTTTTATTTGAGAATCAGGAAAAAAAAAGGAATACAGCCCTTTCTCCCTTTTTATTCATCAGAACTGTTAAGTTTGCCCCTTTGAACAGCAGCTCCTGAATTCCGTTGCAAAAGGCACTCTGTTCTTCCACGGAGGACAGAATGAGCTGCGCCAGTGTACAGGGGTGTGACACTGCAGAATTAAAGTGGATAATAATTGTGAGGTCTAACAAACCCTTCACCACATAGCTTTGACTCTGTGCTTGATAATACTGTCAAGGGATGTATAATATAGAAAGCTACGGCACTTAAGACAGAAAGCAACTGAATCTTTCTCTGATCTTGTCCTTTTAGCTGCTGAAAGAAAGTGGATGCTGGGTTTGGGTACACAGGTCGTTTAAATGGTTCATTCTAATTGGTTGAAACTTCACTGCACTGCTCCACAATGGAGAATGGTTAAGCCTCAAGAGCCTGTCAGACAGTGAAGCCTTTGTGAAAGGAAAGAGAGTAATACACAAAGAAATGTTCATAAAACCACTCCTCTCTAAAGACCCAAACAAGTGGAGAGAAAATTATCTTTTATTCATTTTGTTGAGAGGTTATTGTTTATTACGGCTTCCACTGTGAAGGTTAACTACTGTGGAAGTCCAATCAGATAAACTGCATTTTTGTAGAAGGAATAGGTTTTGTCATCAAGAACAAAAGCTTTAGGCTATGTTCAAACTCCAGGCCATAATGCTTAATTTAGAAATGAAATCCATGATAATTTTGGATGATTGTTCATTTTCTTTTTGATTCTTTTTAAACAGAAGCAAAACTATAAGATTTTTTTTTGTCTTCACCTCTTTCCTATATAATACAATACTACAGTCAACAATTAAGTTAGCTAATTTGGCTTCCTTTCTGTTGCTGTGTGTCACTGTCCTTAATACCCACACTGCAGCCAAGCTGTCATGGTGCTACAAATATGTCAACAGTCTGAGGCGAATGATGCAAGATTCATTTATTGTTTTCATGCCTCAGGATCTGATTTTATACCAGAGCAAAGAAAATAGTCAGTGTCAGTTGACTAATGAAGTGTAAAAATCAATGCTATGAAGGTGTTTACGTATCTCAGACACAATTTAAAACCTCTGGAAGTCATTTCAGAGCCATATAACAACTATAGGTATACATTAACCACCCAAAATTAAAGTAAAAAGGAAACACCACCTTTAGCACCTTTTTTTAAAAAAATAAAAATAGCTGATATGAAAGTACCATTCTTTTCTGAGCTCATTAGGGTGTTCAGTGATGCACTGTTTTCAATACCTGTATCCTTGCAAGTAAACTTGGCCTTGGGGTCACACATTCTTTTCGTGCCCTCACAGTCTTTCTCGTCGCTGCCATCCTCACAGTCCTTGTCTCCATCACATCTCCAGCGTTCTGGGATGCAGGTTCCATCTGTGACACAATGGAATTCCTCTGCACTGCACTCAATCACAGATGGCAGCACTGAAACAAAAGCCATTTGACAATTACTGCATCCTAGATCTAAAACACACTGTCAGAGACACCAAAGTATTGAACTATTTTGTTACAAGATATCTTTTATTGTTTGCAAATATTTATCTTTGCAAGCAAGGCACTTGGCAGTAATTATAGGTCAATTAGTTCCAAAGATAGAAAATATTTCACTTAAGGCATTTCAGGCTTATGTCTCTAAGAAGTGTCTGCCTACTTCAATGGTTCTGTTCACTATATCTTTATCCTGTGGGAGTTCATTGCAAATAAGAGAAACTAGTTCCATTACACCATTATGTTGCAGATGCATTGCATTTAAGATGTGTTACATTGCAGGTCTTAGGAGTCACTGGATATATGCTCTGTTGATAATGTATGCATGGACTAAATGACTGTGTGAAAAACATCCCACATTTACTGTAATGTTTTTATAATGGTTTGATTAATAATTAAAAATCCTACAGATCATACCCAAACAGAAACAGAATGACACCAAATATGTTCTTGAGCATACTTGGTCAGTTTCATCATGATACATTACAGATTTTCTGTAGAGCATAATAAACAGCATTATGAATTAATTAAACAAAACCATGGCATCACGCATTCAGCATAGATCATGCACTAAATCTGATGACCATATGGCTAATGCTTAAAAGCTAAAGCCAAAAAGCATTCCCTCAGCAGCCGAGGAAAAGCTTAGACAGATTCAATCCCTTGGGGTGAAAGGAAAAGCAGACACGGGGGAGTGGAGAAGCCTACAGTTCCCATCAGGAAATGGTTTGATGAATAGTCTACACATTCTAGTGACAAGCAAGTGAGCTGTGAGTTTTCTAGGCGCTTGCATGAGGTTTCTGAGGTAATTAGATTAGATGATTCAGCTCCTGATGGTAAAGTTCCCTGGAACAGAGACTAGATAAGATTAGTCACATGAGTGTCAAAACAAAGTTATTGGACTCAAGCTGATTAATTGTTGAACTTGTAATTACAACACCTAAATTTATACGTTGATTTGAATTGCAAATAAAGTCATTAGCACACTTAAGGGGATATGAGGGCTACACCAAAATTCAAAAATAGTGAATCCCAGTGATGGCTTAATGTATAATAGGATCATTATAAATACCGTCCCTTTGTTCTGCCAGTATTTTAATACAAGATCATCTTATCCTGGAGGGATTTTTTTTAGTCCACCTGCTGTTTTTCTGACTCAACACTTTAGGTATTTCTTACCTGCCGATCCACCTCTGCAGGTCGTGTTCTCATCACTAAAGTCTCCACAGTCATTGTCACCATCGCAGGCCCAGTGGTCTGGGATACAGCGGCCACTGGTGCACTGGAACTGGGAGTTGGAGCAGGACTGGATGCAGCCCACTTCATCACTGCCATCTCCACAGTCATCATCTACACACATTCACAAACATGCATGCAAGTTGTGACCACACCAACACACAAAAATATCATGGTTGATACATGTAGAGTAAATAGAGTCACAAAATTCATTTGGGAACATGCAGTACTATACTATGAATATCTTAAAAAGGTTGGTGTCCTCACCTGAATCACAATGCCACTTCACACTGATGCATCGTCCGTTGGAACAGCTGAACTGGGTGAGGGGCTCACAGGTAGGAAAGGCTGAAACACACAGGTACACATTAAATACTGTACAATTCCAATTCAACTTAAAGAAGTAGCTGCACTACAATCAAATACACTGATCAGAAAATAATTTGGAATTGTTAAATGCCAAAGTCTATATCCCCAATTCCACACTATTACCATGTGGATCATTGTTAATTCATTCAATATAAACTTGCACCTCTAAACTAAAACATGGGGTTATCTTAGTTTTATAATATGGGTTACTTTATTCATGCTGAAAATGACTTTAAAAATGTAAACATGAATTCTGTTGTTGAGTTTCTTGATGTTTAATCAAGGTAGTCTCATTGAAGGACTCATCTGTGATTGTGCAGCACTTTCTAATGCCCACCATATTTCTCAGTTTTCAGATTCAGCTTTATTATTTATTATTAACAATGTTCAGGAAGATACACATGGACATACAGCCAAAACAAAGCCAACAAAGCTGAATGGAGAAACTGTTATAGAAACAGCAAATGGATAGCAACATAAGATGTCTATATGCAGGTCAAAGAGTTTCTGTAAATTGTAAGGATACAAGTAGTGCAAAGTTTTATAAGAGTGCGAAGAGCGCTGAAATAAATATTGATAATATAATAATTTACTTTATATACGTATAGTAAGTGGTTATGTGCCGTATGTGTACACTTCTGTGTACATTATATACAGCCTGCTTGAATATACATCTGGCAATGATGGATGATTGGTTTAACATAAGAGTTACGGCAAGAGGGAAGAAATTGTTCCTGTGTTTTGTCGTACAGTGTTCTGTAGGGCCTACCAGAAGAAAGGACTTCTCACCTGGCCTTGGATGAAAAACATTTTCAAAAAGAAATATAACATGCCAAGGAAACCAATAAAATGATCAGTGGGAGTGAAAGAAAAACATATACAAGCCTCTGTAAAATGCATTTTGTGAGAAGTGCTTTAAAATATGATACAGTAAAAAGAATCTGACCTTCTCATGGAGGGCTTTCTAAACTGCATCATTAAAGGTAAAAAAAAAAAAAAAAAGATGCAAAAGCTCTTTTAACCAGACCACTATACACTGGACTCAGGGAGCAGCCTCCTTAGAAATGACACCAGTGATGAAATTCAGTTTGGTTTTATCTTTAAGTTGAGAAGATGGTGGAATTACCAGATTTTGAAACCAGTATATAGAGAAAAATATGCATGTGTATGGTGAGGACATTTTATTGTACCCAACCAAAGATATGATGATGCAAATATATAAATCTGAATTGGACCACTAGAGCTACATCCTCAGAAACATTTGTTAAAGTCATTGTTATGTGTGGCCCTGGATGGAAGTTGAAAATAAACATAAAGAATAATATCAAATTCTTCATTTTATTAATGATTTGTACAGGGGCAATACAGTGGCATTTTTTATTTATAAGGTCTGTTTTTGAGTGTCCTATCTTGATCAATGCCTGCAGTCACAACAGGTTTGAACAAAAAAGAATCATCCCACTGTATATTCAAAGATCTGCAATAAAGTAATGGACTGATTGATTGATTGATTGATTGATTGATTGATTGATTGATTGATTGATTGATTGATTGATTGATTGATTGATTGATTGATTGATTGATTGATTGATTGATCGATTGATTGATTGATTGATTGAAGCGCTGTAGCCGAAACAGTCACATCATGGTCTATATTCCAATGCAGTAAGGATATATACTCTGCTACTACTATGACCTGAGTCCACATTGGGGGTTCAAGGCAGACAGGGATAGAAGAATGTGAATATTGTAATTAACTAAATGACTTGGTTTGACATATTACAGTCGCCATAATGTGACAGCTACTTTTTCATGTCTGTAATTGTTCATCTCAACCTATGGCTGCTATTGCACTCACTGCAAACTCTGGAAAGGGATGTCTCTCAAAGTTTCTCCCATATATTCAATCTTCTGAAGTATTTAAATCTCATAGACAGCTTGGGTTGGGTCAAGAACTGTTGCTGACTTGGTCTGTATAGCCAGATGAGACAACATACATATCCATGTTTTTCCCCTACATTTATAACTTAACTTGACAATGCAAGCTGGTGAAAGCAAATTACCACCTCTGTAGTCAGCAAATATTGGTTCCAACATCCATCACTGCAGTAAAGGAGACCTCATGAACTAAATTGGTCTATGTTATAGCATCAATATTCTCTACCAGTGCTGCAGTAAGTAATACAGATACTACTGTGTTTTGTAGACGGATGACAAGGTTGAGGACTTACATTTGTTTTCCATTCTTGATACCATTCTTGTTTCCGATTTTGAGATACTATATATATATATATATATATATATATATATATATATATATATATATATATATATATATATATATATATATATATATATATATATAGTGCTTTTCAAATATCTTACTGGATGCCTGAAGCTTTATTGACTTTGGTATGAAATGCAAGTCTACATTTGAATTGATTTGTTGGCATCTGCTGCTGCTGCCTGTAACACCTTAGGCACTGTTGAGGAGACATATTGTATCTGTATCAGACAACTGTCTTCTATATTTCCCTCAAATGTGTGAGGTCTCACTGACAGTGCATGACTGGTAGGAATTTAACATTCATTAAAAATGAAGCACTAACATCTATAAATAATGAAGGTTTCAAGTAAACAGTGAGCCTGGCTAAAAATGAAACACCAGCATCCATAAATAATGGTGGCTTCAAATGAACAGAGAGCTCAATATGAGACACTGTGTGACAACTACTAAACTACTGACAAACAAAATCCAAATTAGCATCAATCTCTAAGGCGGCCACCACTGAGCTTCAGGTGTTCCAAAACCCACAGTAGCTTCAGTGAAGCTAAGTGAGCTGCCAGAGCTGCACAGTGGAGTGCTTACAGAGAAGTAATGCCCGAGGAAGCTCAGACAACAGTATGGGAGAGAATATGTTTTGCTGCACAGCTTGATTATGATTGAATGAAGCCGAGCATGAACTTTAATTACTGCTTACGCCCTGGCTGTTTGTGACTGCGTATTGAAGCAGCTTAGGACACACAAAGGGAGGCTGAGGCAATACAGCACAGTGCAGCATTTGGCAAACATCAATCACTGTAAAGGGATGATTTAATACAAATAGTGATTAAAGGGGAATCTTAAAACCTTTACTCCCACCTTTTAAATATATGCTGGTAATTCATCCAGCCCAATTCCCCTGCTGAAAACATATTTTACAGCCTAAAAGGCTCTTTTCCCTTGCATAAAAAGGTTAAATACATCTTCAAAGAACTCTAAAAACTTCAGGCCATCATGGCGCACCATGTATTTTTCTCATTTACGTACAGTATGTTTTCCAAGATTAATCCAGAACACAGACAGCAACTTTTACTAACCGAGGCTGACAGATTGTATAATACCACTGAGACATGACTTGAGAACTACTGTGCTAAAGTATGTTCTCTGCACCACCCCTCTAAGCTGATGCCATCAGTGAGTGCATGTCTATTTCTTGGTCCAAAGAACACAGTATCAATAATTCAACTCCTAAAACTATCTCAGTTGAATAAAGTAATGCATGTGAATGAGACTTGCAAAATATTCAAGAAATCACAAAAATGATAAGAAGCTGCGAGTGGAATCTTTTCTAAGAATATTCAGAAGTATTCAAATGTTTAACAAGTGGTGCACCAACCATCAAGAATATTTGCAATTTTACGAAGGCTTTTATAAAACCAGTTGTGTGGCTACTCCTTCCCAAAATGTATTTTTTTAAATTGATTTATTAGATTAAAAATATTTTCTGAGGTTTCTAAATCAATACATCATATCCACAGAAAATAATCGTTGGCTGACTTAACATTAGGCACAGCGATGCTTTGAGGTAAGTGCTAACACCAAAATGCTAGCATGCTCACTATGATAATGCTAACACTCTGATGTTTAGCAGGTATAGTGTTTAACATATTCATGTATAGTGTTAAACATGTTTAACCTTTCCACTTTTCATGAGAAGGGGAAAGGTTAAGGATTCACCAAAGTTGTTTCATTCTGAAGAGGACATCAATGTGTGTATGAAGTTTAATGGTGATCTGTTTAATAGGCTAGTTGTCGAGACATGTCAGTCAAAACCACAAATGCCAACCTCATGGTTGTACTAGAGGAAAGTCCAGAGGATCACCAAAATCATAAGGATACATTGTCTGGAAACCATGAATGTCTGTACACACTTTTCACCAATCCAGTAGAAGCTGAGATATTTCACAGGATAAGTGACAATTTTGACCTGCTGGCAGCACTACATGAAAAGTCAGGGGATTACTATCATCCTCTGGGGACAATGAATATCTGTACCAAATTTCATCACAATCCATCCATCCATTTGTTGAGATATTTCAGTCTGGACTAAAGTAGTGGACTGAACAACAATCATTGCCATCCCTAGAGCCACACCGCTAGCTGGCTAAAAACTCCCTATTATGTATCAGGACACACCATTGTGTGCTATGGCTTTCATACAGTATGTCATTACCGGTGAAAAAGAAAATATATTACACTTATCAAATTACATCAAATGATCCTATGTAAGTGCTTAACACATATTTTCTGTCTATTCATTAGAGGTAAAACCCTATTACTAAGTTTCTGCACAAATGTTGAAAACTTTTTGGCACAATCTGCTACATGAATTACTCATTCGGGCTTTAAATATGCCCTGATTAGGCATGACATTATTAACAGTGAAGAGTAAACAACTAGTGATTGCCCTAAATGCCCTTATTAGTATTTGATTCATTTAACAAGCTGGCCTTCTTAAAATCTTGCTCAAACAGAACAGCACAAATAGCAATAGCAGTCAAATCCACACAGAATGACACTTGAATGGCACATGGTAAACAGCTATGTGAGACTCACTGCATGATATTTCATCAGACATATCCCCACAGTCATCCTCCCGGTCACAGCTCCAGGCTTGAGGTATACATCGTCCAGTTTGGCAGGAGAACTGGTCAGCCTGACAGGGCTGGGCTGAGAAGAGAGAAGAGAAGAAGGAAGGCACTTAATTGAATCACACGTGCATAAGTCAATGCAGGATGTGCACAACAACTCTAATGATCACTAAATCACCAGGATGTCAATGTCTGCCCAGTGAAAACTCTTTATCGCTCAATCACACAGTACAACACAGAAGGTCTGAAGGCCATGGGGAACGGGCTGTTACTTGACGGGCTGTCAGTGACATGCTGCACGGCAATGCTGGGCATACCCGGACAGCACACAAGTGATCTCTTGCTGATGTGGGATATATATGTCAATCGGATGATGATGGAACATTCATCATCCTCTGGCTAATGCTTATTGATTGATCCTCTAAGGATAAAAAGCTCCTGAGAGGCCCCAATGAATACATGGGGAGCAAAGTGATATACTGTAAGTGTTTCTGACATACTAGCCCAGTCTCACATTAAAATGCGTCATAGTTACATTGGTTCACAGTACAAAACGTATTAGTTTCACAATAACAGCTCTAAAATGTGGATGTGCCTATGTGTTTTTTTTGTTTGGTCTATTCTTTTCTATTGGCCTGCATCCACGTCACCTGACTGTCAATTTTCTGTCTACGAAAACAAAAAAAATAGTAACCCTACTTTGTAAATGCAACTCAGAGACAAATGACAATGAATGAATGCAATGAATGCCAGACAATGATTAAAACAGCATGAAACTACATGGTTTCAGCAATAGCAGCATCCATAGCAACCACCATAGCAATGATAGAAATCCTGAAAAAAATCTTTGAAATAACTGACAAATTACACATCATATACATTCACTGAACAAAGATTATGAAAATAAAAATGTACATTTCTCACTAGAAATATTATCAAAATGCATTTTAATGCTGAAACTATCTTAAAATATTGCATTTTTCACTGAGAATAAAAAGGAATGTCAGCCTTTTTTTGTGTGTTTTGTTTTCGCAGACAGAAACTTGACTCACGTGACATGGATGCAGGCCAATAGCCAAAAAAAACAGGCCAAAAAAAATGTAGGCATCTCACAATTTTTGAGTCGTTATTGTGAAACATTTTGCACTTTTGTCCCCTTGAAAAATAAGATTGCACTGTACTGAAGCTACTCAAAAGCTGCAAGGCCTAGCAGTGATAACTGTCTTGACAACACTGAACACGACTTTTCAAGACAGTGATGAATACAGCCAATGTGAGGTGAGAGAATTTTAACAAAAGAAATTAGAGAAAGATGTTATGTATATAGGTTATGTATGCCTTATTGTGCTGTACAGTAGAATCCTTTATACTTAAGTTCTTTAAATGCTTTATTGAAATGTTTTAATTACAAAAATTACAATTACAAAAATCTGAAATTGCAGAAAATGATCTTCTAAACTGAGGTGACATGATTGTAAGATTATCAGCCTGCAGCCACACTGCATCTAAAACAGACTTAAAAGTGGCCCAATACATACCTGAGCATGTGAAGTTGGCCTCATCCTCATTGTTACCACAGTCATTTGTTCCATCACAAAGCCATCGTTTGGGTATGCAGCGATTGTTGCTGCATTTGAACTGATCAAATGGACAGGTGTGATTGTCTGCAAAAAGTTCAAACGACAACAAAAAAGTCAGAAAGTGACTACAGCTACAAGAAGAAATGAATAAGATAAAATTAAAAGAATTTTAAAAAATCAGGAGAATTATACAAAGCCTTAATCTTAACCTTAAAGTCCACAGCTCAGCTAATCTTGCACTGGTAGACCAACAAGCCACATTAGGAACCATAAAAAGGAATGATGTTTGACTCATGTTTCTCCTTGGTGGTTTGTCCTTTAATTGAGAGTAATGGATTCTCCATAACAATTTTACAGTGGTCTTAAGAATATTTGATATATGCTTTTAGTGCTTTGATTTTCCTTTTATACAAAGCTACTTTCACATAATAACTTAGAAAATATACTTAACTGGAAGTAGGAGCCAAGCTCCATATTTTTTTTTCAATCATGTCGTTTAACTTTAATTACACATTGACAATTCAAATTCATTGAGCCTCACCACTCATAAATCATACTAAGTGAATGTGAGCAAATCTCTGTAGTTCTGGGATATTGCAGCACTGCGTGCATGACAAATTACCTTCGATTTTGAAGCAATATAATTCCATGTACCTAGGAGAGTGGTGGCTGTTTTGAACACTGTAACTAGCGTTATTGTAATCATAATCTTATCATTGACTTATTACAATCATCTTTTTCATCATCTGAACAAAATTCTGATTGTGTCTCAGTATAAAATCAAAAGTTGTGAAAAGCCAAAAATCTTATGGCCACAAAAAAATGACCAAATTGCCCTAAGAAATTTTCAACAACACCAAAAAACAAACCAAGTTAGAAGACTATTAAAGTATATGATATCCCAGCAAAGCAGATAACTGATTTGTCAACTTTGACATACCATTAGGTTATGGTACTTTGCTTTCTGAAAAAAATTAACCAGCATCCAGCCATCTAACATGGTGTTTATCCAAATGATCTTTTAAAGAGAAAAACTACTTCAACAAGAACAAAAGGAGAGACAGTAGCATGGAGGAGGAACATATTTCATCCATACTTCAGCACTGACATTTAGGAACACAGAGGTTGACTGCAATAGAGAATCAGCCTTACAAAGCTTGTGCTTTTTTTGATCAGTGCATGGTTGTGCATGCAAAAGTATCAAAATGTACAGTATCTGTATGTACAGTGCATTTTTGTATTTGCATGGAATGTTTGGGCCAGCAGATCCTTACAGCAGCTGTGGCTCTCCTCATCACTGCCATCCAGGCAGTCATCATCTCCATCACACTTCCACAGGGCCCGTATGCAGCGTTGATTATGGCACTGGAACTCATCACTTTTACATCGCAGCGGCTCTAAACCACTGTTGGAGACTTCTGGGAGAAACAGTGGTGAAACAAAATTAACAAGAGACTGTCTATGAAGTATGTGTTTAGGGGAAATTATTGGCACAGCAATAATAGCACACAAAACATGTTAATAATGTGCCATGACCTTATCCTTAACAACTGGGATTTGGCTTATATTTCTGGAAACCTAGTGGGAGGATTTCCCATCTGTATGTATTTGTTTATCAACAGATTTGCATATGAATAGATAAGGTTATTATTTGATCTTTCTCCCATAGGATGAAACCAGGATTACAGTATACTGGGAAAAGATGATCTTAGGCCTCTCGCTCTGTCTGATTCATTATGTCCTCCTACCTGAACAGGTGACATTGTTCTTCTCCAGAACCTGGTTGTCAGCGCAGGCACACACTCTGCCTCCTGGGATGGCAAGGCAGAGGGTATCGCAGCCCCCATAATTCAAACTGCATGCGTTGTCACCTGGAGAAATAGATCCCAAATAAGGTGTCTTGCTCATTCAAAGCTACATTTTCTAAAGCCCACCTTCAGTGCCATGCAATTCTGTTGTTGTTTTATCGGATTTTCCTATGCACAATGAGCAGCAGAGGTTCAAGGGGTCACTCTGAATACTACAAAATAAATAATCACACTGATACAAAACTCATTTCCTGTCTAGGAGAGCCATGCGATCTATAACCACATGTCAAATGAATTATTAGGAACACTGTTGGTGAGAGACATTTGACATTTTTATCCTTCTTGGAGGAATAATTTGTCTTTCTGGACAAAGCCGACATTCTCAGAGGGGAAAAAAAAAACTGTCACATATAAAGTTAAGGCATAAGACACCTTTGTCACTTTCATTTAACACAGAGCCCAAAGGCAGTGCCTGAGCCAATGAGATAAAGCTTTTGGTTTTGTATGAGCCAATCAGTAATACTCAAAGGAATGGACAGCCAATTAATCTATTCAGTGACATGAACAATGGAGAAATGTCCAGCAAATATTCTCTGCATGGTGTGAACCATTCATCTACATCACATACTGTACTTGGCATGGCACTTGCCTACTCAAAATCCATGGCATTAAAATTCTTGCATGAAAAACAGTGTCTTGAGAATGAAACAAACTCATGCCATGATTCTAAAACCACTTTACTAGACTGTATAAAATGATCTTTGTCTATTTAAATCAGTAGCGTCAGCCTTCCCTGATTATGTAGTGGGTGTCTGAGCACTACACTGTATGACAGACTTTATGTCTCACTAGGAGGATGCAGGTCTAGATTGCTCCCTGTCACCTGTGGTGTTCTGCAAGGATTGGTTATGTTGATGATACACAGCTGTACATCAAAACTGCCCCAAGCAGCCATGTCATGCCTCAGAATCTGTCTTGTGGAGATAAATGACTGGCCTGGCAAAACTTTCCTCCAGTAAACAAAAAAACTGAAGCTCTCCTTATTGGCACTCCACACCAGATTCGGTCATCCCCCATACCTCATCTCACCTTTGAAAGCCAGGACATCCCCTTTTCCTCCTCAGTCGCTAATCTGGGTGTTAGGTTTGACCCTCAGCTGACTTTTGATGACCATATAAGACATTTATGCAAACCTCTTTCTACCATCTCAAAAACATCTCTAAACTCTGCCCCTCCTTAACCCTGTCAGATGCAGAGAAACTTGTGCATGCCTTTATCTCAACTCTGGACTACTGCAATGCGCTCTTCACGGGGATCCCTGGCACGAGCATCCAGAAACTCCAGTACATTCAGAACAGAGCTGCCAAGATCCTGATGAGAGTGTGAAAACACGAATACATAACACCAATTCTGTTTTCATTGCACTGGTTCCCTATTTCCTTCAGGATTGACTACAAAGTTCTGCTACTCACATACAAATCCATCAATGGTCATGCGCGTCTCTACCCACAGGAACTGATCAACCACAAACCTCCACCCGCATCCTCAGATCTGCCAGCAGCTTGCTCCTCCAGACCCCCAGTACTAAGCTCCATGGGGGAATCGAGCCTTCTGCTCTGCTGCACCACACTTGTCTTCCTAACCATCTGATGACAGCACAGACCCTAGTATCTTTTAAAAAAGGCCTAAAAACATTTCTATTCAGGAAAGCTTTTTTGTAACTCTTATTGTTATTATTTTCTTTATGTTGTGTGTTCTATGTTATTATTACTGTAGCACTTTGAGTTTCACTATGCATGAAAAGTGCGGTACAAATTAAATTATTATTATTTTATTATTATTATGCCAATTACAGCACAACAACAGAAATGCTTGCTGGGTGGACAAATACAGTACTCCACTGTCAGCACTATCCATTACCTCTCCTATCTGTTCTTTTCAGCTTTCTAACAGCATGAATCCATCATCATTTGCTATAGAAGTGAGCAAACCCCTGCAAACCTTGACCACCCTATATAACTTCATAGAGCAGAGCCCCAAGTGATTTCAAAGTCACTGTCACTGTTGTTCAGTGTGCTGGTTTATACCATGAAATTTGACACCCGTAGGCATATATGCAGATTCTCTAGTGTATATACCATGTAAAGTGCTCTCCATTAAAGAAATGTGTATGGGGAATACAAATGTCTGGACACACAGCCCAGAATGGTTCTAAAGGCAGTGCAAAACAGCCAGTCTCTCTGTTAGTGGAGCTACGGTTCAGTGGCACAGGATGAGGAGTAAATGAAGGGAAAGCAGCCAACCTTGCTGAATCTGTGCGTCGAAGACACGCAGGCCAAATAGTGGTGGTCTCTCGCTCCGCAGCAGAGTGACATCGCCGGTGTTCAAGTCCAGCTGGAAGACCGAGGCATTCATGTACTCCGTCCAAAAGATGAAATTATGATAATGAGAGATTCCGAATGGATGGTTCAGCTCTTTTCCACTGTACACCACCTGCAACATGAAGCCAACATACAGTGTAATCACAAAATTTGGAGAGCTAAAGGAAGACAAGGTAATCACACCGATATGATAATCACACCAGTTCCAGATGGAAATTATAAATGTGGAGCACAACTACACAAACTTGGTTCAACCACCCACATAAAGGGTTAAAAACGCAGAGGAGTGATCTTACGCAAAAGGTGTCATTCATCTATCAACATGTCCTTGTGGAAAAGGATACTATGTGTAGGAAAAACATCACGAGAACTCAAACAAAGAATAGCACAACATAAAAGTACCATAAGACACAAAAAAATAGATCTATCCAATTGCAGCACATTTTATGGAAATGAATCACCCCTTACATATTTGGGAATTGAGACAGTATGTTTATCAAAGAGAGTGAGATATTTGAAGAAATTGCATTCTGGATCTTTAGGCTTTAGGCATATGATGTAATACGTAGTTTTGTTTGCCTGAATTGAGAGATGGATATTCTTCTTTTTTTTTACTCATTGATGGCTTGGGATGAAAGAACACATTTTCTGGAGAATATTGTGAAAAGATATGTTCTGGCTTTATGGTCATTAATATTTCTCATTGTTGTGTCAATTTTATGTATAGTAATTTTGAAGAAGGGATTGATTATGATGTTTTGCATGTACGGTATTTATAGTGATTTGTTGGTCACATGATGAATCAGTTAATTGCATATAAAGGAGACAAACACCACCCCGATGAAAGCAAGATAGCCGATAATGTTTGTTGAATAAAGCATTGTGTACTGAAGAAGAGCTGTACAACGTGTTTTAATTCTGATGGACTTGAATTAAAGCTCACAGTGGTCTGCACCTCGTTGTGTGTGCAAAAAACAAAGCAAAAAACTGAGCTACAGAAAGACACCATCAACAACAACAAAAATAATCTCAAACAGGGTTCTAGCTGTTTGAATATGTGCTTAGAAATTATTTGATCACAGTGTATGGTGAATGTGATTCAGTTTCTTTGCGAAAATGTATGCACACAGCGCTGTCTGCTTATAATAATGTTTGCTAGAATCTTGGCATTGATTAAATAGCATTTGCAAATAATTCATTAGCTTAATATGCCGGTATAAGCACAGTTGACAGAAGCAGCTGGGGATGAAGGGATGTCTTGTTGGCAGTTAGTTGTGGGAAGAGGAGCACTTTTCAATCATTACACTGCTTTGCAGGCTAACACTGTATCATTGCTAAAATAGAGAACTCATCAATATCGGACCCTGAAATTATTGTATAATATAGATTTGACATTGAAAATGAGTTTCATTTTTTTTAATTTATCGGAAAGTAAAACACTCATTTATCAAACTAACATGACAACAATGTTGAATTAGAATTCTGTGGAGAAGTGCCATTTGCTCAGCTTAATATTTTAATTATGTTTATAAGTTGGACGTGATTTTTACACAGCGAATAATCAAGTCAAGAAGAGCATGAAATAACAAGAATAGAAAAAAAATAGCCAGGAATGATCACAGCACACCCTCAAGCGTACTAAATCAGTGCTAACATTATTCGTACGTTAAGTTCCAACATAACATAGCTACTCTGCGTGATCTCTACATATTGAAACTCACCATTCTTCCAGTCCCATTGAGTTGAATCTTCTCTATGTGATCATAGTAGGCATCGCACCAGTACATGGTGCTGCTGCTGTGGTCCAGTGTCAGGCCATTGGGCCACAGCATGTTGGAGGTGACAAAAATGCGGCGGTTGGAACCGTCCATCCAGGCTTTCTCTATCCGCCCAATGCTGTCATTGACCTCATCCTCTTCCCAGTCTGTCCAGTACATCCAGCTATCATATATACAGAACCACACGTACAGGCACAAAAACACAGTAGTTATTTCAACGTTGAGGCACTGCTTTAGTTCAGGCATCATACAAAGAACATACAGCAGTAGATATAAGGCAGTGTGCTGTCTGCCCCCCCATTCATCCCTACCTTTATTTCTTGAAACACTGATGTTAAATGGTTGTGCTTGTTGCTTTGATGTCTTATCAATCAATATGTGTGACAGTATGTTTCTGCAGGCTTCTCTCAAAATGATTTATTCCAATCAGAGTGATATGTGTCTAGAGGGTTCTGTTCTGTACACCCCTGGGGTGGCATGACTGTACTCCCTGCTGAATCTTTCCCATGCTGCTTTGATTCATATGGAGAATATTATAAAGAACACAACCTGTACTGCCAAATAAAACTGTATAACCATTAGCTTAGAAAACTGGTTTTAACATCACAACAAAAGAGCTCCCAAAAGAAATGGAAATAAACTGGAATCAAGATTTCCCATTTGTAACACCAAATAATCAAACATCCATAGCAGTTAAAACTGAATGCAACACAGCCTGGGAAATTATTCAGGCTTATCAAGTCAAAGTGCTGCTTGACTGCACATCAACGCAAAGTTAGAAGTCTCCTATTCCCCACCAAAAAAGAAAATAAAAAGTTTTATTGTGTCTTGTGTATATTGAGACTGCAAGTCTCAGTGGGCCTATGGTTTTTGAAACGTGATTGGGTCAACAATTTGACGTGATCTGTTCTCTAGTAACCATGCCCAGGGGATTTGCTCTGTTTGAGCGTTGCTGACTGAGCCATGTACCCCCCTGTTTCTCATCAATGATAGATGGCTGGCTAAGGGAAGATGAAACAGAATCGGATATGGAGGTGAATGAGGACTCCCTCTGTCTCGAAGTCATCTTTACGACCCCATGAATTATTCAGTGGTTCTCAACGCACACACACACACACACATGCCTACAAACACATAGACATACTCAAATACCAGATCAGATGGGCATATGGACACTATACTGCTGCATTGTCAAAATAATCATATTCTCAATTAATGCGAGCATCAATCACCATCTCCAGAGGGGATATATGCACTTGTACTTGGTGTGAAATGGGCTTTATACTTCAAGTGAGAAAATCAGAATGGTGAAAGATGTGGCATTTGAAAATTGCTACAAAGCTGTCCATACTTATGTATACACACTCATCCAGGGGTCCAGAGTTGAGAAAAGCTAAGTAAAGCATCACTCAAGTCAAATGTTATTTGTGTGTAGATCTTTTATGTAAATACATGTATGAGATGAGATTGAGTTGACACTAGTTGTCCTTGACTGAACTGGACATGAGTTGCACAACAGAGTAGAAAATAAGGTCGCAAGGACACATTTAAGAAATAGATAGAGATCAAAGGACTGTCGGGTTCAGGCTCAATGCTCCCTCAGAAGCCAAAAAGTAGCTTTTCTAATCATTTTTGCTGTCACTAGGAGGTCCAAGTAAAAGTTATTAATCCTTACATAAAAAAAGGGATTTCTATTCTCCTCACCCCAAAAGCTGAATGCTTCATCTGTCAGGGTGAAACATCTTAATAAAATTCAGAACAAAGGCCAACATTCTATTTCCATAATAGTCTCAAAAGCTTCAGGCTTCGTTCCCACCAAAGTTGTTCCATTTTTTTTGTTCTTTTCACAAGGCATAGGCATAGATTTGATGTTTTCAAATCTGTGTGCTGACTTTGTCATTTACCTTCAATATCCAATCTGCACCACTGTGACATGTGTGTCACTTGTATCTGAATGTTTAAATCAATGCCACTGTCAGTATGAAGAGAAAGTAGAGAGAAAAATATCAAATACAATTCAGATGTTATAGTTATAGTCCTACGATACAGTTTTTGTGCTGAACTCTTCCATATTTTTAGAAAACGTGCTACGTATTTACTTAAATATTTAAGTATATTATTATTTCTACTTATAATATTTACTTAATCATTTTAAAAAGATATATTTTTAGCACAACAAATTGTATGAAAACTCAAAGTATGTACCAACTTTTTCATAGTATTCTATTCTATTAACCTGTGTATTTTTGATATATCGTTTCATGTTGGTAGTGAATATGAGGCCTGCAATGTTAATTGAAATCAGAAGGGCAGTTATAGTCAATAAAAACCAAGTATGAATAAGTTTTGGTTTAGTTTTTGATTTGGTGTATGCGTCTGTAGAAGTGAAACAGCTGTGTATGGCAAAATGTTCAGAACAACCCTCTTGAGGCTTGAAAACTAATCTCTGACTGCTATGGATTTGGTGTGTGTTAATACGATTTAAGCCTTAAAGAGTTAATCCCCAAGATCCTTAAGACACTCATTGAAATTGAGTTTTGCAGCATCTTCTCTGTATGTTAATTATCATCTCTGCTGGTGGGGTCCGCCATAAATAAATTCACACAGGAAAGCAAAGGAAATTATATATTGGGGCTACGGAAGAACAACTAACACGTGGCTAATAAGCTGGTAGTGGTGGTTCATATTCAAGCAACAAGACAAGCCACCATTTTCTTTCTCAAAAATTCACACCTAATAAAACAGCATATGTTCTATCAATTTAATCATGCTGGTTTACTTGAGGGTGACAGACTCCCCTCCCCCACATGTACGTGTTTTCTTCTGAACAAAAAGATATTTGATGTGATCCTCAAAGCAGATGTCTGCTAAAACAAATGATCGTCACGATTAACATCTGAAGCAAGTGATACTGAAATATACAAAAAGACATAGCGGTCTTTGCTAACTTGCAACATTACTGATGTATTTGCAACAGCAAGGCAAGACAGAGCTCAAAACTGATTTTAGGGTTTGACTTCTGGCAGTTGTGAGATGCTGATGATCATAAATCAGGATACCATGAATAATCCCATTGCATGCCAAAAAAGTATTCTCTGTTCAGATAACTTTTCTCTCACTTTAGGGTTCATAGACAACATCAGTTGTGCTTGAAATCTGGCTGTGAAATTTGATTAAATCCCCACATTGGTGTCTGAGGCAACACCAATAACTCTGTTCTCCAAGAAAATCAGGCAAAAACAAACATATGAACAGCCAGGGCAAACAGCTTACAGCAGTTTGAGGATTTACATCTTGTGATCTTTATTTGTTCAGTCAAAGTTTTGGCATATAAAAACTTTTTTTTGTTTGTTTTAGTTTAGTTGTGAATTCCCTCAAATCTATGCTTGTGAAGGTTTACAAAAAGGCAGGCAAAAACACACAAACATACTCTACATGTGGCTACCGGCAGAATCACACACCAAATCTACAAAGTTCAGTACCAGAACTGACCCATTATTCAAAATGATCACTAAATTTTCTTCAGACCAAACCTGACCGGCAATCCAACCCATACCCATGATTAAACTGGCTTAGAGCTGGCTGCTGGTATAGACACCAGGGTACTGTAGAGGCACACAGTGGCTGGGGGAAACGTGTGATGTGATGACAATGTGTGCTAGGACTGAAAAAACACATTCATAAATATTATATTGAAAAGACTGCAAAACTGGACACTAATTGTATTTCTTTTTCTGTTTGTTTCTTTGTTCCTTTTTTATTTCACCCACCTCTATCTAATTCATTTTTTACTCATACCCATGCCTGTACCTTTAATTATTTATTTATTCACCTTAGAAGTATTTTTTATGGGTCAACAATTGACCTAGTGCAGGACTGACCTATAATTTTTAGAGTACTTATTTCATACAATACAAAAACAGTTTTGTTTTTTTTCCTGACCTGTTAAGAGGGTCGACCACAATGGCTCGGGGATGTGACATGTTCCCTTCCAAGAGAGTTTTCCTGGTCTGGGAGGCTCTCTCCAACCTGGCAACACTGATTGTCTTCCTGTAGCCATCGTTCGTCCAATACAAGTTATTCCCAATCCAGTCCACTGAGATTCCTTCAACATTGTCAAGTTCTACAACAGAATCAGCAGCACAGAATTCAACAGAATCACCAAATCTAAATATTATCTGCAATTTTTTTAGGTTCTGAATAAATAACTTTAGTGCAGTACAGCCACTTTGATTGAGTCTACAAACAGCAATATCTGTCATTTATGTATGTAAAATAAGATTTCTATATACAAAACATTCTGATAATATTGTAAACGTGTAAAAATTAAAAATTAACCAGGGAGCCACTGAGATAAATTATCACACATGCAACTGGGAATTAATATGAATAAAATTCCCAATATGCAAAATTTTGTTTTGCTGTGTTTTATATTATTACTCATTCAAGCAATAAAGCATTCTTTGGTAAGAACTTGTATTTTCATTCTGTGACATCAAATTGATTTAATGAAATGCACAGTGCTTAATTATTGGTAAAAACATGTTTGTATAAATGATAAACACTTGAAAACTGCCTACAGAGCAGCCTCTTGCCAGTCTACTAAAACATATTTACATGTTTTTCTTTTTTTTTTTTTCCTGAGATGAGGTACAATTAGTGTGTAGTGCATTTTAAGTATACCTTTTCAGTGTTTTGAGTAGAGTAAGAGTGTGTGAAATGGCTTTAACCTTTAACCATTAAAGGTTAAAGTCATTAATGTCAGGAAAAGAGTCACTAATATAAGACATTGCATACCAGATTCATTATTCTGGGGAAATTCTGCAGTTAGTATAAAAAAAGCATTTTGACTCACCATCTTTGAGAATTGTCTCTCGACTGTTCCCATCTATTTTTTGCCGCCCTATGAGGAAACTGGTGGTGTCAGCAAAGTAGATGTGTCCTAATTCTGCATGGTAGTCAATAGCTCGAGGGTTGACCAGGTCCTCGATTGGCACCATGTGCTCATCGCTGGACTTGATGTTCATGTCCAGACCTCGGATGACCCCCGGACGCCCCTTACCATAGAAGAGGAAGAGATCGTTTTTGGGCTCTACAGGGCAAGAAAGGACAGACCCATTTTACTGTTATTGTTAATTAATTGGTCCAATTCATCAATGCTGATCCCAGCATTAAACCCTCTTACCGGCCACATTGTTCTTATATGTGAGCGGGAGCCAGGGCCATCCATTCACCTTAATGGAGCCAGTAATCAGTGCCAATGACCATACTCTCCCCCCTCAATCACACTTGCGCTACAAAGCTGCCTTCACAGTATAGGAGAAGGAAAATGCTTGAGCAAACAGACAATGGCAATACTTACCTTGGCTGTGAACATTTCCTCTGATCTAAAATAACATGGTGTCTGGGTAGAAAGGCAAACAGAGAGGCCTAGAACGCTGAGGCAGCTCCTCAGTGGCCCACCAGCCGCTTAGGGGGCTGTATGCTCTCAAACCCTTTGGGATCCTCCGGAGAGGCAAGAGGAGGAATGAAGGAGGGTTTCCAGTGAGAGAAGTAGACCTCTCCTCGCTCTCAGCCCCTGCCCCAGAGACTGTGATGCTGGGGGTGAGGACCACACATGCCTCACTTCAATTTATCATTTTGTGAGGGAGAGACCAACTACCCAGGAGACAATTAAGCATTGCAAGAGACCCAGATATCAAACTCCAGCATGACTGCTGTATGAAGAAGCACTACCATTTAGCACCGAATCTCATTATGTTTAGGGAGAGGGGAAAGCGCAAGCAAGAGAGAGATAGCTGGTGTCATCAGAACATCTATAAGGGGAGAATAAATCAAATCTGTCATGCCAAGCCTCCCGATGCTTCGTTACCCCGATCGAAATGTGGTGGGCCCTCCAATTGTGTCATCAATTTGATCTTCTGCTTTTATTGTCAACTACACAATGTCCAGCAATTGATCAGACCAGCCAACAAATGCAGACAAACTTAAAACCTCATTATGGCAATAATCAATCAGGCTCACGACAGGTCGATAGCGGAACGTCACTTACAAATGGGTCTGTATCCACTAGCGCTCATCTTTTTCATTGTCAGTCTATGGCTGATACATGTGTGGCACACCCTCAGCTCTAATATGACACATGACCTTTTCAGGCATAATTGTCAATATTAAAAAGAGCAGTGATGCAGAACATTCACGTCCTTATGTTGTCCTTTTCAGGCATATGTCAGGATCCTTAAGAATATGAAGAACTGCCAACGACAGTCCTTTAAAACAAATGGATTTAAATGGTAAAAACAAGACTGCTTTAAAGGATATGTTATAAAATACACAAACTAACTTTTGCAGGACTGTCCATCAGAGCCCAGACTGTAACCAATACGACAACGGCAGGCTCTGGACTTGTAGCTGCCACTCAGAAGACAAATATGGGAGCATCCACCCGATTTTCCATATGAATCCATCTCACATGCATGACTCCTGACTGTGGACAAAATGAAATGACAGATAAATCATTAAAAGCCAATAAAGCATCCTCTTTCTGTACTAACACAGACTCCGGCTTAAGAGTCAAAAGTCAAAATTCTGACACATACTTGCACATGTTAACCTATATAGAAAATGTCCTTTACCTTTTGGCTGAGTGAGTTTGTGGTAAACACGGAGTCTTCTTGTATTCCCCAGGCTGGCTAGTGTCCTGCTCTCTGCTGTGATGTTGAACCTGTGGATCTGCAGCAGCTCCACAGTGGAACTCCCTTTGGAAGGGTCAGAGTGGGTAGCATAGAGGTAGTCCTCAAACACAGCTAATGCATAAATGTATGACACCTGGAAAACAAGAAGATCCATGGTGCTTTTTTTTATCATCCCAGAAGCCGAAAATAAGTAAAACCACAAGAGGGTATAAAAAGAAAACAATAACAACAAAAATTAATGAGAGGCGTTTTATCTCAAAACATGCAGCAAGCATGAGGGGGATGGGAGATGGGGTTGGGGCTGTCTGCGCATTTGGCAGCCCACACTGGGTCAAAAGCTGGACGCCTAGGGGAGGCCACTGGCCCTGACACCACAGCCTCCATGCTACATTTAGCAGGCTGACACCCACACAAAGCGACATGGCTGGATGAGCTGTGTTCACAGGAAGTACACCTAAGCTCACTGGGCCACACCTTAACATCAGGGGCACCAAGAAACATGCGTCAGAATAAATAAATAAATTACAAACAAACCACTCAACCATCTCTCTCTATGGAACTGGCCTCAGCACTCTACTTTCACAGGAGAACTTTCAAAGCAATCTCACACATACTGCATATACTGTACTTGCATCTTTACCTACAGGACATGTAATTCATGCTATTTGGTACTTGCTGGAGGGAATATGATGACAGAATCAACCAGACAGGATCAACCTCAGACAGGGGAAATAGAAAAGCAAGGTTGTGAAGATTAAAAGATAGAAAAGGTTAGTTACGCTGAAACTGTATTGTATTGTTGCTTTTCTATAAAAGTAACATATTCTGCCTCTACAGATAGGGAGATTATTCTTAAGGGAATAGTTCAGCATTTTGGGAAAAATGCTTGTTCATGTTCTTACTCTCACATCTGTATGAAGTTATAGTTGGTTAGCTTAGCTTAGCATAAAGACTGGAAACAGGGGGAAACATCTAGTGTGACTCGGTCCAAATGTAAAAAAATCTTCCTATCCAATCAAAAACTGAGGTGTAAAAATGACAAGCTGAGGTATTAGGGGGTTTCTGTGGTGGGCTAAGACGTATTGCATGCTTCTCGCAGCAAGCTCTGCAAACATGCACAAGCACCTACAAATCTCTGAATTTACATAATTACAGATGGCCCATGGACCGGTACGTGCCTGTTCAAATATGCAATGTCACTGTCAATGGCTGCGGCAACTGGGAAGCTTAATCGCTATCTATTTTGATTATTTTTTTAGTCATCTGTGATAGTAAACTGAATATCCTTGGGTTGTTGACTGTCGGTCAGGACAAAACAAGACATTTGAGGATGTCACTTTAGGTTGTGGGAAACAGTGATCAACATTTTTCCCCATCTTCTGAAATTTTATGGACCAAATAACTTATCAATTAACTGAGAAAATAATCAAAAAATTAATCAGTAATTAAAATAATCGTTACTTGCAGCCCTAATTGTCTCATTGGCCTGTGGTACCTGACTCAGGAACAAATAAACTCCTGCTCTGGTCTTTATGCTAAGCTAAGCTAATGTCCCCTGGCTGTAACTTCATATTTAATGGGCAGACATGAGATGAAATACATCTTTTAATGTAATTCTTGGCAAGAAAGCGAATAAGCATATTTCTGTAAATGGCAAAAGATTCCTTTAAGCAAGACACAACAGTTACACGCATTACTATCATAGCCAATCAGAATTACATTTTTCTCTAGACCATAATAGTAAATAGCCCAGATCTAGCCCACACCCAACACTTTCTGCGCTTTTATCTGGCCCACATACTGTGTGGAATGATGTCACTTCAGAGTTCCACTCCTGTTTCCCAGATCTGGGCCACAAGCAAGCCATAGCAATGCCGTATGTCAACCAAGACCAAACCAGATAAACCAGAACTGGCCCACATCCAGAATACACATACCTGAAAGCACCGCATCTTTACCAAAAAAGGCCCACATTTGATTTGGGATATTTGGGCCATATTTGCTATTTTACATGTAGGCCATTTCAGGCTCACATCCATTTTGTCCGGGCCATCATTGCCTGAATTGGCCCACTTCCTTATGCTATCTGGAAGAATTGGAGGGTATTTTGAAAGAAAAAGATTTTGTTTTATGATTTTGTTTTTAGGAAAAATACTCAAATTTAAGGGAAATGAAAAATACAGATCACAAATTCCAAGTATGAAATGATTATAATGAATATAATATAAAATTGTATAGCAATGTGGTAGATTAAGTGGTGGGCAAGGTAGTCACATTTGACCACTGATACTGTTACCTATGACAGAAAAGACTACATAGTCTATGGAAAAGATGCAGAAAGGAGCTGCATGACATTTGTCATGTAGATGCAATGCTATAAACCCTCTGTCTACCAAGACCACAAGCTAATGAAGGAGGCAATATTATGCAAAGAACACCTGCAAACACAATAATATGTATGTTTTTTTCCCTCATAAATGATGAATATGTAGTCCAAGTTGCTTGAAAGGGTCTTTTAATGAATAGTCATAATCTGTGATGAAAGGCCTCAAACATACTACTGGAGAGAGACTATTGACATGCTCATTTGGAAGACAGCACCACATGTGCGTCAATTCCATCAATTTAATATATCATCTATTCCCTATTCAGAAGACCTTTTCTGTGAAAATGAGGAGTGAATTATAGCAACAAGCAATGAATATACCACCTGCCTTGCAGTGATAAAACAATGTGCCCTAAATCAGAAAATTAACCAAGAAACTCCCTCTCATACCACAATTTAGTGTCTCTCAAATGAAGAGGGAGAAAGTACTGGTAAGAGAAGCCAATTGTCTGTTCATATTCCCACTGATGTTTGTCCACAGTGGCTCCTTATGATGTGGAGCCCATGAAAGACAAAAAGCAGCACTTATAGTGAAATGTGACACTCACTTGGCTCCCATGGATAATGGTGTGCCTGTTCCTGCCTTGGTAATCCACGACATCGATGTAATCCAGGTAGGCATCTGCCCAGTACACCAGCTTCTTGACCACATCCAATGCCACAGCTGTGGGCTGCTCAATTTTATAATCCACCAGACGGGTCCGGTTGGTGCCGTCCATATTGCAGCGCTCCACCTTGGCCAGGTTTCCATAGTCAGTGAAGAACATCATTCTGCAAAGGGTGGGAGTATTTAAACGATTAAATGCTAGAAAGGCTGCTGTCTAAATTGTTGGGGTTGAGAGTCTCACTCTTTTCTCCAAATAGTCTAAGACCTGTTCCTTCTACATACAATAAACATATGTACAGACATACTTTACCTTATAGTACAGGTTTGTGTATTTTTCTGCCTTGTTTGACATGATGGTGTATTTACCTGTAGCCATTTGATAAAACAGAGTCACACTTATCACTGAACCCATTCCCCAAACAGTGAATGTTCTAGCAACTGGAGATAAAGTTTTGGACATCACATGTTGAAGCATGTGCATTACTACTCAGCATCTTAGGACGGTGGTGCTTTTGTACAGCCTTTTTCCCAAGCCAGAAATAAAACAGCAAAAGTATAAGGAATAGAAAGAGTATGTTTGTCTGCTGTAATGTAAACTGCAACCATTTGCCTGCCTGACATATTAGTTTATAACCCACAGCTGTTACATTATCTGTTTCATTATTTCCAAGGACAAGAGTTAGCATGTCATTAGCTAACTACATTATTTGCGTGTTTATAGGTTGGGTTAAACAAAATCCTTGTTCATGACTAGCACATCCACTGTGTAGGCTTGGTCCTGTTTTTCATTGCATTTGGAGAAGTATAGGTTCCAGCCAAACTCACTGCCCAGATATTCCCAAGAATGACATTTGTCAAACAACTTTTCTCTTGTAATGTTTAAACTGAAACATACTATTTGAAAATAAGAACAATGCTTTCTTGCCCAAGTAAGAAGTGTCCAATCAGGGTTATGTTAGAATAAAACAACAGTCGTATTTTACATTTGACATTTTCATTACTTATAATACTAGTGCTATCTGCACTACACTGCAATACAAGAAAAATGCTATTCCTCTGTATTCTACATGGATCAAAAACGTGGTGAGGACGTTGACTTTTTGTTCCTGGGACCTGTTAGCTTTAGCATCAATCAGTAGCATAGCACAATACCATGTATGTAGCCATCAAGTGCATATTTAAAACCCTGTTCATGGTATTCTTTAGCAGTACTTTTTTTTGTTCATAATAAAGTGAGCATTATTCATCGTAATGTGACCCACTTGACCGCTCTCTGGCCTTGTTTAGTGCTGCAATGCTGCAATAACTTTACTAATCTTGCTCTACTTAGGCCAGCTATACAACTTTACACCAACAGATCCTGAATAATACCTGACAAATTCATAAAATTAGACCATAATAAATAAAATAACATAACCATAATGACCATTGCATACACGAAAAAAGACAATACATTCAACCATAGGCACCTGGATATGTTTTAAAATGGGGGAAAAAACTTGGAAAGATACATAATTGGTGGGGGGGTCTGGGGGTCCCCCCCCCCCCAAACAAAATTCCCTTCATTTCTACATCACCTAACCTCTTGGATTAAGTCAAGATTTGGCCACCGGCATCAGTCTAGATTAATTAGATTGACAGTGCTTAGAAAACCAAGAATGCATCAACAACAGTATATAATTGGTTGGATCAAAACAAGAAATGATTATTAGAAGAATGGCTATTTCATATTTGAAATTATATTATAAAAACATTATGTAGCCTAAAATGGTAGGTTACCTAAAAACTATCACTGGGAATTGCAGGAAAGTTTCAGAGCGACAGACACAGAGCATCCGCGTAACCATAGTAAGTCACTCTCACGCCTGCCTGCATGCACGCAGCCCAAGTTGAGGGGGCGAGACGCTGTGCTGTTGCCAGAAGAGCCGCTGACTGAGATTACTCTGAGCAGCATGCATGGGAATACATTAAAATACAATAGATTTGTGTATATGAATAACTTGCTGCTGCATGGTGCTACTGTTGTGCTGTGCTGCTCTGTCTGCTCTGTCTGTGCACTGCCAGTGAATCTGAGGCGTCATCGGTTATGGATTTGCCATTCTCTGTTTGAGAAAATGGACGTGTGACGTGAGTCTCATGGTCAATGTGTGAGAGTTGGCAGCCCAGGGATTACATAATGTTATTATGTTATCTAGTTTAAGGAGGTTGTTTGTTGATTGTTGATACTTGGTGATCATCGGTCTAATAGTCAATGTTTTTGAAATCAACACCGAAAAACAGAATAGCTAAACGAATTTCAAAAATTGAGTCTTACAACTGTATTAATAAGCAGGTGACATGTGCCAGATCTGATTCTTGATCCAGTAACACCAACAACTTCCCCCAAAAATTGCTGCAGTCGTATTCTCAGTACCAACTTGATGCTGCCCAGCACAGCATGACATGAAATTAAATAAGAGACAAAGGAGTAAATGGTGAAGGCAGGTAAGCATCTGGCAGTCTAAAGACCTGGATATTTTTCTCAGGAGTGGTTACCCAAACCACAGCTGAAAGTGGATGTAATTGTCTCATATTCATGAGGTGAATTGTCTTACAGTTCAATGGTTTGCCCTTAATGCTGTTAGAGAGTAACTTAACACTAAATCCACTTGTTTGAGTTACATGTACTTCATTACACTGTCTATTGATCCTGGACCCATCTTATTGTTTTCATTGCGAAAGAAGTTATTTTCCTTTTCCAGAGAAAATTCAGTAATTTAATAACCGTAATTTAATTCATTTAATTTAAACTTAATTATTTTTTTCCCATTCATGTGTGCATCTTGGCCAGTGGAAGTCTTGGACATGCATGCTCTCTTGGCTGGAGAGGTACTAGTGAGCATGCTCTATGGCAGTGGTTCTCAAAGTGGGGTCTGGGGATCCCAAGGGGTACTTGATGGGGTTCCAGGGGGTCCCCAGCAAAAAGGGGAATAATTTATTTTCACTTTAGTTCCATCCATAAGTAACATAATGACAGAATGTATGACTATTTTGGTCATGGGTTTCATAAACTTTCTGTGATAAAACATTTAAAAGCAAAAATCTTATCAGGGGACCCTGGGACAAAATCAAATGGGGGTTCGTGGTCTAATTTGTGTCAGTTTAAGGGTCTTTGATGTGACTCTATAGAGTCACATCAAGAAGCAAGCTTACTCAAGAAGCAAGCTAAGTTTTTTTTGTTATATGCGCTGAGTGAGCATCTTTCATAGGGATGAACGGAGCGCCAGCATTGATAATGGTATCCAGTTCTTTTTAATACATCCATTGTTAAGACGATGACCAGGAACAGCAATGTCCCCTGTTTGAGTCCAGCCAGGAACCTTTGTTGTATCTCACTTCACCTGCACCTCATTTCCAGTCATCTCTCTGTCTTTAACAAAGGCATAAAAATGCCCCCCACAAAACACCTAACAAAATAGCCTAACAAAATAAAAATATCCATACAATAAATTCAAATTAATTAAAACAATACATAAAGGGTGTGGAATAAATGTTAAATGAAAAAAAGCATAAGAATGTTTTAAAATTCCTTATAAAAATTCACAGCGAGGCTGCCTCTCTGATACATAGGAGCTCCGTAACCTGGAGGCAAATAAAAACACAATAAAAACAGCAATTCCCATTTCCGTTGTGGTAATTTTAGGGACATTTAGAAGGCATGCTGTAGAGGCCTCACAGTACGTGAATAGACATTAAATGATAGACAATGTGTGATGCACAGAGAAGCCAAACCATTTAGTACCTCCAATACTGTGAGGAGGGCTTGAAAATCAATTCCAAAAGACACAGGGAGTCAGTGTAACTCATAAAAAACAAGTGTTAAAGATACTCTAATTTGTTTCTTACAATAGGGAACATCTGAAATGTCCTTTAAATATAAGTAAAGATCCCATGGATTATCAGAATTGTTTTGCTCAGGTCTGCACATACAGTAATTAACATAGCAGGTTTGCTATGCTGTCCAGCTGTGTCTCTGTGAGGACAGAACTCCAACAGCCTTCAATGATAATGAGCTACAGTCAGAGAGCGGCGGAGAGCCGACTTAATCTGCACAAGTCAAGTCAGGGGAGAGATAGGCTGCCCTTTGAACCCTAGACCAGGCTGTGCTGAAAAACTGTCAGCATCAGCAAGGAACCCAGCTCCCCAAACAGGTGCACCTCCACTGGCATACAAATGATAGCTTTCTGGGATTAGGATGGTGCTGATGCTGTACTTGTGCATTTTGCCGCTACAATGAGATCCATGTTGGATTCTGGAAATGAACACCCCTGATAAAATAAACTGCATGGGACCAGTGAAAAATGTGTGTCTCAAAGTCATACAGAAGACTGAATAGACACTGTTATAACTGATAATCAATAAAATGCATATACTGCAAAGTTGTTCTCTGTGCTTCTTTTCTTTAAGTAGTAGCTTTATATCCATTTTATACAGAAGTGTCAGGAAATAATTTCCTAAAGACATACTTCAGCTGCTTTGTTCATATTTGCTGTTTCAAGACTGAAATGCAATGTTGCAGTGATACCTCTATGATATAACAAGGATGAGCTAATCCTGGGGTTTTCATCCATTGCCACTGCCCAAGCCAAACATCTCTCCACATTGGGCTCCGCCTGCTGCGGCAGCGAAGGTGCCAGCCCGGCTTCTGTTGCACACAACGATGCCACTCTTTCCTGGTCTGGCTCTGTCATGACCGGAGGGGAGCAGATCCTTTCAACTGATGTCCTGGCTCTGAATGATGACATGTGGCCCATCCTCGGGGCTAAACCCAAGTCCCAAGCCCGCTCCTCTCCCTGCAACTTGGAGCCGTTGGTCCTGGTCAAGAGTAGCAAGAGTTGTGCTAAACACTCCCTCCAACCGCTCTCATCTGACACTCTTCAATTGAGCAAATTCCAAGCCCTGCACAGCGAGGATGGATCGCACTCTTCAGTGAGGCTCCAGCTGGGTGACCATCCATCTTCTGCCCAGGCCTCCACTCCCGAGCCAGTTGGTGGCTCCTCCACTGCTGTGGACCACGCCTCACCTTCTGCCATCTGGGTCCAGTCCCCCAAGTGGTCAGGCATGCACACTCAGGTGCGATGCCCCCCCTTAGTGCTTACTGTTGGCACCCCTATGGTCCAGCATGTAGTGGTGCGCAGTGGCTGAACTGGTCGCACTTCATTTTATGGTACACTGATAAGACGTAATAAGCCCTACTTTGTATTAAATTAGACAAAAACTAGACATATGTTCTTTTTAGAAAGTAAACAAACACAGCTATACCCTAATTAGACACCGTACACCTAAATTATGCTGTAATTAGAAACTGCATAAAATGTCATATTAGACCCACAATATACTATACTTAGACACTATTATACCAAAACTATACTACAATTAGAAACCAAATAGGAGATCCTCATATACTATTAGACACCATTTTACAAGATAATAATTTAATTAGAAATCAAATGATCCAAAATAGGCTACAGTTAGACACTATTCTACCCTTACTACCAAATTATGCTGTAATTAGACACCACATTTAATGCCACCAACATGGACCTATGATAGCTTAATTAGACAACACAGGCTATAATTAGACGAATGTAGTGCCATATTATATTGAGCATAGCCTTTATAATAGTATCAAAGTTAACCAAATCACAAAAGTATGATCATATCTCCCCTATTTTAGCTTCCCTTTGCAGGCTGCCTGTCTATTTTAGAATTGATTTTAAAATTTTAGTCTTGATTTTTTAAGGCCCTGCATGGTGTGGCACCGAGCTACATGGCTGAGCTTCTAAATCATCACTCACCAGCCCGTAGCTTGAGATCCTCTGATAAGCTATTCCTGGTCAAGGCTGAAGACCAACGGTGACAGGGCTTTTGCTGTCAGGGCTCCAACCCTTTGTAATAGCTTACCTGAGGAAGTCAGACTAGAAAATTCACTGCCTTCTTTTAAATCATCTCCCAATCATCTTCTTATTTATTTTATCTGTTACTTATTTTATCTGTTACTTTTATCCATTATTTTATACTTTTAACTGTTTTATTTGTTATTTTATTTGTTGACTGTGATTTTGGATTTGATTGTTTGCCTGCTTTCTTTATTTGTCCTGCTTTGTGAGGCACTTTGTAACGGTTGTTTTGAAAGGTGCTCAATAAATAAAGTTACTATTATTATTATAATCGTGGACTTTGACATTGTTAACAATTGTAAGTATCTGTTGTTAATAGCAAATTATATTTCAACACAAAAGAAGCACAATATGCACAGTACACAGTATATCAGCATGTTTGCTGTTGAAAAAAAATTAAACTGTTATCACTATTGTAAAAATACTAGTCTTCTTTAGATTGTGGCGTTCCATTACAACTTTTTTCTTTTTAATATCAATTAAACACTCATCAGACAATTTTTTTTATACTTACATTAAAACAAGTTACTCCTGGTTATGTAAAGGTTTTTCTACTGCCAACAAAACTGTGAATCTATGCGCAAAGTTGTACAGTGTGCAGTTTTCAGCTATTTGTTTTGGTTATGTGAATGCAACCTCGTCAACTAGAGACTACACCTATATACTTTCAATTAACAGCATTGCATTTTAAGAAAAATGTGATGCCTTAATATGAGTCAGTCCATAAACAACATATCTGGAGTGTTCAGTGACAATGAATTTCATTTTTCTTTCTTACAATATCCGCTCTTGCAACACAATATCATCTCATAGCAGCTGAACCATGAAAAATGTTTTTATGGTAATTTTTATGGTTATGAACTAAAAGCAACTGCTTGAGGTCAGGGAAAAATTGTGGTCTTGGTTTTATATTGGTTGAGTCAGTGCTGAGTGCTGATTTTAGCATTTAGCTCAAAGCACCACTGGGCTAACCTAACATGCCAGATGGTTTGATACATGGAACCATCTGAGAAGTCATCCTTGGAAACAGGCAGGTACTTTCAAAAATACCGGGCAGGTGATTGGATGAACCATCTGTCTATCACCATCTATCACCATCTTACCTTGCAAGGCAGCTGGATTCGCAAGATCATGAGATTCTTAGGGGGATATTTACTAAGTATTTGCTTTTTATGAGCATAACAGCCACATTGCATTTCTCCTTACTTACTAAAGGACCACACTGAGGTTATGCATCGGTGAAATGGAAGAAAAGTGGCACCACTGAAAATTGCGCAACATATATTTAAAGGCATTCTTGTTTAGAGACACAAAATATGGAAGAAGAGAATGGAAATTAATACAAATATCCACTGCACCTGATTCCTGCAGATTGACCAACACGGCAGAAGAAAGTGTCTGAATTTTAATGTTTAGGAAAAGCCTGATGTCTGCATGCAACATGGAATTATGATTATTCATGTTTCTGGTTCTTGTGCAGTGGTGTTAGCAAAGTGTATGTCACAAAAATAGCGACAACCAGCAGTTTTAATTAATGATAAGACAGCAAGTGTCAGCCCCCAGTATAGTGTCCCCATATACATAGTGTCTACCTACAGACTCTTCTCAGCATCAGGTCAGGTGTATATTTCAGTGTGGCTATTATGTTTCTTTAATAATATAATGCACACATTGGCATGAGTGAGACAGAATTTTAAAAAGCGATTGGGTGTCTAAAATTAATTTTGAAAGGGACATATTATGCTTTTTCTGGTTTTCTGTTATTTATGTTGTGTTATGATGTCGGATATCTATGTTAAATATAGTCAAAGTTCCAAAACTTCAGGTTAACATATGTAGAAATGCTCCCTGCAAGTCAAAAGCCAGGGCTTTAATCTGCTCTGAAAGCTTCGTTTGGGATGATTTTTTCTACCTTGCCAATGAGGTGACATCCTTGCTCTGCAACCACCCACCCACTGCTTGTGATAGCACTTGCTTCAATCGAAGAAACATTGATCTGGTGCTAATCTGACATACTTATTTGTTACATCCTTCCAGGCTTTATTAATCTGACTGAGCAGAATTTTTTCTGACTTTCCAAAAAAAAGTACATCCGGTAACACTCATTCACACTTAATTCAAAGGGGACTGTACAGTGCTGATAAAACATTTAGTGTACGAACAAACCAAACTTTCCTTTAGACCCTCATTCAAAATGCTTTTTAAGAAAAGAACAGCTTGTCCATCAAATAGCTTTCCTATAGCAAAGTTAAAATGCCTTATCTAATAGTAAGAGCAGAAAAGAGACAGAAAGAATCAAACAACAATAAAAACGGAGTGCCATACCAGAGAATATTCTATAAACACTGTTCCTCACACTGTGCTACTGTCTAAGACCTCCCTAATTTCTTATGTTTTCACTCCATTGCTCCAGGCTGACAGACCTCTCTCAGGCTCGCATCTTCAGCAACAGCTGTACCCATGTTTCCCCAATTAGAGGCAGGAAGAAGACTTGGAAAACTTCTGTGTCTTATAGAGTCAATCCAGCCAGCAGCCTCCATGCCCAGTCCCCTTGAGGGCCAGCACTCTATATCCATACTATCATCCCTCTATACACACAACAGAATGGGCACTTGTGTGTGTGAGTCATGTACTATTATGACGAAACCTCTGAATAACAAGCCTGACTTATCTAAGGCACTTCATGGAGAGCCAGCTTAAGTAGAGACTCAAAGGTACAATATTTACCATACGCCATATTGCTTACCAATGGCTGACAAGCATTTAATGAGAACACAGAGACACTGCCAACCAAATCAAAACTGTATGTATCATTAAGAGACCAGCAGCTAATTAGACCCAATAGTTGATAGTGGTAACCCAAGCTGCTGAAAAAAGTTCATAAATTGAAAATGCACAAATAAGACATGTAGTTCAGCATCAACTATCAATTTAATTATATGTTAAGATGCAATGTTAAGATTTACAGATTTTGTATATTGTCTAAGGCCTATGGGAGCTGGTCAGGATACAATTCAGCACAAAATGTGCACCACATCTTCCTTTGTTACTGCTGTTTGGAAGTGGTAATTATTTTGCTTTGAGATACATCGCTAATGAGACACACTCTTCTTTTCAGAAAAGGTGTATCATTATTATTAGATGGATAATGATTTCTGAAATCTGAATCTGAAACAGAAAAGGTGCATCATTAAAAACTTGCTCTAACTCTGAATATGCAGCCGGTTCCTACGTCCTCATAATATAATGGCCCTGCTCCACTCTTGCTCACTGTATGTTCGAGGGCAGAAGGCTTTGAGCTGTTGATAACTGGAATAATAAGAGAAGCTTTCTCTAAGTTCACACTCTGGTACAGCTGCTTGCAATTTATTCACATTATTTGGTTGGTTTGTGTTTTTTTGCATGATGACACAACCCGCCACAGGAAACAGCTGGGAAACCTACAATATAAGTTCTGTTACATTCTGATTCATGTGACTGTCAACCACATGCTGTATTTTATTTATTTCTTTCACTGTGAGCAATGTGGGGATACTTTTTACTCCACAGTTGCTCAGCTCTTTTGTGATGTCTACAGAGACAAAAATCTTGTAATGGAAATTCCAGCAGGGGGATTTTTTACTGAGAGATGCTGGGTGAAATCAGTGAATACAAATGAATGTCTAGACAGAAGAAGCATCACCAGCTATCCACCAAATTACACAGCTCAAAGAGAAAAGGGCTGAGTGGAAAGACAGGGAATCATTTAAATCCCTTCATTGTAACTCACTCACATTCTTCCAGACAAGTCAATTGTTATGCATAGTGATTTTTTCCTTCTTCCATGATTTTTTTTTTTCTTAACAAAAGATGCATGATGATAAATGAGCCCTGCAGGGCTTTCAGAGATGGTGTATTATATAGGCTGCGGAACACTCACCCCATGAGAGGATCCAGAGCTATTCCTTTAGGATTCAGTAGGTCTAGTTGTAGGATAGTAACACAAGTGTTCCCACTATGGTCGCAGACAAATATCTTGTCAGTGACCCGGTCAACAAAATAGAAGTTGCCTGTCAGCCAGTCAATGGCCATCTGGTCAACATCTGCAATAAGAAAACAGGAGTAAGATTCTTATGTAAAACATATAATAAATAAATATACACACACACACACACACACATATATATATATATATATATATATAGTGCATTATAAGGGCACTTATTCCATTCACACATAATGACTGCAGAATGGACATGTACTGACGTTAGAGCATAGTCCATATGTGCTTTTAGAGTCCCCAGAATTAGCAGAAGTGTTCACTGTTTGGCTCGAAGCGTCTGTCATCTAGTCCACTAGTCTTTGTGGGCACATATTTCACAGAAATACAGATTGAAAATACACTGTGGGTTTCATCACCCACCAACTGAGCCATTATGATTATCAACCTACTAATGTACACGCGCTCTACTCCACAAATGGCACAAAAGGCATACTTTGGGCCAGCTTGTGACAAGATATAATGTAATACCTACCTTCATGAAAACAACTGCTGTACTGTAGCAGTCCTGGACTTTCAAAGTCCAAGGTTAGAGCTATTGAGATATTACATTTCAGCTTTTACTGACTAAGTAAACTGATTTTTATATGCAAAATATGTAGAGTGGCATGGCTGCTGGCTAGCACGTTTGCAATAAGAATAATAATAATACTGCAGCAATAATAACCAGACACCTCTGATGTAGGTGTTTGCTGTTCTAAAATTTATACATCAATATGAAACTGTAGGTATTGTAACAAATATAAAAACTGACAAATAGCCATGTATGAACCACACAAATTTAATGTCAAGCATGTTTGAAATTTGTAAGACCAGTTCAGCGAAAGGGGAAAAAAAGGAAATGCTTTTGATATAGTGAAGATGGTGTAACGTGTTGGTTTTGAAGGACAGCTGTAGGGGAAAGGTGAGTTGCCAAAACCGCTGAGGCTAACCTGCCTTCAGCTGCACATATAATGAATAGATGGAGAGCTTGCAGGTAAGAGTATGAAAGGGAAAAAGAGAGCGAAAGAAGGATGAGCCTGTGTGTGTCAGAGAGTGCTGGGAGATATCTGTGTGTATCTCAGAAAAGATGCGCTGCTATCCTCCTCTATTCTTGTGGGTAAGTGTGTTCATGATTTGAGTGCAGATAACCACTTAAATTTGTCAGAAAAGTACAGAAAAGGAAAGGAGTTCATAGGATAAGGGTATGAAAGGCTGAAAACGTACTTAGCAAACTGTGTTGTGTTCTTATTTCCTGTTCCCGTGTGAATCCACGTAGATTCCTCATTTCAGCACAGCGAAGTTGCCCAGAGGACTCCGTGGATAGAACCCAGCATACACTTTTCTGGTTGTGCTGGAAATCCAATGCCAGTGTTCCATTTACACTCGGAGACCTCAGGGGCTGAAGGCCTGTTCCATTTAGATGGGTGATGACAATTCGTTCTGAACCACCAATGAGAAGCATTGGACGGCTGTCACCAGGATCTGGCGAGAGAGGGAGAAATAGCATTTTGTTTCTTTATTTTGGGAAGCACATTTTTTTATTGGTGAAACATCAAGGGACTACCTGAAATCAAAGAAGGAAAAATGTTCAGTCAAAAAAGGAATAAAGAAAAACAAAAATACATTCTAAATAAGGGTTTAAATAATGGAAATATACAGTATATACTAAAGAGGGGCACACAAACACAAAGAAAGAAAAAAAAGGAAGGAAGAAAGACAAGCATAATTCACAGACTCAAAGAAAGACAGAAGATCTGACACAACAAATTGAGACACATCAACATTAACTCAAGTAATAGACAATAAAAATAACGGAATAATGAATTGATCCTTCAAAGTATTGCCTGTCTAACCCAAAACTATTGCTCTGTGACATAGAGCTCCATTGTCATCCAAGAGCTATTAAAATACATCAGTGAGTCACACCATTGCACTAGCTTGACATGTTGCATTACAATGACATTACAATGAATGCCGACAGTGTAGTTTATTTTGATACTGTCCCGCTGCCATAAATACTCACTTGTGCATGTGTATTAATCTGCAGCTGATAAATAGTCCCCTAAAAATGCATTACTTACTCTTTGTGTTCTAAATTTTCTAAAAACTACAGTGTGAAGCTGGTCAAGAAAATTGCCTATTCCTTCTTTTTTTTTTTTTTTTTATCAAACTATATATTCATGGCCTGTTTTTAAAGATTTTTGTCTTCAGTAGGAACACTTGGCTTTGGAACTCAGTGCCACAGACAGTGTAGGAAAGTCAGACACTATTGAAAGAAGGAAAAAAAACAGAATAAAACCAGATGCATCCTTTAGGCATTGGTATTTTATTTGGACATCCGTATGATTCTCATCAATATAAATTTCAATAAATGTATTTGTCTGCACCATGCAATTACCCCACACTTCTATTACCAACAGTTTGGTACATATCATGAATCTGTGGAGTGTATTATCAAGCAGACATGGCAACCATCAAGCTGTTGAAGAGTCGGATTTATGTTAGGGGTAAAAATAGAATGGAAAGTGGTATACCTTACACTTTAGTCTGAGCCAAAGGACAAGAGATTGAATCAAGATTAATTCCTAAAAAAGAAAATTTGTGCTGTAGAGTTTTAACTTCAATCTTACACTGAACACGTTAATATGTTTTTCATACCCTGCTGCTCCTCATCTTCTGGCCTCAGAGAACTCTATCTGAAATTTATATTCATGAGCTTTTACAACTAATGGTAACCCCATAGTTATCGCCGTACCACCATCGCTCTCTGCTGAATTAATATTAATGCATGTGAGCATTGGGTTCAGTTAAGTTTATGGGTAATCATATTCAGTTTATTCCTGGTAGGACACCAGTCACATTGATTAAAAGCTGCAACAGTGGTGTTCTCCCCAGCTAGGTGTGTTGTGCCTCCAGCTATTTGCAACCCATATATGCCATAGTGACAACACTCAAAAAAAAAAAGTAAGAGAAAAAAAATTGAATTCATGGTTCAATGCACGACAAAAATATCGCATGAGGTTAAGCTTGTTTACTTGTTGATGGCAGACCACCAAAACACAATACCACTTTTTATCGTTTTATTTCTAAGTAGGCTGTTTTACTCATTGGGACAGATTTGTTACAAGCATCAGGCATTAGCATAAATCAGGGTAACGCTGGGCATTGTCTCTGCACAAAATACTCCAGACTGCTCGCATTTAAATCTCATGCTCATCAATTTTATCATTATCCTGGCCTGACCACGTCTACCTATTCCCGTGTGGGTGATAGATGTGGTCACTATTAAACCATATTAATCTTGCCCCACCAATGCTGGGAAGTACTAAAGAGATGATAAGCTATAATTCCACTCTGGTTTGAACAAAACCCAGTTTATTATTAGAAATGAAACATACATACTATGCAGATTATATTGTTTCCTGATACAAGTGTGCTGCTCACCTTGTTTGGCTTTACAAGATATCTTGTCAGGCTGCAGGATGTATCCTTCTGTGCAGCTGCATCTGTATGACCCGTAGGTGTTCTTGCAGGTTTGGCTGCATGCGCCATACATGGCACATTCATCATGATCTTATGGAAAAAAGAGGAGAGTCATTTGTAACAAATTAGGTGTGCTCAAACATGACCCAAATACATAAAGTATATTTAATGTGGCCTCACTCTGGTACCTCAGGCATAATTACTTTTATAACCAAGGAGCCTCCTTTGGAGTCGCAGTACCCTATAAACCACTCTTTCACATGTCTTTCCTAAACAGGATCAAATTCAGGAAGCGCTGCTGCTTTGTTAAACCTCTTCCTCCAGCATAATATGCTATTTATGCCATGTCTTTGGTATAAGGTATGTACAGAGTCCAAGTAAGACACAACTCTAGAGGCACCTTTGACATTAAAATTCTGTCTTCCTCATTGGCTGTCAGAAACCAGGCTTGTGGCACTTACTGTAAAGCAGTGTCTCTTTCTGTTGCTTGTAAAAAAAGCAACAGAAAGAGACACAGACAAATTGTGTTCTGTATGTGCTGTATATGTGTATGCATGTGTGTTGGAGTGTAATGTACTGTACATTGGGCCCTGCCTGCAGACAGATGGTTCTCATATATCCACCACCCCCTGCTTATTCATCTGAGGGAAGTCTGGCTGAGGGCACAAGGAGAGATTGGTGTGGGGAAGAGGAAGGAAAAAAAGGGTGGGAGAGGAGTCCATGGCAGGAGGCCCCCACCAGCGCTGCTGAAACCTACCTCTGCAGCTCGTCCCATCCTCGCCGACCTCAAAGCCGTCAGCACAGAAACAAAAGGTGCCATTTCTCGTCATGACACAGCCGTAGCGACACCGGAGCTCGTGGCAGGCTGACAGGAGCTCTGAAGGGGAAAGAGAATGAGAGAAAAAAGTGAAAATTGGGGGAAAAAGGGTATGAAAGGGTAGGTGGAATGGGAAATTTCTTTCTGATTTGTGAGATTATTTTTTCATTTTCTTCACAAATGCACCCTTGTCATTTTGCAAAAAAGGGACATTTCCAGATGACTGTCACAAGTTTAAAACCGGTGCAGAGTAAACAGCCATTTTGTTACTGTAAAGTTCAAATGTCCCAAGTACAACAAGTGATCCTTCCGTTTGTTACATACAAATTTACATTAATGTAATGACTGTTCTGTCCTTGTACAGACCATGTGAATTGTGACCCTGCAATCTATGACTGTTGATAAGGGTGACTGAAACTTATTACCAGCATTGCATTGCAGTCATTTGACACACTGATTGACTGTTAGCAGTGCTCAGGAAGTGCCTACATAGTAATTTTCCACATATTTTTTCGAATGTTGTGATTGGTGAGGATGCTTTGTATAGCACTAATCTTTTCACAGGAAGGAACAAAGACCAGCTAACTATGGCATGATGAATGTTCAGAAGAATAAATGGCACAAATGAAAGCATGAAAAGCCCTCAAAACAAAGCTTTAATTGCACAAAGATTGATAAGCCACTGCTGAACATTAATTAATGGCAACTTACAGCCCAGAAGATAAAAGCCTGCATTGATTGTCCTTGGTCTTTCCTTTGCTAACCATTTCAAGAAGTTATTAAATGACGCAGCAGCGGACCAAATCACTATTTGACAGGGTGTATTTACATTCAACAGCAAAGTGGGAACTGAACGACAATCAAAGCTTCAGTTTTTTTTTATTATTATTTTGTGAATGAAGACATAGTCTTTGGTTTTGATTTTTAAGAGTTGGAATTATGTGGTGTCAGTAGATCAGACACTTTTAAACACTTACTGAGTTATCAGAAGTCAGTTTTTCATTACAGTATCTAACTTTCTTGCTAGTTCACTGACACCTTAAGATGAATGGTTCAGTTGTATGGTTTGGAGTGCAATATATAAATCTCAGCCAGTGCTTTTTGGAGACCAATATGTCAACTGATAATCATAAAAAAACAGTTCAACAGTGAAGAGAAAGTAGACTGTAGCAATAAAATATGGTCAGTGACTGTTGACTGACATGGTGGAGCTGGGAAAATGCAACATGCACACACACACAACTGCACTTCTTCATTGTTGTTGAACAATATTAAGATCTCAATTCAATTTCACAACGAAACTAGAGGAATAAACTACTCACAACTATTTAAGTCTAAACACCACTACAGTGTTTACAAAGTACTGTTATTTATACTAAAAATGCAGGCTATAAAACAATGGCCCTGTCACCTTTAATAGCTTCAGAGAGGGCTGAGATAGAATTACAGGGATGAACTTTGTGTGTATTTAGTTTCCATATAGCACTCAGAGACTTTTGACTGACAGGGACTTGAGTAGAAAATGACTGAATTTTCATTTCGGGGCAAACTATATTTTGAGGTGATAGAGCAAGCAAACACAGAAGTATTAAAATGGTAAATGCCCAGTAGCCTCTGGTCTTCAATGACCAAAGAAAGCCTGCTTGGATATTTATTAACACTCCTCACTGACTCATAGTTGTGAAATGATTCTGTGGTAGAAAAGAGCTGGGGCTCAATAAACTGTAAAAAGAATCTAGAAACAAAATATTTCAGAGAGGCATGGCTTTTCTTTTCTGTGTTTAAAGGATATGTTGCTGACATAAATCATCAACATAAACCATAAAATGTCAGTGGCACGCATGCCTAGAGGTTTTGCTACACTATAAATATGCAAAGATTCATCCAAAATTACCCAGCGAAGTTCAAACACATTAGGTGGTGGACAAAATAAGACACTAAACAAGGCATGAGACATCAAATCATGAGTCCAAGTATTAGAGGCAGTAAAATGATCTTTTCATCATATGTACATTTTAATACAGAATACACTCTTATACAAACTAAATATATAGATCTTTGAGAAATGAAACACAGTATATCTGAATATTTTTTTCATGCATGAACAAAATGCATGAAATGACCGTCGATGCTCAGTGTGAATCACCGCAGTTCTTTGTGGTGACAAAGTGTGTGGCCAAATTGTTCTCTATCTTCTGAAACTACCCCAACTTCAAACTGCACAGAAAATGGAAGTATGCAACAATGCTGGAGATTTTCTCAAAGCAAGCAATTTTTTCCCCCCACCGAGACAGACAAACAGACCTTAAGTTACCTCTTAGAGTCAAGCTAATATCACCACCAGACAAGTCAGAAAGGTTAGCAAGGGCCTAACTCCAAATCATCGATGTTAAAGCCTTCAAGCGGCTCAACTTTCATGTTAAAAAGTTTAAGTTTCTGTTACTTACTGCAGCATACTGCTCTTTAGGAGAACTTGTTTCCAAACATTATGTTCACATACAACACATTTGCATTGTCTAATAGTTTTTGAAGGAAATGCAATGCTGACATATTACCTTATTTATTAAAGTAAAGACACAATGTTCACGTGGATGGTGTCTCAGTTTTCTTTGATCAAACTTGCTGAAAATCTCAAAGGCGATAGTAGAGTTTTCAGTTGATATTCGTAGAGATATACGTAGACATACACATAAAAGTACACATGCATTCAGAAAACACTTGGTGGCTGTATCCACACTTTCAAAATGTATTGTAAGCTCAATGTAACAAGAGAGCCGTAAAGTATCCCCCACCCCATTGCAGCAGCCTATTGGTTTGCACTGTTAAAACTGCACTGTTTATTAATGTGGCCAGCCCTGACATAATGAGTCGCTTATTATGACATAACACAAAATCATTGTATCTGAAATCCCTAGAAATGGATTTCCTTCTGATCAGAATACATACTGCATTTCAGCCTGAGCTTGCACTTTCTAGAGGCACCAACAGTCTGAACCAAAAGGATAATTACATTTACAGTATTTTCAACCTGAGCCATATGGGGATAGTTATCACCATCATGATGATTTAATGTTTTTACAGTTTGTACTTTAATTCACTTTTGAACTAATCTGAAGCTGTAATTAACAATGAGAATTCCTTTTTCATTTATATCATAAAGGCCAAACTGACAGTCACAGCTAAAAAGTGATTAAAACACTTCCTTCCACATAACTTCAGTTAACAGGAAAAATACTGTGACAGCCAAATGATATGCTATGAATATGAGCTAGCTGGGAAAGACAAACCTTCATGTCAAACTAATTCAGAGGATGAGGATGTGTTTTGGTTATTTCACGTTCTGTGATTTCATATTATGCTGGCCATTTTGGAGTGGACTAGAGAGGAGAAGTCATGGCAAAGTGGAGCCACATGAAACTCTACCATGAAATGACAAAACATTGAATACAATCAGCCACAGGTTGAAAATAACCAGAATTACATCCACCCACAAATATGCCAGTAAAATGTGTCTGCTCGGATAGACACATTGTCACTGGTTGCTATCTTTCTGAAGTATTAGCATTTGAATGGCTCAGTAAAAACAATCTTTGTTTGCCCCTTCTGACCGCCTTACACTACTATAGTCAATCAATTCAAAGATCAACAATGGCTGTGTAAGGAAAAGGCTCTCTATGATTGTATGATGGCCCTTCAGTAGGGGTATAAAAGAAAGCTAAACAGTAAAACTGTTATGGAAGCCCAACATGTTCAATATCAAATAAATAAATACACATTAATGAAATGTGGTGTCCTGGTAGCCTACTGGTCATACACATAACCACAATGCAGATTCTGAGCGCAGACCTTTGTTGCATGTCATACTCCTCTCTCAACCTGTTTCCTGTGTCTGCATTTTCAAATAAATGATCACATGATTTTATTTGTGACTTATTTAAGAACTTATTAAAGTCAACTCATTATTACACATACATTTTTTCCTAATAACATATTTATTTCATGTCAAGTTATATTTCATAATGTAATTTTTAACAACAGTGGTGGTGTCACAGCCCCTCACCTTTCAGCCAATCATATGCTCCCTGCGTCTTAAGCAAGCAAGTACTAACAGATTTAGCCAGTTAGCTCCTGTAAGCTAGAGCAACAACGTCAAAGTAATTCTGAAACAAATATCTAGTTGTTGTTGTAAACACAGTACACAGACACAGAAACACCTCCTTTTATTTATTTAGCTTAAAAAGGCTGCACTAGCTATCTCGCTGGCTAGCTAGCCAGGTGGGGGTGAACTTGGCTTATTACACTGCATCAAAGAAGAGACCCTGGAAGAGACAGTGTTAAAAGCAGCAGCTAACGTTAGCTGGCCAATTAAATGGCTAATTATTGGGTTGCCTCAGCAGTGTTTTGAATCTAAAGATGTTCCTCAGAGAAAATTCTGCGAAGATCAAAAAGGCTGAGGCGTGTCCAAAATCACTCCCAAGTTATTATATAGTGCACTATATTTACCCTCTGCCATTATATTTGCATTTCTGAATTTATAGTAAGAGCAATGTTGGGAAGCAACTAGTTACATGTAAAAGCATTACATAGTTAAATTACAAAATAAATGTAATTATAATCTTTTACAGTTCCTGTAAAAATATGTAATTAAATTACAGTTAGTAATTAAAATGTTGGTGATTACAAAGGGGTTACATTCATATATATTATTGGTTTATACATCTTTTAGGACTTATCAGCTTTATTGCCCAGTTTAAAACATTTGTCAAATGTAATAAGTAACGTAACTAGCAATCTGTAACCTATTACAGTTCAAAAGTAACCTTCTCAACACTGAGTAAGAGTAATAATTCAAGCTCACATGGTAGGTATGTAGCATGATAACTAGGACTTATACACTGAAGAGGTTTAATTACAGTGTCTGTGTGTACTGTTTATTTACAGCAACATCCTGTTGATTCAGTATAATGTTGGCATTATTGTAAATCTAGCTAACAGCAGCTAATTGACTTAATGAGGTAGTAGTTGAGCTTGCTATATTAAGAGAGGCTGGACATACATGATTTGTTGAAAGGCAAGGGGTGGACTCAACACCACAGTCATGAAAAGTGACATCATGAAATAAAAAAAGGGCAGAGGACTTTTTTAATTAATAAAGTAGATAACTAAATACAAGTGGTATCACTTAAAATCCTATTATTATAAAAGATATCGATGACATAACATTTCATAACAATGAGTTGAATTTCATAATGTCTTATTTATTTATTTAATGTTGAACACTTTGGGCCTCCATAAGCTGTAGAGTCTTTGCTAACTTACATCATTAATCTATACAAGATTCTGCAAATTCCTTTCTGCATTTCTATATGAATAAACACATATTTTAAAATATAGCAATGATCGGGGTCCAAGCAGATTGCCAGGAATCATAAAATTTGACATTTTTAGAGCAGAAGATCAGATGCAGATGACTTGAGAGATTAAAATGAAAAAGAAAATTTGACTCTAGGCTAAGCCATTTTCCAGATAATTGCAAAAATATAAACTTGATTATTACCACGCCACCTTGAGGTCAATGAGTGTCATTATATGTGCCTGAGTAACAGGTGACTCATCTGCTAATTTTTGGTGTTTTGTGCTGCACAAACACTTTTAGCAGAAAAAAATAATAAAAATAAATTTTCACAGAGCCACAATACGCAACCTTTGACTTAATATGACCTCAATAAGCACTTGAAAACATACCACATGCAAGAATTCCTACATTGTTGCCAAGTGGCCCTGCCCACCTGGGAATTTTGTATCATAGTCCACAGCTTTTGTTTTCACAAACTCAAAGTTGAATACAACGGAAATCTGGGACTTTATGCTGTGGAAGTTCAAATATTCACCAAAATTACAGATTTATAGATCAATTACTGAAAGACTAATCACATGATTGTTATCAACAAAGAAATGTTTACTGTTATTTTCATGAAGTTTGCTTGGACCATCAGTAGAGCACAGCTGTCACTAACAGCAGTTGAGGGTAAACATTAACTTGGTTTTGCATATAGTAAAGTATTGCACTGAAGTCAATGAGAGTGAATAACTTGGATGAATGAAGTGTGTATGCATGCAAACAAAACACAAAACCCTAATCCATCTGGCTGGTGTAGGCCTGGGAGGAACACAAAAGGAAGAGGTTAACAAGGAAGCCACAGCTGCCCAGGTGCAGGTAGTTTCTGAACACCCTCCTAACTTCACTCTTATACAGTGTAGTGTCCCCAGAATCACTCCACACATCAGTGGTCTGCTGTTGGTTATACTACAACACTTAGTTTGGAAAAAATGTTTACCGGTTATTGAATATTGTTTGAAGTATCTCTTTTCAGGCACTTGTCTCACAGCCAGCTGTACATAATGTTATTAGTCCAGCTTGGAGAACAGCTCATTTTGGTGAAAATAAGGTTGTAGCTCGTTGTCTACCTTACTACGATAGGAAAGTGGCATCAAATGTGTTTTAACGACATTTAGCTTATTAGTTATTGACGTGTTCATTACTCTTAAGTGTCTTCTGGAAACTCTTCTGTTGTTGTTCCTGTAATGTGTTGTGTTGTGGTATTTGCAGCAGGTTTTTTTAATTCTGTGCATGTGTTGTCAAATTGATAAAGATGTTTTCTTAATTTGCTTGTGTTTTCTTAAGTTACAGCATATTTGCCCTTGTCAGTCACTGTATGATTGGCCCAACGATTTCTGACGAGTTCTCGAAAAAAAATAGAGGAAAAAGTCACAAAATTTGACATTTTTAGAGTAGAGGATCATTGGCGCAAAGATGCAGATGAATTGAGAGATTAAAATGATGAAAGAATTTTGACACCAGACTAAGCTGTTTTCAAGATAATTGTGAAAAAGTTTTACAGCACCACCTTGAGGTCAACAAGTGTCATTTTATGAGCCTGAGTAGTGGGTGGAATTTGCAGTCCACCTGCCAATTTGGTGACATATGCTTTTACGGTTTTTGCTGCATGAACACTTTTAGTGGAGAAAAATAAAGAAAAAAATAAATAAAAAGAAAGGGAGAAAGAAAGAAAGAAAGAAAGAAAGAAAGTAGAATAATGAGAACAAGAACAATAGGGCTCCAACAGAGAGCTTCGCTATATGGACACCTAATAACACCCCACAATGAGAATGTGTATTAAAAATGCTGGCTAGGTCAGGTATTTTGAGGGATTAGGTACTTTTTAAAAAAAGTGGGGTCAATAACTGATGCTACCTCTAGCCATTTCTGTTTTGGTCTTCTTCAAGGTTGCTTGTGGACCCCACATGACCTGTGCATTATTATTCTTCCCATGGTGCGGTAACTAGCATGCTTCCCTGTTGTGAAGCAGTATGCAAAATGACTACATGCCGAGCTGAGGATATTCAAAGCTAATCCTTATATCTGCTCAAAGGCACCAGATGATCAGTTTTCCCTCTTGGCAAACACAGAATGCTACAGGGATTGTATATCTGGCACTGAGCCTGCTTGATGCTTTGCATAGAGCTTTGCACTCAGCGTATAGTACATGAGTCAATAGTAAAGTACATGTGGTAGCCTTTATACTATGGTCTGCAAATATGCTATATGTGGAAGAACTATGCTTTGGGTTCTTTGCAAATGATTTTTCATTTTCTGTGATCTATACCCTATTTACCTCAATATTATTTTATATAATACTGGCATTAATGCAAAATATTTCTTGAAACATTTCTTTTATCTTATCTTCTATCTTTACCACACAGCTCCCTACAAATGAGGGATAATACAACTGTGAAAAGCACATTAGAAGGGAAAGAATACACTCAAAGTGGGAGTTGTAACCATGAAGATGTGAGCAAACAGCATACTTAATTTGTTCCATTATATTCTCCAAAAAGTATAAAGATTTTACCTTATGACCATGCACGGTTTTAAAGGGGTAGCCGGGGTGGTCAGTGCCACCCATACAATCTGACTGGCCATACAAGATGCCACCCTAAAATTTCTGCCACGTCATTGGCTTCCACCTCGCTGTAGGGCAGGTGTTTGGCCAGCATCTTTGTTTCTACCAAGACACTGTGCCTGTATGGTTGATGCTAGATTCCACAGCCTGGGAGAACATTTTTACATTTATTTTTAATTTGTAGGTCATGGGAGTGGTTAGGGTTAGGGTTAGGGATAGGCTTATAAACAACTTTTAATGTAAAACAATTATGATGACTTGCGGCTTTGCAGCTTGGACAAAAATTGATGATCCCCAATAAAACACAGATGACCCCGTGTGATCTACCATCTACCAGGCGTGTACCCTGTATGTCTGGTCTGTCCCGCTTTTCCTTTAAGGGGAGAGCTGTTTTGCTATCGGCAGAACATAAATCAAATGAAACTCCACTGTCTGCAACACCACAAACACATGCAAGCACTGGGACCCAGGCAGGACACAACTTTTCTTGGAACATTACAGTGCAGTTTACAAATTGTAAGTCCAATTTGTAAGCCTCTGAAGTGTTTTGCTCTCGTCAGCTCTGCTGCTCAGAAGAAATTCATTTGGATGCTAATGTTGACACTGTAGCCTGTGTTATTTGGCTTAGGCTAAGTGGTTAACTAGCTATTAGACCAGTGGTTCTAAACCGGTGTGCCGTGGAGCAATGTCAAATGTGCCATGGAATTTTAGGACGACCAATTCATTTCTATATACTTAATGTGTCATCCAACCACATCCTCACATCAATTTTGGTAACAGGAGGGAGAATAATTACTTAGCTGCACATCAAATGTCAGGACGCGCATAACGAGCTGCTAGCAAAATCTTATAGACAACTCCATCTGTTGTGTGATACAAGGAAGGCAGTCCACATCAAGAAAAAAAGAGTTAAAACAGGCAACAGACAGTATCAAAATTATCTTGAGTTATTTGGACTGTCTGAAGATGTCAATAGCCCTTAACCCAAGAGTGTGATCAGTGAAAAGTTGTGTTAGCTAACTTCACTAATGCCAACTGATGCAAATAGTGCTGCAAAGTAAGGTGAAAAAAAACAAAGTATCCCTTCCACAGATAACGTTTTTTGTGCAGCAGATTCAGGTAATTCCCTCCCCCTCCCTGAAGTTGTGATATTAATGAGACAGCTATGTTAATAGCGATTTTTCAGTTTCTCCAGTTTGTCCTGATATAGCCACGTAATGCATCAGCTAGTATTTTTGTAAACTGAAAGTTCATTTCTACCCTAAAGCCATGAAAGATTAGGGCTGCTCTGATTGCCCAGCCTATTCCCCCCCCCTCTCTCTTTTTCTCTCTCTCTCTCCCACCCCATTTATTTTGATGTCTGTTGCCCAAATCCACACCCCTCCTCTCACAGTCTGTAAATTCTGGATTATGATTATTACAGGTACTGCTGATATGAACATGCCACTTGTGTAATCCAGATAAGAAATAAATACAAATATTGTACAATATCTGCACTTGTTAATCAGATGCCTATTACTTCCACATCTAAGTGCTGCTTGTGCTATTGTTGACATTGCACTGTTCTTTCATTTATGTTTCTGCAATCTCTGATTGCAAGTCAACAAGGCATTGTTTTCTTACTGCATCAGTCATAGGCCTTGATTTCATCCTCAAATCATAAATTACATTGGCTTATCATAATAATCATAATTATTTTTGCTGTTCTTAATCTGAACAATAATGTGTAGCACACTTGTCTTGCAAGCTATTGTACTGATTTATATAAAAAGGCCTCCATATTTTTGATGAGAAATGTCATTGCTGCCTGTCAGATTTAATCATTTGGCAGTGTGCCATATAAGGGAAATATCTATAACGACAATATAATTATGACATTTGAGACAATCTGTATAATGAATTACTGTGAGTTGGTGTGCCTTGACGGACTTGTAAGTCATCGTATTATTATTATTAGTAGTAGTAGTAGTAGTAGTAGTAGTAGTGGTAGTGGTAGTATTTCAAAGTATCCTACCCTTTGGAAAAAGGCCTCATCAGCTCTTTGAATGGTTATAGATCCACGACCACAAATTCTTGCACAGGTTTAGTTACGGTTCAGAGCATTATGTATTATAACAAAGGATCCTGAAGATGGTAATACACATTGTTGCTTTGTCCAAAAATCACATTCACACTAAGTCTGTAATGATGCATGTTTCTTATCCAGTCACTTCATGCTAGTCTCCTCAGATTAAAACAAGCCTGTAAATTGGTGTTATGTTGGTGTACCATGGCAGAAATTGCCTAACACCTTGCAGTTTGTTCTGCAGAACAAAGTCCATGACTTTGACAACATCAAATATGGTCAGAACCTGTTTTTTATTCTTTATCCAAAAACATCCAGGCTAATCATCTTATTATATCAGTTTATGCTATAATGAATGGTATAGTATATAATACTAATATAATTCAGTTTAGTCATTTTCAGTTAATTTGGAGGAAGATACAACCCAGGGTTTGCATAATGCATTTTTGTTTGATGGTTTGTTTAGAGCATTTGACTACGTAATAGCCTTAACTTTTGTGAATGAGGCCAGAAAAAGGTTCTATTTATTTGTAATTGTTATTTGTACTTGATTATAAAGGTTCTGCAAAATATAAATAAGTTATGCGTATGCATGTAGCTAATTAATTTATGTTTTAGCCTATAATTAATAGAATATGAATGCATATAAAAAATCCTATGTGCTGTGCTCATTGTGGCCACCTCTAGACATCCCTTTGCCACCCCAATTAAAAATTCATAGAACCGCCTCTGCTTATCACTGCAAAAGTTCAGAAATATTCATGAGGTGCTACACAATTAGACATAAAACAGTGAAATGTATGAGCCTGTTATCCAATATCCTTTCATAATGACTAAAACTCAAAGATCTGTAAAATGTTTGAATTACTGGAATATGCGGTCAAATGTTATTCACTCTGAAACACACAAGCATATGCATTCATGACAGCAATCCCTGTCTCATTTGCAGTCAACTGCAGTCTAATTTGCTGTAATCAGATATATCAACAGAATGATTCTAGCAATTGCACAAAATTAATTCCATCTGTTTTCACATTATGCCTTGTAAGAAAAAAATGGTGGTTTGAGATATGTGAAACTCAGGGGAGGTTCTGCTGCTTTGCTACAGGGGTTTTGAGAAAGTTATGATTTTCTCAGATTCTATCAGTGATCTTGTAATTGCAATGCCAGTACGTCTCTGGCAGAGCATATAATGTGCTTAAATGAACATAAACCATGAGGTTCAGTTTTTAAATTTCAGCAGCCTGTAGTGTATGGTAAATATATTATCATAAATAGTAATATAATAATAAAAAGGCCTTTTCCTTTCTTTTACATAAAATATCCATTACTGAAATGTGCAATAGGAGTGGTTGCATTCTCCACTGGTAAGCAGTTAAGAATACAATGAGCAATGGTGGTCATTCGTTGGGGATTTCTATTTGAAAAACAGAGTATATTTGAGCCAGGCCATATAATCATTTAGATCTTGATACTGATCAACGCTTGTAGTTTTGATCATTTTGTGATATAAAATGATATGAATCATATATAACTATTACATTTTTTTGTTCTATTTACCAAGAAAACCTATAGTAGCAATGAATTTCAGCCAATCTGGGACATAAAATTCACTCCACAGTATCACTCAAACAAAAAGTCACAAATCCATCTAGAGGCTTTGAGCAGAAGTTCCTCAGACCTTCCACATTTAGCCACACAGATGGCAGGGTATGAATGGTGAGTGTGGCACTGTTCCACTGCCAATACAAACAAGAAGCCTCACCATGGGCAAGAAAAGACTAACCCAAGGCTAACAGTCAGATTGCCCCATCTGGCCTAATTACAGCTTCCCTTCAGGAATGGCCATGGCCTTTGTCTCCGAATAACCAGCCTTTCCCCAAAACTCTGTTTGCAGTCAAGGTCTGTAATTAGTGTGGGACCAAACTGTGACGCCAACCCAGTACAGGAGGTAAACCCATGGCTGGCTCAAGGTCCTTTAATGAGTGTATTACCCACCCATAAATTAGGAGCTTAACCCATTCTGTAGGTCTGTAACTGTGGTTGGTATCCTCTGGGTGGCAAGAGTGACAAGATTGATTTCACAACGCTGAAATTGGGTCACGAATTCTCTGGGGATCAAACATTCAAGAATTTCAAGAAGTGTGTGCAGGGGAATATTATTTGTATAAGATGTGCTATGATTTCAGTGACACAATTTATTGACAAGGCTTTAGAAAGTTATCTGAAGAGCTTAAGTGTGTCAGCTTTGATGTGACACGGAGCTGTCCGGATGGTCTACAAGGTATAATTTTCCCAAGAAATTGAGAGATACATGCACATATACATGAAGTTTTCAAAAACTGTAATCCTGTAGCTCAAACTAGGGCTCAAATGTGACAGTGAATGTTGTTAATCCCTCAAAGCACAATTTGCTAAGGGATTTGAGAACTGGTGCACTGCCAGGCTTCTGACATGCCCTTAAATATTGGAGGGAACATCATGGGTGTGGGTGTCGAAATCTTCCAGCAAACAATGAAATTTTAATTCTAACCACTCCTGAGGAAGAAAATCCGCTGTAATAGGATTTGATGACACCAGATTGTTTCCTCGTATTAGGGAGAGTAATGATATGAGTGACAATATCTTGCCAGACTGTGGAACAACAAAGTAAGATGCATGAAATATTGATTGCCAGTGTCTGCTCTTGTTTAAATAGTGTGTAGAGGGGCCTGGCAGTCAATCCTAACCAGGGTTATCAGGCTAACAAGACTTGGAACTTCAACACCTCAAACAGCCAAACAAAATCTGTCACAGAATTCAAAATGAGATGAGTTTAATACATGTTATACTTTGACAAATTCTTTGAAAATGACCTTTAAATCATCTGTATTACAAAGCAGAAGTAGGATATAAAACACTATTAAAGATAATAAGCCCATCCTCTCTGGTGAGATAGAATAACACACAGTGTACCACCGGAGAGAGGAGAGCCATCACTTTGACTACTTACTGTAAATGTTCCATCCATTAGAGGAGCAAAAATTTAATAAATATGCTAATATGTTACAGTCTACAAGGCTGGTTGGCAGTACATTTTCAACCTGAGAAACACTAAAAAAATTATTGAGCTGTATTCATGGATAGTCATTTCAGAACAAGAGCATCACTTACCACAGGCTCCTTCACCCTGGAGAAAAGTGTTTGTTTGTTTGAGTTGTTGTAATGAAAAGTTAATCAAGTGAGATAATTGAATGTTGTTCGGAGACAGAGGGTGGGAGGGAATGTGCATGTTTGACATTGCTTGTTTTTCAGAGGCTTTATTATAAGAAAATAAAGAGAAATGCATACTAATGTTTTCTTTATCATTTTTGGTTTCGGAATGTCAGAGTCAGAGACTATTTGAAAAAAAAACTGTTAAGGTATGTGTTTGCCAAAGAAGATGAACCAAGGAGACAGTAATTTCTCACTTCCACGTCAGTAATGAGATTTTTTCCTGCTACTTCTCAGCAAATGTACTCAAAAGACAACTATAATTCAAATCCCCAAATAGCTTAAATCAGTGTGTTCTCCGTAGAGGGCAAACACATTGCCTTTGACAAGTTGTGCTATGACATGGAAATCATTGCCGCATAAAAGTCCAGATTACCCTTACGTGGCAGAATTAGATCCATATATTCTGAGATCAAATGCATTAGAGAGCCTGGCAAAGCAGAGTGCCGGTAGAAGCAGCAACACCTCATCACATTCAGAGACATTCAGAGGATTATTTCTGCTGATGATTTTCTGCTGGCGTGAGTGGGGTTGGCACAGGTTGACACTGAGTGTCCAAGTCCAATCAAATGCAATCACAATCAACTACGCTCTCTAGGAAACAATTGGTGACACTGTCTTTCTTTCTGTGTCATTATCCTTGTTATTTATTCCACATGTCAATCTTCACAGAGCACAACCAAAATGTATCCTGCATAAGACATGGATAGAATTGCTAAACATATAATGCTTTCAATGTCAGTGTGCACACAAACTTATAGGATAGATTCACATTCTCCACATTTGTCTTAAACCAATTCAGTTTTTGAGATACTTTGTTAATATACAATTTTAAAGTGGTCTGCCCCAACATCTGAGTCTTAATCTTTAATTTTAAATGATAGGTTCACATTTTTCATGTCTGTCTTAAAACAATAGTCAGGTGCCCATATGACCACTGAAACTGGTTTTGCTTGCCACAGTCATTCTTCCTGTTAACTGGCCAAAGACAAAATGAGGCTTCAGCAGTCTGAGTTAATCAAATCAAGTGAGTACCTGCCAACATTCAAGTGTTTTTACAAAATTGATACAAAATTTTCTCTGCTGTCTGCTGAAGCTTCATCTTAACTTCAAATAAATGTAATAACAATATAATACTGAGGATTTGGCCCCCATCTCTTCCATTGGAAGCACATTAGGAAGGAATCTAACAAGCAGTATGAAAAGGAGGAAGGATTATGGCAAGTAAACAACATGAAAATATGTGAATCTATCCTTTTAAAAGAAAGATTAGGACTCAGATGTTTGGGCAAGCCACTTTAAAATTGTTAATAAAGTTTCTCAAAATCCAAATTGCAGATGACTCAGGTCACGTCTGTGTCAGAGACCACAAAGAAATAGCTGAATCTGTGTTTAAACAACCAATTCCAGGCCACAAAATGGATTTTTGTACTGCCATTTATCTGTGTTGCAGGTAAATTCAGATATGGGAGTAGTGGAGATTTTGTTTTTCAGGATAAACAAAGGCTGTTTGAAAATACTAAATACACAAAGAATGTAGGTTTGCCTATTTATTAGAATTGTACATGGTATCAGATATGATAGTTTATCACAAATCAGTAATCCAACTAATCAGTGCAACGTGCTGATCAAAATCATAGCAAAATTGTTAACGTTCAAAAACTAACCTTCACTCATAATACCTTTCACTCAAGACAAACCATCGTTCGGGTCAACGCCTAGAATGTGAATTATTAACAAAAGCCAATAAATAATATAGTGAAGTCTTTCCCCAGGAGAGAGGGACACAATCAAACTTGCTGTGTACGTGTAACTTGGATGCTCATCCATTTTGCTGGAAAGAATCAGGGCCCAAATTTATCAAACTTTTAAGAATTACTCTTTAAAACACTCTAAAGTGCTAACTTAGGAGTAAAAGATTTCATTACTAAAAGTGAAGAATAAGACACATTCATCAAGCCATTTACTTCTACTGAAAGAAAAGTGTAGGAGGAACCTTTAAGAGCAGCTCTCAAGTGATTACAAGATTAATGATGTGTATGAGCAGCCAGTCAGATAAAAGGATTTCCTGTGCATTTGCACCACTGTTCACTCTTAAAATAAATATCCTTAAAGTTATTCTGCAAAGGCATGCATGATTTCTTTGTGTGTCTGTGAAATGTTAGTATCTCCCAGCAATTAAAGCTCAAAATAAACAAGGAAACAGATTTATAAATAGGGATAAAATAATAGTAAACAGGCTTTTTTTCTGCTGCTGCTAGAGGAGGTAGCCTGCATCAGAGATAATATATAGTGTAGTAAGGGGAATTTAGTCGAGGCTAGACACACAAAAAGTGATTGCAAACAAAATCAATGTAAAATGACAATAATAAAATAAAATGGTGTAACATCAAATTTGTTGAAGTGAAATGTAAACCCAGATAGCATACGGAAGTGGGCCACTTTGGGCAATGCTGGCCTTCTTCTGGCCCAGACAAAATGGATGTGAGCATGAAACGGCCCACATGTAAAATGGCAAATATGGCCCAACTGTCCCAAATCAAATGTGGGCCTTTTTTGGTAAAGATGTGGTGCTCTCAGGTATGTGTATTCTGGATGTGGGCCAGTTCTGGTTTATCTGGTTTGTTTTTGGTTGACATACAGTTTGCTTGTGGCCCAGATCTGCGAAACAGGAGTGGACTGCCCAAGCGCCATCATTCCACACAGTATGTGGGCCGGATGAAAGTGCCCCAAGTGCTGGGTGTGGCCTGGATCTGGGCCGCAGCAATTTTGCTATCTGGGAAGTAATGGCTTACAAGGAAACAGCTGAAAACAGTAAGCTAAAACTAACAAATTGACATAATCTATTATTCATTATGACCAATGATACAGACATTCTGAAAACATATTTCAAAAAGGTGCAAGGCCACCTCTGTGTCTATACTGCTGCTCTCTGTAGCACTCTTAAATGTGAGAGTATTTAAAGTTGGAAGATGGAAGTTTTATCATAACTTAAAGCAGCTATAATCTATATTTTTCATAAAAACAATGAAATTAAATGTCAGTGTGTAATATCAGAGGCATCGCCTGTAGTGATGAACCTACAGATCATCATCTGACTCTGCAGCTCCCTTTGGCTTTACTCACTGCTATCATGATGTCATTGTCATTTACTGTACACTACCTTGCTCAGCACCAAATGGCAAACAGATGCAGCTAGTGACTAGCTGCTGAATATAATGGAGCATTTAGCAGTAAAAGAGGTAGATATTTCCCTGATAAAAGACCAAAAACAGAGCTAAAGGAGAGTGAATATCAGGCTTAAATTCATCAAATGGACAGAAACATGAATCCAAATGGATGATCATGTTGCTCTTTAACTGCTGGATGTGGAAATAATCAACTGTTTGCTAATTAGTTCAAGATATCATCTTAAAATGTGATGATATAATTTCTTGTTTCAGATTTCTGCTGCTGCCAAGTGGCTGATAAAAATAGTTCATTCTTATTGTAGATTAATGAATATGTTGTTTGACAGCAACATGTGCTATTGGTTCCTCACTTAAACATGTTTGGGTGGGACTGGTAGAGTTAAAATCTACAAATAATATCACTCAAGGATGGAGAGAATAACAGTCTATTCAGACAACTCACGTGAAACGATTAGCAACTGCCTAGACAACTGTCTAGATATTTATACAGTACAGTCACTGATTTCAAGAGACTTGAAAGCTTAGCACAAAAAGAGAGAGGAGGGATGGGGGAGCAACAGACTTTCCTGCTGGGGGGAATCCTCAGATTCAGAGACTACAAGGGGATGAAATGGAGTGGTGAGTGCCAGCAGTTGGTCGCATTGTGAGCAGTGGAGCAGCTGTATTGGCAGTGAATGTACACGTGACAGCTTAAACAGAATACAATAGTAGAAAGGCTATGAATATGTGTGTACTGTACATGCATAGAGTGTATCGTGTGTAATTTTTGTAGTGTTACTCGAACTGTCTGAACTAGCTTCACAGGCGTCGTTCTTTTTAAGCAGGAGGGTTAACAAAGCATGAAATTTATCTATTGTGTGTTGTGCTTGATATTCAAATTGACCTGTTTTCTGTGTGAGAATGATTTTTTTTCCTGCTCCACACTTTACCATCAACAAATGGGCTGATTCTGCACTAAATGTCAAGTAATTATGAGCTATTACTAAATGAGGTTATTAATGATGAATGTAATGGTGTGGGTCGAGTTTCGTCAGGGATAAAAACACCAGAGTACTGACTAATGTGTTGTCTAAATGTCAGTCGAAGTGAAAGATGTGAACTGGATGTTCCTCTCATTTTAGCAGTCACCTTTTACGTGTATATCTGATCCCCCGATTATATGTTGTTTGAATCAAGCTTTCACTCAGAGTGAGTTCAGTTTAATATAAGGAAGGAAGACCTTAGGCAGAAAGAGAAGAGAGGATATAGAGGAAACCTCAGAAGTACTAACTAAACATTTCAAGCAACTGTACAGCATGGACATGAATGAGATGTATATAAGTGTGTGTACATAAATACACACACACGCCATTTCTGGAATTTCTTGCTATAATCATAACAAACTTGTCTCTTCCGATGTGGCTCTGAAGAGTGTGCCACTATGTCTTTTGTATTCAATTCCAATTTAATAGCATGTCCTCTTTCATTTGCGTCATGTGCACTGAAATGGGCACAAAAATAACATATGAGTGGGCAAAGCACTGCAGTGCAAAGCCAAAAAAATACCAACATATCATAGTCCTTTTTGAACCAATATTGATTAATGTGACAACTGAGCACTGGCTATTATGTAACGTTGTATTATGTTACGTAATTTGTAATGACTCATTAAACTTGATGCTGATCATCTTTTTGGGAACACAATATGCACAAAAAAGTGCCATTATGTTGATTTTTTCATGTGAACATAGCATTTTAAATGAGTCTGATGGCCGCACATTTTGTTTGTAGAAAAACTAGACAATCCTTGTGAAAACTGGCGCAGTCTATCCACCATCACTAACACAATATCACTACTGGGAGACATCGAAGAAAACTTAATATTAGGAGGAGGGAATTCAATAAAACCCAGATGCTCAGATGTTTTAAACAGAAAAAAGGAACTAAATGAGAATCTAAATTTAATCAAATGCCATAACCGGTTGATATTTGAAGGCAATACTTATCTAAGGACTTAGAATATAACCAAACTTTTGTGGAAATGAATAGCAAATGAAGTTTAAAGCAAAATACAGTATCCCTGGTTTTAACATTCAGCTGTGTAATTTCCTCCACTGTAGTCCAGGCTGCGTTACTGACATTGACTTTGAGACAGCAATGTCACAGTGCCGTTGAGTTAGTGTCAATCTATCAGTGATATTTTGATGACAGTGCTGTAAATGTGTTATCATGATACAGTTTCAGACAGGATCCCATCACTGTGTCAAGAAAGCAGAACCCTAGAGTTTAGTACTGACATGCTACTAATTAGTACCACTGACATTTCTATTTAGATTAAATTATTTAGTCATCATGGTTTATTCCCACAACAAGAAGTAATACTTTGTTGTGTTTGTTCTGGTTCAGAGCAGACAGCATGCACCACATTATATGGAACACTTTTTGGTGCAAAAAATTCAGTAAACAGTTTGAACAGACATGAATTAAGCCTGGCGTCATAATTAAACTTTCATTTTTTAATCTAGGAGAGTCAGACTTGGCAAAAAGCAGCATTTGCCCCTCCCTCATTACTACCACTGAGCAAGGCCCTTAAATGGCCAACAGATCAGACTGCGGTTGTACTGGGCAGCTTCCAGGTGTTAATGTGTGTAACTGTGTGAATGTGGTCAGAGTGTTCCTGCAAAAGATGGTAAATGGACTGCACTTATATAGCACCTTTCTACCTTAACAGACAAAGTGCTTTACAAAAGAGAGGCTTCCTCTCAGTGAAACAAAGCTTAAAGGTTAAAATAAAGGTTAGAGAAAGACAAAGTCTCCAAATTCAGTTTCTAAACTGTTAATGGCCTTTGTATTTTCCTTGATTTGAAAGAAATCTGTTTATGTCCACTTTCTGGGACTGCCCTAAAGATAACATATGCAGTCTGAAGCTGAATCATGTTTATTTAAATCTGACATTTGCCTTCCTCAATGCAAGCAGTGGAGACTTCACAGATCCCATGGCACAGCCATGAGCATGCGATTAAGAATGAGCAAGTTTCCTGAAGGTGAACGAAAAGAGTTTGGTGGTTTTCCATCTGGGCACCTTCATATCAAGGCCTCTCGGGATGTTCGGCATGTATATTCATAAGGGGTAGGCAGAAAAGGGAGGGAAAAAAGTTTTGCAAGAGACCCAGCTGGTTGCCTAAAACTTCTCTTTGGTGACCTCAATTTCTCATGCTTCCCAGTGAGTTTGCTCTGTCCATGTGGGACTAAGCATACAGTGCAGTATGTGTCCCTGAGTGAACTTAAGCAAAAGGTTGGCACCACACAAAGACCATGATGTGTTATCTATGTAGAAAGAATACAAATTCAGGTTTTGTACAAAACAAATGTTTTCATTGCAAAAGGCTGAATCTTTCTACCGATGTAGACAAGGAAATTTGAAGTAGTTGACTGCAGTGTTGCATTAAGAGGTGGATTGTTAGCATTCAGGTCACACATTCTCACAAATCACATAGTGCCTTTTAAAGGAATTAAACACAGAGGTGTCATGTTACTCCTTAATGGACAAGGAATGTGTAATATGACACAAGGGAGACAAGAAAAGCGGACATGCAGTTCTCAAGGTTAAGACAGTGTGAAACCCACAGCGGTAATGTATGGTAAAAAGCCAGGCTCAGTAATGTTTTCTTCACTGATTCTGTGTGTCAATTGAGATAAAATAGTTTTACAGTGAATACTGCAGTGCAACAGAAAGCTGTCCTTACTGCCAGAGTGACAGTCATGGTAGATGTGCGCTTTAAAATACTTGACATAACTGACACTTTGAACAAAAAATTCAAATACACAGCAGTACATCCAAATTACAGTAACACATAAAAGAGCATACACACTTCTGGATTTATTGGTAATTCAACTGTGGCTCTTTACTTCATTTAACATGTTGTTACAGAGAAAAATATATTTTTTTAAGTAGAGATAGGAGGCCTTGAAACTAAGGTTTATAAAATCACTTTACCTTTCAATATTCATGAAAAGAGGACCTTTGGTATCCAAATATATTATATTACATAGCACAGAAAAGCTCTTTTACCATATTTTTACTTTACACTTGTATCAGAAAAATGACAATCAAGATAAGATTATACCATTTATCATTTTATTTTATTCTTAGGTGTTTGATATAATGCAAGATTTGCTTGTAAAATAAGAACACAAAGTAATTCTGTGCAATGAAAGCCCTATTATTTTTAGGTACAATGTACTATGATACTGTTTTCTTTTGGAGGAGGTTCCAGTAAGTCTTTGTGTTGTTGCTGTGTATTCAAAATAAAAAAGAGCAAAAACAATCACACATCCTATTCAGCAGCAAAAAGCTTTGCAACCAGAAGAAACATCCAAAACAACAGAATTTCATTTAAAAACAGGACTACTTCTTTCAGTCCAAATTTCTTTCAGTTTATCTGAGAAATTGTGCCTGATGGCGTGACTCATCAATTCTCCCAGTAAGATACGGCATCCTGAGACTTACTGCTATTATATTGTATGCTAGCAGTATATTAGAATAGTGTCTAATCGCTTTCCTTTTGCAGAATCTGTAATGGAGATCATTATCATGATTACTACTTACTGCTGCAAGGGGAAAGTTCTCCTTGCCATGTACGGCGTTGAATATACTATCTGATATAAGAAGTATAGTAGCTGATACTGTGATACTGCAATTATGATCTTCACTACATTTTCCTATCTGTATTGGATGATTACTGTAACTGACTCTTCTCTGCTTGTGTGTCCTGCCTGGGCTGACTTGAGTGTTTCTCTAGGGTTGCATTTTACTTTTTTTATGAAACCTGACATGAAGGCAGTATTTGAAGTAGGTTTTCAGACCCCTTATCCTGCCTTGATGTTTAGTTGAATGAACTACACAGACCTTAAAGTATTAACCCCGAAGATAGTTGTGAAGCTCAGGAACAATTCAGCAGATTTTGAAAGTAGTAGTATGGTATCAGATATGTGCTATTGCAGTTTCACAAAGGATTCTCTAAACCCCAGGCCTCCATGCAGCCTCAAAATAAGGTTAGGTATACGTTAAATTTATTTTAGGTGTATTAATTTAATTATCACACTTAAATGGCAATAAATGGCATACTGCATACTCATGCAATCTCCCCACTTCAATCAATATTGATTCAGTTCCTTTCTCTTGTCTCAGGCAATCTACCAAGTAAAATTCATCAATGCAAGCATTAGTGTAGGGAGTGAAACACTTGAGTTTTCTGCCAACAAGCAGAGTTTTGGATTCTTCACAGCTGTGAACCAAAGGCTCCCATTTCCTTGCACCCAGCATTCACACAGAGACAAAGCCCAGCATGACTTTAACTGACTTACAGGTCAAGGGCACCGTTTCCGCCAGACCAGGGCTACTGTTGTGCCAAGACTGCAGCAATCATGAAGCAGACACCGCCTTATCACAGAAGCCAGGTGTCCATAGCAGCTTGGTACAGTTGCTAAGGATGCGAGCAACAACAAAAAACGTGTGTACAACACAACACCTGGTGCTACTGTCCTGCTGTGTCTGTTGCCTGCTCTGACAGGAAGCATGATGAGAAGTCACCTTGGCAACCAGTTTTACCACAAAAGTTAGACAGTTCCGGCTCAAGCTTCCATGTCATGAATTTGCATTTACATTATCAGCTATCATGCATTAAGGGTTGGATTTAGGTGTGACAAAGGGTAGATTAAACAGTGCTTATCAATGTGGATGTGAAAATGATCCTTAAACCCCTACAATCAAGGAAAAGCACACTTAGATTTACTTGACAGAATTTAGGAATAATGAATCTCTTATGCAAAGCTCATCAGCTGAGAATAAAAGTGTGCATTTTCCACAGCTATATATTTTACAAATTCAATACAGACTAAATGGGTAAACTACATTTCACAATCTTAATAATCCAAATAAAATGAGCATGATCTGATTAATTAACATAATAATGAGACTACTTATTCATTTATGTATTCCAAACCCAAGGCGAAAAGAAGCAGGATATGAAGACGCATTATTAACTCTTACCTCGACAGTGAACTCCTTCATCATAACCATCTTCACAGTCCTTAGCCCCATTGCAGAGTTTGTTGAAATGAATACATTTTTTTGTCCCGATACACTGTATGTGGTTGAGGGGACATCTGATCACCACCTCCTGTGCACCTGAAGTAGAGAGATGTTAAAATACTGTAAATCCATTTATTTCAACGTTGATATTTTGTTTTCTGTATCAGTTCACTGCAAAGCTAAATGAATTTTAACAATGATTGTTTCAGCATATGGAGCATCACATACAGTAGGACACCAAAGACCTGTATGAAATAAATTAGCATATTCTATTGTCATTATCATTTGTAATTTTGTGCAGGTAAACACATTTTTTTCCAGTATTTCTTGAGCTCCTTCTCAAAGTGCTGATACCTCAAGACCTCTTTTTTATGAGGTAGAAGAACCTATGCATATGCAAATGCATTTATACTTCACAGCTTTGTTCTTTACACACAACAGATGTTCACCACACTGCTTTGCAACCACACTGGTGAAGTCCTGTAACAAACTGCCCGACTCCCCCTGCCAGCCAGGCAAACAGCGGAGAGCAGCTGTTTAAGGATTCATGAGGCACATAGGTGACCCTCATTCATGTGGCAGCCACGGGAGCACATAAAACACAGCTGACCAGTGCACCAGCACTGTAAATGTGTCACATCTCCACCTTAACTACATTGATATCAATTACCAATGCGCCATTGCAGCCACTTAATAGGAAGATTTATCACCCACGTGATGAGATCTGTAACAATCCCTGGAGTTCTCCCAACCCTAAGAACTCACATCCCAGCACACATGGACCATCTTGACTGGGCGATTACTTATTCACAGCATCCATTTCTACTTTGTATGGCAAGAAATGCTGCAATTAATGTGGCTATTACAAAGAGGGCTGTCATCCCCTGCTGATTTACAGAAAGTGATATGTGGACAAGCACTGTGGGTATGCTTCTGTATTGACACAATAATGACTCATGGTAGCTTCTCCTCCCAAGCATTTTTATTGCTTTAAAAGGGTATCAGCGGATCTTCTTCTTTAATGAATATTTCTTGGCTATCTCTTCAAGCCCCACCGATTTACACTATTTTCATTCCATATTTAGGTAAGTCAAATATAAGTGACCTTGTCTCTGAGAGTTCATATTTCATATACGAGCAAACTGGCAGCCTCATCTTCTGGGCTCCGAAATGTGTTTAAAGCATCACTCTTTAAATTTCTCTTCTAGCTCATTTCGGGATTGACTTTTTGATACTTTTGCTCACACTGCATAATACCAAAGCTAATTTGTGATATCATACATACATATTCCACATTAAAAAAGAGGAGTGTTATGAAGAATTAACTTGCTTTCTCAATGATCATGAATCTGTAGCAAGTAAATAAATACACACTACATCTTCAAAATATCGGCAATGGTCTTGTAAAGACTAAGCGTACACACTTGACTTTTATGTCAGCAATCACCACTTATGGAAACCACTCGAGTCATACATTTCAGACATTTCTAACTCAAATATGTGGTCTATAGCATTTGCCTATCATACATTTGAAAATACAGAGGACATTTTCACTCACTACAGCAAAAGGACACACCGTCACAGAACGTTCATCCCAGTGTCACAGAATAGCACATGTCCATTTGGCAAATGTGCTATTTAACACACAGCTGTAAGGGTCGCTGACAACGTAACTGTGTTGTCAGCCTCTCCCCCTTGCTTCTCACCACATGGGTTCTAATCTAATGTGATAAGGGGAGGGAGGGGCATGAATATTCAGTGGCTCTGATCTGTCATGCAGGGGTACACAGATGGTCTCTCAACAGCTGGGGTGCTCAGAATTCCTCCATCAATTCCCAAACTACTGTACTACATTGGATGATCATTCAAAGTTGAATATACAGTATAATACTACTATGTAATCTAATATGTCCTCCGACAGCTGACCTGGAGCTTCTCACTCCTAAGCTTTCCATTTCATAGAACTTAATGCATGTTGCTTAAACCCAAGTTACAGTTACAATATGAGCAATTCTGCAATCACTATTTTGCCATGGACAAAATGAGGCAAGTAAACAAAAAGTTACTCTGGTAATTACAACTCCTTTGGGGCATCTTCACTAGCAAATACTGTGTCTGTCATGTATTCTTAGCTAAAGTCATTATGTGTACAATTTTTAGGTAATTATAACATCTTCCAAATTATTGGATGGTATCAGGGGAGTACTGGGAAAGAAATTCCAGTCATCTCAGTGTCTTAGTGGTTGGATTGGAGAAGGAGGGGTGTATCGGCGTCTGTTGCTGTCTGACACCATTTTTTTATATACTACCAATGGGGAGGGTGCCATTGGTATGTGGACACAATTTACAAGTCAGAATCTCATAATTTCAATAGCTCCAATATAGACATGAAAGCATCATATGTTCGCCCAAACAAAAGTGACAGGACTTTTTCCTACAATGTATCTGTATCAATAAGTCTCAGGGATCTGTTGTAACCAGAAGAGCGCCCTCTAGCGAGTTGCCATTGTAGCAGCTGGATTGGGTCTCTGTGTGTAGTGAGCCAACGGCGTCCCAGCTGTTTTCCCTCAAAAAAAAAACAGTATTAGCATGCAACATGGAGGAGGGAATGAATGAATCAGTTGATCTGTCAACTACAATTAGCTTAGTGCAAAACCAACACATTTTTCTAATCAGTGAGTTTTAAAATACTAACTGAACACTCAAACTCTAAAGTATGGCACTCGTTTTCAAGTTGGGACATAGTATGTAGAATGAACTGAGAGCCAAGACAATGGAGCAAACATCTATGTCTGTCACATAAAAATTAATCAGCCTTGGATTTTAATAACCTGAATGTTTTTGTGCCAGGGAAAGGGAGTAAAAGTGACCTTGTTTAAGGTAAGACAGCTCAGTCTGACTGCGTTCTGTCTGGTTTGTAGATGTATTACAATTTGGCAGGCTATATGATCAGTGCTCGATAAACATTAGGTAATTAGATCCTGTATAGTGATTGTCAGTAGCTTGGTAACTGCCAATCATAATAAGTTTGATGTATGGTGCATTATTATATCTTTGGGAAAAGCAGCATTTCATTCCATTCTCTGGTAAGCAAATCTGGTGTTTACATGTTGTTGAGTTTGATTTGCTGTTTCCTCCTGAATGATAAATTGGATAATTTTACTGTCAGTCCTGCATTGACACACAGCACAGGGACTCATGACTGAAACTTAGCAAACTGCCATCAAACACTGCAAGTGTGCAAATACATTTTTTTTGCTGCAGAACAGCAGGGATTTCATTAAGCTGCAGGTATTGAAGGCCTGGTGTTTTTTATGCAGTGTGCTTCTTTGCTTCGTGGTATGAATAAATAGCCTTATAGTCATATCAGCAATACTTATTACTGTATGTGAATATAGACAGCAGAAATTGGTTTAACAAGAAAATCACTTCAAATAAATATTGTGAAGTTAGGAAAAGGATCTAACAGGTGAAGTAGCACACAAAATTATAATGAACTAGTTCATCAATTTGTGCCCAGCAATGTAGTTGAAATAAATACTGGATGCTTTTAAGTCGCAATTTAGAAACAAAAATGAAAGAGTGACAGTGAGTCAGCATGCACAATACCAGGGCCTTGAAACCAAAGCAGCTAAATAGAATTAAGACATCATTCATTTTTTTTATTTAAATCTGTGCTTTTCCTACTGTAATATGTCAAAATATCTTAAGTGAAAAAGTCTTACATCGATGTGAAACTGTTTTCTGCATCATAGGCCAGACACGCCCACATGGGTGTTTTTTATTCTGGTAGATTACACTGGCTGCCAAGGTTGAAGTTGGGAAGACCTACTGTGTGTTGGAAATTACAAGAACACCAAACTTCATGAACTAATAAGAATGATGCACTTAACAAGTGCAGCAAAATGGCTGATGTCAATCAAGTACCATCTATACACACCCACTAATCCTGAGAAGGTCAGTCAGGCAGAATGAGTGAAGGTGTAGGAGTATCATGAGTGTGTAGGGGCTTGTAATGTTACTCTGTGGCAAGCTAAGATGGATGGACAGATGAATGGACAGACAGACAGACAGACAGACTGCAAAACAAACTGCATGGTCCCAGTAATGGTTTGATAAATGAATAATGTCCAGAGATGAAATGGGCAAGCACACTTAAATACCAGTTTAATAACACATTCAGTGGAAGGCAGATGTTCCCCTGGTAAGTTAAAAAAAAATAGGCGTGATATGTTTACTCAGGCAAAGCGGGCAACATTTAAGTTCTGCATCAATATTTATTAATGCCGTACTTTACAATAATACAACAATAAATTAAAATGAAATATTCCCATCTAGTCTAAATACTGCACATATACAGTATTACTGGCACTGCTGCAAGCAAAGCCACATTTGTGTTGTTACTGGATTGATTATGTGCTTCATGCGGAAGATAAACCCTGAAATGTAACTTGCAGCAAGAGAATTATAAGAAATGACTGTGATACTGACTGAAATTTTGTCAGCAAAATCACAAAAAATTACCTATTTTGTTCTTAAGATATGAGGACTTATTCCCCTAACCATACTGTGGTTGGTATGAGCAGATATTGTAGGAATAATTCATTAAAAATGTTTGCATTTCATGTGAACGAACATCATTGCTGACTGCAATGTAGAGTTTTGTGGAATCATTGCAAATGTTCTGTGTGGTGAGTGGGTCATAGTGTTTTTGCCTTGCTGGCTGGTGTACATTCGTGATCCAAAGTGAACTTTTCCTGGTCATTTTTATTGAGCTTCTGAGGTTTGCTATTGTGTGACTATTAGGCCAAATGTTTCAACTGTAGACAAAAATATATCAAAATCAAATGAGCAACATGAAACATAACATGAAACACAACAAGCACATTAATGTTCTCCACAAGATGAACTTTTCCATTTTGGACAATTCATGGACTGTATCTTTTATACTACTTACTACTTACATTTTGAATAGCACCAGTGGTAATGCTTAGTAGAGCAAATATTTGTTCATTATGATCATTGTTGGTTTAATGAACACTGCAGTCTGTAAGTGCCACCAGAAACACTTTGGATTGGATTGGAGACATGTTAATTAAAAATCATGGTGCTATTTACCTACTTTGAGGAGTGATTGAGGAGGAAACAGCTGGGCCAAACTAATATTACTAATACTAATATTAATATTAATATTAATATTACTAATAAAGTTTTGGATAAGGTTTTTTTATGTAGTATAGTATAGTATAGTACAGTCTCAGTTTTCTTATATAGATGTATGCAAAGTTTTTAATAAAGAGTTTTTGTATAGTATAGTCTCAGTTTTGTGTAATGATATTGTGTCCTGGGTTTGCCTAACTATATAAACTTAATAGGGAAACAATAAACGGGATGATAAGTCCAAACTTCTCAATTTAAACATTGTTATTTATTTGGAGTATTTTGTTATCTATTTAGAACATTTTTTTGTAACAAACCTGACCTGGCTCTCTGGCCATAACAAAATAGGAGACACACCATGCTTGGTTTTAACAGAAGATAAGTTTATTAACACAAGTTAACCAAATTTGACCAAATTAAAAAGCTAACTAAATATTCATAATATGGAATGTGGAAACCAGTAGAGTCAGTAGTATGTGATGTGCATGAGTGGAGGATGTGTGTATTGGTGTTATAGGGTGTAAAACAAAACATAAGGATAAACTAAAATAGCGTAACTGAACCAAAACAGGAAGAGAGTGGCAGCAAGTCAGAGAGAGAGTGAGCCGTGCTGCAGCCAGGACTTAAATAACCTGGCAACACCCTCAGGTGTTCCCAGTTGCGCTTACAATCACCTGCAAAGTAAACAGGCAGGTGAATCACACAGCCAAACAAAGATGACACCAGGGGTCATCACAATACCGCTGAAAATAAAACCCTTCCCTACCTCCCTCTCCCCTCCCGAACAAAGAGGAGTTGAATCTCACTCCTACTGGTGCTATCGGCTCCCTTACAGTGAAGATGCCAATGAAGCTAACAAAAAAAGGAATGTATTCATCTTGTATCGTGCCTGACTTTGGTGGATCATAACGTATCAGGTACGGAATTAATCAGTAGATGCTCCAGTTCAAGATGAGACCAAATTTTCTATGGATGTCAGTTTCTGAGCCACGGCAAAGGCCAAAATGTGGCCTAACAGACTAAGTAGGACTTGTTTTTAGCCTAGCTGATTGCCAGAAATGCCTTTTGCTATGTCATAATGTATGTCGTAAAATGGCGAGGACTGATGAAAAGAAGAAAGTCTAAGCGCTACTATAGGCTCATAAGGAATCATGTTATAAATTTTTTTTTTTTAAAAAATCACCACAACCATGAGAGTTCCTTGAGCATACAGTCATAAATGTGCACAAAAAAATATTAGTGATGGGTCCAGTAGTATGCGAGATTAGCTGCGGACAGATCCACACACGGACACACGTGCACACACACGGACATAAGGACACACACGACTAAACGCATGATCTCCTTCCAGGCTTACGCCTGGCGGAGATAATGAAATGCTTCTGGGGGGAAATGTTCATTATGATAATCATGTTAATCTGAGCCACTGCCAGTTTGTGTGGAATAATGAATTCCTAACAGAAAATAACTGAGAACCTATCAGCAGGGGAAGCTCCTTGCACTTTTGTGTTCAGGGATTCATCATCTCCCTTGGAAAACATCTGCAAAAGGATTTTATTTTCTTAATTTATGCTTAAAGTTGATGATCAAAGTAGCATCTTGATGCCTGACCTGAAGCAATACCAAAGTAGACTTCCCATAATGGCTTTATAACAGTATCTCTTTTGTAGCAAATCCCACAATTAGTTAATGTGAGCATTGCATTTTTCAACACCAACCTCATTATTATTCTTACATAAATCTCTAATCTAATCACGAGCATGCTGAGAGTGCAAAATCATTTTGGTGAATCTGAACCTAAGCCAACAGTTGATGTTGATCACTGAAAAAATATGAATGCATCGGCTGTGGTGGCACCTTAAACCCTCAGAGTACAGTAAATATTGATTTTGCCTTGTCACACACATACAATGCGCATACTTGGTGCTCTGTGGCTCAGGTTCTCGACAGTAGGCCTAAACCAGCAACAACCCCTCGTTTCACACTTTGCCTTCCATGTCAGAACAAATTCACTTGGATTTTGTGATTTGTGTGTAGGTACTAGAGTATAAAATATTTCCCCTACTTTCACAACACTGTAGAGAAAAAAAAAAGTTAAGATAAGTTTTGCCTTGAGTTGAGAGTTGCATATACATCAATCAAACTCCTTATTACACATCAGCAATCAATGTATGACAAATGTTATCTGAGTAACAAGTAGCCACAGCAGTGTTGACTTTCACAAAATTCATAGATGAGCAGTTCAAAACAACAAACCATGACAGAGATGATGCTGCCAAAAGTGGTGCTGTAATGTTGTTAACATTATAATCTCTGGGCTCATAAGCTGTGTCACTGGTGTGGAAGAATAAATATAGAGTCTAAAAAGCATCAATAATTCAGTTATTCTGCTTGTGTGCCTGTATATGTGTGTATTTGTTTGTGTGTTTGAGGAAGATTAAGCATCAAGAAGTCATCCCAATTCCCTTAGTTAAAAATAATGGATATGTATTAATGGTAGATATGATCGACAAAAGCAACCACAATGTTCTTCATTCATTATTAATATTTTTTTCTTTTAATGATATGTTATTTACCCCTTTAACCTTTATTATGTATAATATGAGAGCCAGAGAGAGGAAGGAGACAGTCTGCTGTCTGTCAGCAAAAAAAACCCACATTTTAATTGTTTAATTAATGTAATTTCTCATCAGTCACTTGTGAGGCTGTGAATCACTGTGTATCAGGTACAAACTATAGTTGGATGTGAGATGTATTACATCATTCCCATTTTTCCTAAAACTTTTGAGCTAATAAATAATTTCTACATTTCCAATAAATACAGACACAAATTATTAAATCTGCTGCCAGTAGAAATGGTTCATGTGCATTCAGTATCTGAGCAGTGAAGTGCATTTATAAAATGTGGTTATTATTTATACTGTGATTATAGTAGAAATACAGAATGCATGTTTTTAATAAGATGTGTGGATGTCAAACTGGAAGGAAAGGAAACATACAGACAGAAAAAACACTGCTGTGTTGGTAGTGGTAACTGTGTGCCCTTATTATGATTTGGCTAGCACATTATGTAAAGGCACTCCAAATCATAACAAAGTGTTCTACAGACTACAGAGCTGTCACAGCTGACAGACAGCTGATCCAGCTGTGCCGCCGTGATCAGAAATGGGCATCGCTTTAGACTACAGTTCACAGGAAACTACATCTCATTTCTTCTTTCCTCGCATCTTTTCCTTGCGTCTCTCCTTGCATCTGTAGTGGGAGGGATTAAGATGCAAGGAAAAGACGTAAGTGAGGGAAATGTGGATGCAATTAAGGCAGTTAGGGTGTACTCAGAAAATGGTGAACTCTTAGCCTTTGCATGTTGTCTGTCTGTGAAGTCATTATTGTTGCCATGCTTAAAGCTTGAGGATGTTTGGATAATAAGATGTCTCAGCTCTGTGATGTTGTAGCTTGCCTTGAATAACTGATGGAAAGGGATAATATATTTCCAACTATCATGTAACAGAGCTGCTGACGAGCCATTTTCTCCATATCTCATCTTGATTTGGGTACACAGATCTGTGTTAATGTCTCAAAGGCAAGCAATCCTTGCACAAATTCTGAATGTCTGGTGGTGCTCTACAGTACTTATCTTGCTTCTTGTCATGAACAACGTGCATCATCTGAAGTATGTGGCAAAGACTTCCAACAGCTCCATGGCAAATGCGTGCAGATAGGGAGTAATGGGGTAAACAGGAGCAGAGTGTAGTATGCATTACAGCCACATTTTACCAACTGTAAATTACATCTCTTCCCAGCATGTTCTGCTTTTAAAAGGCACAGTGGTCTTAACATGAAAGGCTCTTTGAAAGAATAATTTTCCTGTGTGACATTTACATCCTTGGCATTTGGAATAATGTAGTCAGCCAAGAGAGCTTATTTTGCTGTATTTGTCTGACCCCAGACAGAGAGGAAATATATTCTATATGGGCAGTGAAAGAAACAAACTTACTGTATGACCACAAGATTAAATGTTTAATTTTTATTACAATTAGAGAAAGATGGATGCCATTGGATGCCAATGATAGCATATACCTCTTGCCTCTTTTATCAACATCAACAGGACAGTAAGCAATCATTTGACTCCAAACAAATCACATGGAGGTACTGAGAAGCAGCCAATGGCACAGTATGAACTGGATGACTCCCTGGTGGGAAAATGCCTTTGCATGTTTGCTGATGCACATGCCCAGCATTTGGTGATGCTCTGCCAGACCTGCACTGCAGCCATCTTCAGTTCTTCAGTTTTTGGGTGGCTTTACACATTCAGTCTGGTCTTGAGCACATGAAACACATGCTGACTTAGACTGAGGCCATACTGACTTAGACAATCAAGATGTTCCACTGTTTGATTCTAAAATAAAATTCCTTGGTTGCCTTGTCTGTATGTTAAGGATAATTGTTTTTGCAATAGTTATTGTCCTACACTGTTCTCTCCACTTGCTGGCAGTGTTGGGCAAATTACTTGAAAAATGTACACAATTATTCATTATTAATCACTTAAAAGTGAAAAGTGACTTACATTATTTGACTAATTACTGAACAGCAGTAGCTAATTACTATCAGAGGGGAACCGTCAGGGCCCTCTAGGTCCTCAAAGAGGGCCTAAGATATTCTAAAAAATAATATTTAAGAAGCCCCTTTTGTCTTCCTATTAGATTTTTGTTGCCTCAGCAGTTGCTGGGAAGAAAATGCTATGTAGCTCTGTGATCGATGGTCTGGCTATAAGTTTACAGAGGGCTGAGCAATAGTAATTCAATGAGCGACTAATTTTAAAATGACAGTAAAATTGACCAATCATATCTTCCCTCTAAATGGATGAGCTTTGTTATCGCTAACTTTATGACAAGATCTGCCTGCTGTGGGGGACACAAATCACAAGCTAGAGGGAAAAAAAATCTAATAAACTAGCTAGCTAGCCTGTTGGTTCACTTCACAGTTTAAGCTGCAAGTAACACTGCTGCTAGTGAGGAGGATATCGTTTCAAATGTATTATCCATGCCATTTTCAAGGTTAATGAAAAGTTGGAGTTAATCTGCAAAGAAAGACCTATGCTAGAACAAAAGCTTTTGAAAGGCATTTCAACTTCAGCAATTACAGGCAATATCCCTGGATGACAGGATCAACCAAGAAGCAAAAGCTTTACTGCTGGGACTGCTTGCTGTTTGGTGCAGAGAATGGGTCCTGGGTCAAAGATGATTTTCTGATTTAGGAAGTTTATCTAAGTCAGCCCACCTCCATCAGAATGCTTCAAGTCATCTAAAAGCTACTATTCACCTTAAAACATTTGGTGGCACCAGGATAAAGCTCCAGCTGGATGAGCAACAACTCATTGCTCATTATGAGATGGTTGGGATGAACGGGGATATTTTGAAACATCTCATTAACTGTGTGGAGTTAGGTAAGCAGGAGTTGCCATTCCAAGGTCACGATGAAGGAGCAGGCTTGGCAAACAAGGAGGATTACCTGGAGTTGCTGGATTTATGACAGTGACCTGCACACTCACCTCACTACATCAACAGTATACAGTTGCACATCACTGATGATTCAGAGTGACCTGATCAGCGCTGTTGCTAGTGTAATAACAGATAGCATGAAGGAGGAGCTGAGGAATGTAGCTGTTGAATGAGTCAGGTTGAATGAAACAACAGACATTGTAGTCCAGATGTCATATGTGCTTTGCTATGTCATTGAAGATGGGATGAAAGAGCATTTTTTCAAGTATGATGATGTGACAGAGGACAGACGAGCACACGGCTGCTGGAGTTCTTGTGGGGTTGTGGCTGTGTTGACAAAGTGGTCGCTCAGCATAATTGACAACCTCCTAACCCAGAATGCCAACCATTTTAGTGACCAAAAAAAGCTGACGTTCCTGGCCCTTCTGGATTCACAACAGTTCAGGCTTTACAGTAATCATTTTCCTAATGCTGCCTTTTCAAGTTTGATGGAGAGTTATGGTGCATATTTTGACCAGTCCTGACTCTATATCGAACTCACCGTCATGTACTACATGTCTGACTTGGAAGGTAAAAACTGAAAGAAAGCATGGCACAAGTGGACACTCTCACATGCCTCATCCTGACAATTTGTGTCCATTGCCTCTGTGGAGTGGTCATTCTCTGCACTGAAACACATAAAAACCTACTCAAAGAACACAACTGGGCAGCCCAAAATAAAATTGCTGATGAAATTAAAAGCAAAGGATCAGTTGCATGACCCTGCCATCAACCACGTCATCCAAAAGGATAAGAGAATGGATTTCGTTCTCAAGTAATGCAATCATCAAAAGGTAAGTTATTTAAAATATAATAGGCTGCCATGCCAACTGATTTTATTCTGGCCACAGCTACCACTGTTTTGTATATGTTAAGGTTTATTTGAAAACGGTCATTATGCAGAATTGCCGGTCAATCGGTAAATTTACCAACTCAGTGGTCATTATGCACATTTACCGTGTGGCTGTGGCTCAAGAGGTAGAGCAGGTCGTCCACTAATCGGAAGATCAGTGGTTCGATTCCTGGCTCCTCCACTCTGCATGTCGAAGTGTCCTTGGGCAAGATACTCAACCCCATATTGCTCCTGCTGTGCCATCAGTGTGTGAATGTGTGTGAATGGTTAGTTCTCTCTGAAGGACAGGTTGGGACATTGCATGGTAGCCCCTGTAGCCATTCAGCGAATGAATGTGTGTGTGAATGGGTGAATGTGGCTTGTAGTGTAAAAAGCACTTTGAGTGGTCGGAAGACTAGAAAGGCGCTATACAAGTACTGTCCATTTACCGTAAATGCACATAATGACCAACAAAGTTTCATGTAATTCTGTGTGTATGCTCTATCATGACAGCGTGCACACAGTCAAGCCACCATTAGCAACAGATACTTCAGAACCATGGACAATGACCAGCAACACTGTGTCCCTGTACCGAGAGTGAACAGTGACACTGTTCATGGTTCTGAAGTGTTTGTCGCTAATAGTTGCTTGGCTGTGTGTGCTGTCATGATGTGTAGACTAACATGAAATTTTGTTGGTTTTGTGTTGTAGAAGGGGTGGCCGTCATGCATTTTGATCTGTATTCAACACAGTTCGAAATAGAAAACAAACATTGTGGTTTAAGCAGTGAGCCTACAGTTTGGCTGTTTGCTGACCATCAACAGCTAGCTTAGCCCAGGTGACTTCAAGTAGCAGCCAGTAGCTAGCCAGTGCTAATTAACACAGTTTATTGATAAAACAATTTTGGAGTTACAGGAAGGTGCATTCCTCTTCTTTTGGCAGATTTTAGCCACATTTGCCTATCTCAAGCCACCAAGCTAGCATGACCTAGATCAGTCTCTCCATTGAATGCAGAGACAAAATTAATCTAAATCCTCTCATTCAAAATCTAGGAAATCAGCCAATTTCCAAAATGTATTGTGATTACTGACTTTAACATTTTAATCTATACACTACTCAGTACTGAAAAAAGTATTACTATATAGCTTTAAGTACATTCTCACATACACATACAGTCTCACATCATTGATTTTTTGATATATATATACTGTAGGTTATTCTATTAACACTGAATAAATTACCTGTCAATCTTTCTGTCCTGATGTCAAAACCTTACATTTCCCCCCCTGTTGCATTAACTATTTAAATTATTTGCTATTGCATAATACATGGTATCACTCAAAATCTACCACCTCAGAAATGCAAATCAATATAATTTGCAACATGTTATATACTGTGTGCATTAACTGAATGCATAAGTAATTATAAAAGTAATGTGTACAGAGCTTATTGGACCCTCTGACATCTAATTTCCTGTGTGCAATAGCTTAGTATTTGCTGTAAATTATGCAGAGTATTCAATCAAATCTATTTGAAAGGCAGCGTAACTGTCGCCAATGTGCAGTGGAATGAAGCCAGGTGTTGGCATCCATGACATTCCTTCTCTACTGTATAATAAAGAATGAATACATCACTTCACAGAGAAGAATGAGCAGCCTTGGGACAATGTACTGTGGTAAAGCTGTACTATGAAACGCCATCCACAAAACTGCAAAAAGGCCAATCCATCATTATTTGGAAAACAACATAATTGGTCAATAGAGATACTTTTGTGACCAACCATTATGCAAATGTTTCAATCTAATTGTTCTGGGGCCAGCTTCAAATGAATAATACATACAGTATATTGTAGTCAGAAAGGCTAAAACTAATATTCACTGAGAGGAATGATCTCATTAAGAGTATAATATACAGTGTTGCATTTAATGCTGGCATCCTTTCATTATAGACATAAATACACAATTGCTATGATGTCATCTAACTTAATATCATTAGTACAATGAGATTCTGATGAATAGGTTCGCCTGAACACATTTTCATCATGTCATCATGTTATAATAGTAAATTCACACAGTCATTACACTGCCAATTCAGAATCCACACACCATATTTGGTGTTGATGGCTCTTTAACACTTTGGATACTAAATGTTCAACAGGCACATAACATACAGACCCTGACTTGATATGATATGATAGGATTGATATGATTTTGCCTTAGAACCCCCTTGCAGGAAGATTTGTAGTGATGGTTAAAGGATAGGTCTCGCTTTGTGTTAAAATCCTCTGCTGCGGCTCAGCAAGGAAACACGCAAGCGCAAAGAAGGGATTTTGTACTAAAAAGACTGTAACTTTGCAAGACAGCCATTTTACTTGTTACGAACACATTGCATAAGCCTAATATTAGCTTGCACATCTAGCACACATGGAGCAACATTAGCATTCATAACCATAACCTAACCCTCCTGAGGGAAATATCTGGCTCTTTAGCTGCTTAATGCTCCACTATGTTCACCAGCTAGTTGCTAACTTTGTCTGTCATTTAGTGCTAAAACACTGCATGCAGCTGTGGGGAACCATATAGCCCGGTCATCATTCTCTGTGGGTCTGTCACTGTGATCCCTTCTACCCAATAATAATATGATAAAGTAATTTCTATGCCTTAACCTAGCCCTGAATGTAACCACCAACAGCAGCGCCAAGTCAGAAAATTCTTTATTGTAGAAAAATGTTTTGTGATTTTTCTGGCAAAAAGTTTCTGGACATTCCACTGTGGAAGACGATAGGTTTTACACCCACTTACATTAAATTGTTCCTAAAAATTGGTATGTCACTGTGCCATTTAGTTTCCCCTTCAGTTTCCTTATCTTTGAACACATTGCCAAGCATATAATAAATGTGTGATTAGCGGTCCAAAACGAGAAGGGCAGGACGTGTCTGATAAGCCAGAGAAAAGAATGTCTGAAAACCTGAAGGGTAAAATCTTTTTGGTTTTCTAAGACAAACCAAGGAAGAACCATACAATATCTTTTTTTCTAACCATCTTGTTAAAGGACACAGCATAAAAGATAAGTAATACAACTCAATATTAGGTACTCCTGAGCCCCCTGACTTTTTATCTTGTTGCAGTATTGTATTTTTTATTCTTGGTTTCTGACCATTCCAATAAAAACCTCAAACCTTGTCCTTTTACCTTACTCCAAAAAACCTTTATTGAAGGTAGGTGAAGCATACTAATGTAAAAATGTACTCGTAGGAAAGTATTAATTATCACAATACATTGCTAGCTATGCATGATGTTGACTTTGTACATTGATCTAGATCTTTTATTCTTATTTTAAATAGCTTTCTATAGATTTTGGTGATAGTGTCATTTCTGGAAGAATATTATTGGGTCATATTCTAAGGCAATGACAAATAATACACAATGACAAGAGTAAATAGGCTATCTTTATACTTTTCTAATAGTATTCATTCTGTAATATTTTTTGATTAATCAAAGTGGTAATATACAGGCTGTGTTTTTTTAATTATCATGATCATAATTATCTTTTTAGACTTACGATTTGGCCACGTCTTCAATCAAAGCAGGAAAGGGAGCAATTCAGAATGTGGTTTGAATTGTGAGGACATTATAACCTAACCATATGTCTTTCAAATAAAATTGACGAGCTCTTATATGCCTTGGCCTTGGATTACTCCATTAAATTATAATAGTTTTAGTGAACTTTAACATTATTTATATTTCGCACTATGCAATGGGTTTTCAGGCCCCAAATTGATGTCCTGGCCTATAGAGTAAATCAATTGATCATAAGCGAGTAAATAAGTCATTTTTTTGGCTGGAAGGCATCTTTAATGAGGACCATGGTTAGAGTATAATACACACAGTGAGTGGGAGGGCATGCATTTTTCTCTAAATATCCTCTGGCACTAACCCAAGTCCCTTGAAATAATCATTGGACTATGACCACTATTTACAGAGTAGCCATAAGAGAAGGCATTAGCTCATTCCTTTCACTATCTATTAGGCTAGCCATTATTCATGATTAATAAATAAATAAATAAAGGCCAGTGTCACTGATTCATGCTCATTGAGAATCAAGTCCGAGCTATGAGATGAACAGCACTCATCATAGTGATCTTACGGGCTATTATTCTCATTGGGTGTCATGGTAAGTATGTGTCACTATGTTTGCTCTGAATTAAAGCTCATAACGATGTGATTCTTTGTTCTCTGCTGCAGCAGCAGGGAGATAATGTAGACTTAAGTACTTCAGTGTCACACTGGCTTCATGACAGCAAGCATGTCAAGTTTATAAAATATGCTCTTTCCATTGGTTCTTCAGGTGACAAGCTGAGGCGCTGTCCTTTACAATACTCGTACTAGGAGGGAATACAAAAAGGAAAGTGTGTCAGTGCAGCTTAACTGTTGAGATGGGGGCTGTGAGAGCAAAGACAAAGCAGTAATGTGCTCCTCCCAGTGCATCACTACTGACACGGATGAGACATGGTGCGGGTACAAAATTGTCACCAGGCAACGAAATTCATTCTCACATTAATGGTTTCTCCTAGAGTTAGACAAATGCTCAAACATATGAAAACATGTTAAATTGCAGAAACAGGGGCAACGCAGCAAGCAGGGGAGTGAATGTGAGCAAATTATATTTTAAGGGCAAACAGGTGACTTCTCTTTGATAAAACTATCACATTTTGACAGAAGAGACTGTCTTAATCATGCAGACTTAAAAGCACACACTGCTTTCACAGGAATGAATGTTTCCAAGCACACAAACATACAAATACACACACACATACACACACACACACAATATTTGTTGTGTCTGTTCCCCGCCTACTGACACTACTGGTAAAACAGATGGCACAAGCCAGAGGAAGTGTACATAAGTTATGTTCCAAATGTCGACAGGGAGAGGGAGAGAAATAGCAAATTAAAAAGTCTTATTTCAAAGCCTGCTGCAAAAAAACAGCAGATTACGATGTCTAAGATACACGTGGCAGGTTAAATACACTGATAGCAAAGGACAATGTGCTGCATTTGATCTCAAATCAAATGAAGGTGTCAGGTGCTGGGAGCTGAGAAACCAGACATGATATCAAATTTACATAACCTGTGGGCTTTCTAATATCTTGGGCAGATCATACAGATTTAATGGGTTCATATAGACATTCATAGAGTCTGGATCTTTCAGTGCATAATTCTCATAATATGCAGAGGTGATACGGGCATGGAAACTGGCTTCATTTGTAGTAATGACAAGTTTGTGGGGGTTTTTTGTTACGTTTTTTGATGAGTCAACAAAAGGGTTATACCTCAGTAGGGAAGGAGAGATGGAGAGGAAGGAAAATAAACGTTACATAATGCAAAAGGCCCTGTCCTTCAGCTCAATAACAAGGTGCTACGCTACATTACCCCCTAAACCTCCATCCTACTGGCGCCAATTCTCTTGGGAACTAGATACATTTGTGATGCCTTTATTTCAATATGGGACTTGCCAGATAAAATACCCTGCAGGATGTTGATCGGCAGCTTGAAATACACTGACTACAGTTATTGTAGCTTCACCACAGACAGGACCAAATATTTTGCACTTCTAAGCTGCATTTCCACAGGGGCTTTGCCAGCTACTTCCAGATTTTACATAGCAATATAAGTTTAACATCTAAGAAATGTACCTGTTGATCAGAATCAAGTTTATTGGTCAAATATAGTCATATGGTTCCATCTTATTGTCAGAGGATTTCACTGTACAGTGCTAAAACAACATACAAACCCCCCAAAACATAAAGGTGTTACAGGCAAAATAGTCCTGAATGATATGAACTAAAATCTCAATCAAAATTAACTGTCACATTTACTTCAGTGATGTCAGCTGCAGCTTTGATGATTACTATAAACTGCGTGATTACGGTATGATACCTCCTTTGTCATGTTGCCAACCCAACTACCAAAAAAAAGGACTCCGCTGTTTTTCATATGTTCTCTGCTACATAATGAACTTTTCTGTATTTGGACATCACTCCTGGAGTTGGGGGTGTTCCCCAGCGATAAAGCTGAGCTACTGACACATGCAAAGTGCTCCCAAGAGACTCTCCATAACCTGTTGTTCCTCTTCTCCTTTCCACAAAGTTAGGTTGTAAAAAATAGGCAATAAATGAAAAGTGCAAAGCAATAATTGCCTTTGAAGTTCTTCCCTACACGTTACACACTGTGCTGTCTCTGTGTTATGGGTATATAAATAGGTAAAGGACTGTCTGCAATTAGGTGAGGAATAAAAGCTTAGCTCAGTAGTCAGCGCAGTTGTCTATGATCTGGGAGACTCCAGTTCAAGACCCAGTGTGGGGACCTCCTTCATAAGGTAGTTTATTCATGAACACTTTAATTTTCTAAAATTAAAAGCGTAATAAAAACAAAAACAGGATTTTTAAGCCTCTTTCTACTTTTATTCGAATACAAATACAAATAATTTTGCTGCCTCAACAAATACAGATACAAATACAAATACTGGGCCCTCTGTAATAAATAAAGCAAGGGAAGTACATTTAAAAAAGGCCCTGGAGGGCGGGAGTGGATGAACCCAATAAAGCAAACACTACTGCAAAGAGGCAGGGATCATTTCATTGGTCAACACTACACCTCGCCTTCTATTGGTTGGGGAATTTGACAGGGTTTTTGCACAAAAAATCCGAGAGCAGAGCAGAAATCTGAGAGCAGATGTTTCATGAGCGTACAGAAGCAGCCTGAGTGCAAGGGTTGAAGCCGGAGCAGGAAATCTGTGCAAGCAACAATATATCTGAGTGCACGCATACAGTTTGAGCAGAAGCAGAGGAAATCTAAGCACAAGCAGGAGCTATTTGAGTGTGAGGGAAGGGTTTAAGGGAAAGCATTACAAAATCTGAACGTGAAATCAATAAATCATGCTCTCAAATTGAAAGACCACGCTCTTGAATAAAGATAGGAAAAAAGTCCCATATAAACGCTCCAGAGTGGAAATCGACCAAATCTTGAATAAAATGTAATCCTGGCACTAATGTTATAAAGATACATGTAGTATGGATCAAGTTTCAAGACAAAAAAGTAGAGAGTAATACTGTTAAACATTTGAGCAGAAAAACTAAAACTGAATACATGAAGACAACATGCTTACAAACTACACTCATGACATGACAGACAAGTAGATACATAAAAGATGCAAAGATGCCATTAGTATTTACGTGGCATGATCTGTACAAGATGTCAGTTACTAAAATATACTCAGTAACATAACTCACTGCATCCCTGTGTTACATCATGGAAGAGTTTTCCTTTCTGTTATTACTGTTTTTCTTATCATACTGCTTGTTTCCAAGGTCTCTGTAGGATACCAATGAGCTCAGTAAAAAAGAATCTTTGGACTTTAGAGGAAGGCATGGGGAGACATGCCCTCCCCTGTCGACAAAGGGGAATAAGAAGAAGAACCCCAGAGAGAGCTGTCTTTGAACAGTTCTCCTCCCCCGTGCCTTGAGGACACTGAGATCAACATTAGTGTTGATTGGGTCGAGCCAAGCCACAGCCTTGAAACACAGCTTCTGTGACCATGTTTTTGAAGTCAGCCGCTGACCCCTTTTATTGTCTTTTCCTCTGGGAGTGACAATTCAATCAGAGGATTCAGTGGTCTACATGTCCACCAGATTCACAAAGCTCCTCATGGCAGCACTACTGAGACAAGGCAAAAGTCCATGAAATCCTTTCCTGAAGGATTTATGAAGGATTTAAGTTCTAAGACACTGTTTGTGATCGTATAGCATAAATACAGAGGGAGAGCTGCATGCTGACAACCATTAGCACTGATAGTTTTAATAAAATTAAAGTAGAAAATAAATTTACAGAAAGTGAATTATGACTGTCCCACTTTATGTCAAATGCACAGCAAAACAGCATATCTGTATGCCCACAGAATGCCTTGACATTTAGACTTCCTCGTATGATGCAACTAAAAATGTGATTATTCTACTCTAGGTATCTTTCATCTTTTACTGTCACCACACAGATGCTGTGTTGCCCCCATAACACAGCAAAGGTTTGACTCTTTATTGCACGGATAGTGCTTGCTTGAACTAATTGGAGAATTGCCATTTTGCTGGGTTATCTTCAGCCGTTCCTGAAGGCAGGCTGTTTTTTCCGACTCCCTGAATACCTGTCATCAGCTGTCCAGTCCCAAGAGGCCAGTGGCTGAGCGGATAAAACGGTGCCGCCTTCCAGTCTCTAGGTATTGCAATCCACGGCCACTTTCCCTTCCCTCCTCCCTACATACCCTGAAGATGCAGTGAGTACATCTCCCCGACCAAGGCAGAGTGGGGAGAAGAGAGGCCATCAGTGGCACCAACATTTTTATATTTTCTAGACAGGTGTGTAATGTATTACCTTGCCTTTTTCTTAAGATAATATGTCAGGGTTTTCCCTGCTTATCTAACTCAAAGGTGGGGCCGTCTTTGTATTACTGGCCGCCACCTTTGTTGAAAATTCTGGCATAGATGTTGACGGAATGAAAAGGGCGGAACTGAACTGCGAGGGCAGTGCAGCACCTGGACAGTCTACAGCAAGCTCATGCTAGAGTTATCTTGTAATTCATCTTCAAAAATGGCAGCGGTTGCGAGCATGTTTTGATTTAATGACTCAATAATTACCTTTGTGAGACAGACGTGAAGTATATTGTGAACTATCTAGGCCATCACTCAGACACTAACGTTAGCGGAGCGGAGCAGCAAACACTAGCAGTAACAAACGAGACTGGCTGACTAACACACACTGCAGCATAAACAACTCAAACCACCTCTGAGATGAAGAAAATAACTCAGTGCTCAGTCTGTTTCACGTCAAAAACCCTGCAGCCGCTCAGCATCTTGAACAGCGATGACTTTCCCCGGAGCTAACAGTGCAACAGAGAGGCTGCTCTCCATAGCTGGAGACATGACGTTAATAACAACACAGAGGAGCACTCCACCTCCCCCTCAGTTTGTTATTCTCATACAGACAGGAGACTGTACAATGCGTTCAAATTAATTCATTCATTAATTAATGTAGTTCACTTTTTAAAATATAAAAAGGCTGAAAGAAGAATTGGTTTTGAATCAAAAATCGATTCTGAATCTAATCAGCACCCAAGTATCATGATAGTATCGAATCGGGAGATAAGCATATCATCCCAGGCCTACAAAATAAACACTGTCATTTGTCACAATTTTCATTTTTCATCTTTTTGTTCCGTTTTTGTATAAAATTTAAATCTTTTTTCAATTATGTGCATGACACTCTAAAGGTGCGCGCACAAACTGTGTACGCCGCACCACGCACGTTCTCCAGCCTTTGCCACCTTTGTCTCAAAAAAATCCAGGGGAAACCCTGTAAATTCCTCTGTACGATACATTTACCAAAATACTCACAGTTAAATGAACGCACTGATGGCTTCACACCATATTGAATATCTTGTGCTTTTTTTTGTAATCCTTTCTGGCTTTCCTTTTTTTTTCACAGGTTATGGCAGCCCTTGCTATCATTTAAGCAGGCAGGATACATTCCAATCCTGTCTTCTGCAGGGCAAAGCTGATCTAATTCCCTTTTCTATCAATACATAATCCATGATAATGAGCTGTGCCGAATTCCTTAGATGAATATGCAAGGTCTTCGTTCTTCAGGCATTGTAAATAAAATGGAGCCAACATTAATCGAAGTGATAATTAATTGCCTTCTGGAGATTATACGACTTGGCCCACAGCAACCATGTAGAGGTTATATTATATCTATTATATTAAAACATCTTTCACAAAGGAAAAGCGGAAGACTATAGGTGACAGGGAAGCCAGAGATCAGAGAAGATATCAAAAATCTGATGGGAATGGGAACAGTTAACAGGACCGCCGAGTTGTTTTATTTTATTTTATGAATATATTCATGTTTTGCTAAACCTACAGAGAGCCAATCTGAGGTGTAAAAGAGCAAATGCTCCTCCAAACACAAAAATCTTCCGGCACACAAGCATGTGGGATAACTACAACAAGGCAGTTTACAAGAGTAGCACAAGATCATCATAGCTGAGCTGATACTGTAGCAACCAGCAAACCCTACAGCAACTTACTTTATCTTTCGACAAAGCTTTCAAGGGAAAATACACAACAGTTATTGGACAATATCTACTTTTGCTTTTTTCTGGACTATCCATCCCTCCATCTGTTTTCAAAACCTCCTGACTGCAATATAGGGTCACAGGGCTCGGGGTTATGTTGCCTTATCTTAGAACTCACTGAGGCCTGAAAAACACCCTCAACAAGCCACCAGTCTATTGCATTAGAGAACATGCAAGCAGCTGTGAACAGCCGGTGACTGTAATTATATAATTTTGACATAAGCAGTGAGACCTCCATCTCTTTCTACAACAAGCATTCCCAACCACAGCCTACTTGATATATGACCTCTTGCACACTAGGGCATTAATAATTATTACACACAGTGGTCAATTTATGCACAGATGTCACTGCCAAAACTATAAAGCCCTAATTATACCCAATAACTCATACTGATGAGAAGCCTAGACTGAATTTTAATAATTTGATTTTCTTGATTTTTTTTTTTTTTTTTGTGTGTGTGTGGTTTAGAAAGCCTAATTCAACTCATAATAACATAGAATTGCTGCTCTTTTTATCCATTAAAGGAAATCTATAACCCAGAGGTGTGTAAATAATAATACCAGAGAGCATGCATGCCACAACCAAGTCTGATGTGAAGGACTAATGAAGGTTTACATGACTGCAGCTGAATCTGACGAGTAGATTCTTCACAACATAATACAACACATCCAGTAATACCACATTCCTGACATTCTTCTAAAATTATTAGCTATGTTTGTGCTGTCCTTCCCTTGAGAGTAAGTGCAGTGGTAGTCAAATTGTGCCCTGTTGGATAAATAGCTGATCTCTAGAATGTGCACTACACCATTAGCAACATGCACTTAGCAGTAAAAAAGCTTGAAATGCTAGTTCAGGGAAGTGTTAGACTTTTTACAGGTATGAATCAGTTTCCTGCAGTCAGCTTGGCATTATAGCATATGCATAGTGTCTGTCTGGCACTGAGAGTTAATTACATTAATGCATGCAAAAAGAGAATAAGTGGCTTAATCATCTAGTGCAAACTATTATAGTTGTATTGATTAGTCTATTAATTGATTATTTTCCAACTATTAAATTCATCAGCAACTATTTTTATAATTAATTCATCATTTTGAGTAATATTTTAAGAAAAATGTCCAAATTCTCTGTTTTCAGCTTTTAAAATGTAAATATTTTCTGGTTTCTTTGGTCTTCTGCGATTGTAAACTGAATATCTTTGGGTTATGGACTGTTGGTCGTGACCAAATGAGACATTTGAGGACGTCATCTTGGGATTATAAAAACAGTGACCAATATTTTTCACTACTTTCTGGCATTTTATAGACCAAACTATTAATTTATTAATTGAGAAAATAATCATCAGATTAAACAATAATGAAAATAATTGTGAGTTGCAGCCCTATACCGCATCATGCCATTGCCTGTATTGATAAAACAGACATTAAAGCGATGTTAAACAAAGTGCTGAATTGCATTTTGCAATCTTCAAAACAATGTGCAGTTTCCATAATGGTCATGGTTTTAAAAAAAAAATCAATAGGGGCTTGCTTGACATGGTAAAGTGATATTTCATGATAAAACTCTTAAACACATATGCACATGTAGGCTTGAGAGATGGCAAATATAAGTTCATGCCAACATGGAGAGCAGCAGCTGTGGTCAACCTAAATTTATGCCGGTCACTGTGTACTACAATGCTGACAAACTGGAAAATATATATTTTCATACCACTCCTGCAGCATAGTCCTCTTCTTTGCTGTCCACCTGGATGCCATGTCCAGACACTCATAATTTCACTAAGACATTGTTAAATACCCTGCTTCTGTTTGTAGACTACTTCTAAGGCATGCAACTACAAACAAGATGTGAGGGAGCTTCATGTCTTCAAAATGACCACAGCAGCTGTTTTCTGTGATGGAGGAAACCACAGACTTCTAACACCTTTCAAGCTTACAGGGGGAGTGTTTGATCCTAAAAAGAATACCTTTTGGGTGGAATATCACTTAATGCATGTTAACACATGGCCTACATAAAAGTGTTGTGGCACCTCATTTGTTTTACATTAGTGAGGAATGGATGGAATGAGTGACTTACACATTTCGTCAGTTTCATCTGATGCATCGGGGCAGTCGGGTTCACCATCACAGAGCCAGGCCTCAGGGACGCAGGTTTCCTGGTCGTGACAGTGAAACTCCCCTACGTCACACAAGATGGTTTCTGGATGTAACGAGGAAGGGGTGGAGAAGGAGACAGAAGAGATGCAGCATGAGGTGATGGAAGTGAACAAGTGGATCACATGTTTCACCAGAAAACATGAGCTCATGAGCATGAGTGCGAGTGGAGAGGAAGTGGCTTACACTTGGGCTTTCTTTACAAGTACATACAGTAAATGGATCTTGTGAAGAGGCATTGATGTAAGCAAATTATCATTATATCATCATCAATGGAAGTATAAAGCTGAATGGAACAGGGATAAAGCCAAGGTTTTTCAAGAAGCTGCAGCTCCTTATATCTGCTAATGTGTTGGCAAAAATGTGCAATGGCTGATAATCAATAGAGTATGTCCTTTTGTCAGAAGTATATTTCTCAGAACAGGAGGCCATGCATTTTCTCTCCAGAAGATTAAAATGCTACCAAAAGAAGCAGGCACAGACGTTGCCCGGGCATTGTGATTTTGACAGCTACTCTCCTTTAACAAAGACATGATGTCCTTTGCGCCTTGGCAAACTATTAAAAAGCAGTTTGGCAAGTTTGTTCTTATCTTTTCGCCTCCCTGGTGCTGTGCTTTCATTTCATGGTGGGATGGGGGGGGGAGTTCAGTGAAAGCACAGTCAACTAAAAAGTCATCATAGCCTTTCAATATAGCAAGCATCCGTCAAAGTGTTGACATGTTTCCTGCCAGTTGCTGTCAGAGACTCAACTCGATCATACTGCAGAATGACACAAGCTTTTGCTAAAGATTTGACACCACAATGTGACCTGCCGCAGCTTCTCCTCGGTGCTGAGCAAAAACGGTAATTTGTTTCTAAGCTTAACCCACAGACAATCAGACAGATTGTTCTCTTTCTGTCTCCATCTTTTTTTCCCAGTGTGTTCCTAACCCATTAGTGGTGGGAGTGGAGCAAGTGGGAGATCAGGTCTGCAGCGTTTGAACAGTGGGAGTGATAATTCAACGCACTGCTGCTCCCTGCCCAGGCACCCTCCAGCAAATTCACTACCCGGGGACAAATCTGAAAAGGTCAAACATCTCATCCATTCTACCTCTTCTATTCCCACTGATGCAATATATCTGAAATCTTACCATTTAAATCAAGGTCTCTTTTGAAATATTCAAAGCCTTTTTTTTTTACATTTTAAAAGAGGACATTCTTCAAATTGCACACTGAAGCTATCAAACCTTAAAACGGGAGAAAAATGCATGTCATGCTGAGCAGGAAAAAAGGCATCTCAAGATAACCTATTGCATGAGTAATCAGTTCATGATCATTATTTTGCCTCTAAACAGTGGAATAGCACCAACATATCTTGCCAGATATTTCTCAAAACACTGCTAACTTTATAATAACACCCAGCATTTTCATGCTAAGCCAAGATACTTGGCTTCAGTCAAACATGCTTCTTTTAATCATCACCAAGCAACACAATATTGTGATCTTCAGCAAATATGCTGTCAACCTTGATGCATAGTGATTATCACTGTGTTAAATATTGAACAGCACTGGCCTTTAATAATGACGGGTTGTGCATGTTTTGACTGTTTAGTGGTAAAATGCACTTAGGATCACAAATTACTGTGACATTAATTAACAGCCCAGAACTAATTATTTCACATTTAATTTTATGTCAGAAACAAGTAGTCCAGTCTAAACACTGGCACTTTTTAAATACACCTGTACTACTTACAGCAGAATTAATGAACTGTATATGAGCTAAGTATGTTGACATTTCCACTCAGTACATAGCAAGGCATCAGTAAATACATTCTGGGCTTGAGGATAGAATAGGCATGTTCAGTTTGCTGAAGACTCTAAAGGGATGTCTCCTTTAAAGCTGAATTGATTACCATTGAAAAGCAGAGGATTGGAGACAGAAGGGCCACTTCCTCAGCCAGTGATGGAAGCCATGAAAGGAACTGCCCCTGGACCTTGGAGCAGCCCAGTTACCTATTGATGTTCTACCTCCTTTCATCTTCACCTTGAAAGCTGAGGGGCCAAATATGAGTCAACTAAATGACCTCTTATGTCAATTCATCTTTCCTCTCTCCACACAGCATCACCTTGACATCACCCGGGGGGTGGGGGTTATAGTGCCACTCTGTTGTTCTTTTGTTCCTCTTCCAAAAACCACTGCATTTGCATAGGAAAGATATATAAAGGTGCGGTATTACACAGTATTATGTGTTTTGCTGGTAATTCTATCTAAACAACAAACAAGAGTCGACGGCAGGAATAGCAAACAAACAAAACAAAAAAGGTAGCAGACACCTTGAGTGAGTGAAGAAAGCCAAACTGGTCCCATTAACATAACAGTGGGAAACACACAGTGGCACTCAGCCGGGCATATTATCACGAGCTTCATTTCTGTCACCCAACAGCCACCACTGGCACAATATTGTGGCTCATTAAAGCCATTGAGCCTTTGAAATGTGCCAGATTTTCAGAGGAACAAAGAGTTATTTGGAGGCAGGAAGACAGTGAAGACGGCTTGCGAACCCTCTGAAGGAAAACCAGCCAGCACGCCTTGCAGCAGCATATATTTTGATCAAGTTTTGTTGCTTGAGATGAGGTATGAATTTCAGAGTGTTGACCCAATTACTCAACAAATCTAGTGTACTGCAACATGAACACTTAGATAGCACAACAAATCTCTTGATCCTGCATTTTGCAATATCATCCATTTTCCTATGTGCTCAGTCCTATTAAACTCTTTATTACATGAGAGCTTAGGTCTTCATTTATCTTTCTAAACAATATTTTATTCCAGTGAGGTAAGCTACAAACCACTAAGGCATTACAATCCCCTGAATTGCATCAGACACACAGTTCACAATATGGTACACTGGATAAGTCGTAAGCCACAGGCCTATTCAAACACAGCCTGTGTTATAAAAGAAACAGTGCTGCACACAGCTCAAAGTGGTGAATTACACATCAGCTATGTTGCACAGCTGAAAAAAAGCAGATCTGAGAATACTCCTCAGTCAGGTCTATCTTACAGTTGCAGGTTGAGAAGAAAGAAGCTATTTGCAGCACATGGAAATTGCTCAGCTCTACATTGAAAGCTGAGTGTGAGCTTGACAGAGCAGTGATAGTCCATTAGATATATATTGCATTCAGGTCAGAGGTCACCCAACAACTGGAGTGTAGGAAAAGATAAAACATGACGATGTGCAGGCATATATGTACATATACACTTACTTACACTTATACATGCACAAAAATATGTGTCTTAAAGTTAAACTGAAATTACATTTAGTGATCCCTTTTTGCTGTCAAAATAATGAGTGTTTTTTTAATTGTCAATAGCTTTTTTATCATTAAAAGGAAGAAAAAAAAGATCTTTGGGGAAATGTCAGAAATACTCTTTTTCCTCTCAGTGGCTGGAGGACGGTGTCAGTGTCTGTCAGTGTTTGTGTTTGACTGACAGCAGCTGGCAGGCTGAGCCCCTGCAGGGGAACTAGAGACAAACTTGTGCTGTAGCTTACAAGACTTCAAGTAACTCTTATTTTTATTATCCATCAAGCTGATGATTATTTTCTTGATTCATAGATTATTTGTTTGGTCAATGAAACATCAGAAACATCTTTCATAGTGTCCTGGATTCCACGTTGTCATCAAATGTCTTAAAAAATGACACAATCAATTATCAGGATAGTTTTCGATTAATTTTCTGTTGATCGACTAATTGATTAATCAACTAGCTCAATTTACAAGCCATGGAGAGACAGTGTTTTTTTAGCATTGGTACTGAAGAGTAAGGACCACATCAGTATCTAAACCAAAGTAGCATTAGCAGGTAAGTTTATCTGCTGTTTAGTGTGCTCCAGCTGAACAGCTAATTAGCTATCTAGCCTGCAACTGATGAAGGGCAAGACTTGTTCTTTTCTTCTTTTTTTATATTTATATTTCTATACTAATTTGAACAACAAATACATAACCCCGCTTGAATGTTTCTAATCGACACAATGAGGAAAGCTGCAAAATGTTCACTGACGTTCTATTTAATTATTTTTTCCCACAATATCTGCTCTTGCAATACAATATCCACTGATAGAAACTAAATAATTTTGAATGTTTATGTTAAAGTACTCAAAGTATTTGGTTAAGGTTACATAAAAATCTTGGTCTAAATATTGAAGAAGAAGAAATGTGTTTTCTTTACTGCTATTTAATCAAAACCACAATCATTTCCTAACCACCGCCCCATCACAGTCCTCTGTTTTGCATGCCAACCCTCAACCCTGACTGCCTCCAAGTGACTTGCATGTGGTGAGGAAGTGTTGCTTGTGAACATAACGCAGGCTGCAATTAAGTTTCTGAATAAAATGTACCTGGCAAAACAAATTGCTAGTATATAAATCTTATTTCTAGGAGACAGGGTTACCACCTACACAAAGACCAAAAGTCGAGTGCGACAAGTTCACCTTCTTAGGTATTTGAGAAATGTTTTAAATGACTGTATGAAATAGATGTAGACAGGATGGGTGGAAAGAAAGTGGGTCCTCCAAAAAAGTAAATCAAAACACTTCATAACAAAATAACTCCTGGAAAGCACTGATGTCAGACTGATGATATATAATAGTCTGAGTATATGAGGGTGAAGTATCCCTCTCAAAGATACATTTACATTGTGTAAAATAAATCAAACTTACAGGTTAAGATACAGCACATGTAAATGTTTCACAAGTTATTGAGGACAAGTGCACAGGGGTACACTAATTCACACACACAAATACACACATCAAACCCACCCAATCCATGTACATGCACATGGATTAGTGATTTTTTTCACTCTCACACTGTAAGAGCAGACTTAGCGTCCTGGCCAGCTGCAGGTCATATGCATTATGGATGAGCATAGGGCTATGAGCCAAACTAAGCAGGTTATTAAGTATAACAACAGTATAATGCGGTCTCTCCTTTAATCTTCATATCTTTAATCTGCCAAAAGATGCAATGTAGTGCGATGCATCTCAATGATGCCTCACACCTGCATAATGAATCTTTATTACAAGCGTAGTTCTGGAAGTGACATACGCCATGTGGTATTTAGACTTAAATGCCATCCACGTCAAGTCTGATCAGAATATGAAGACTGGAGAGAGTACCGTGACTCTGCTCACTGATGAACGATTTGAGAATGTCACGCCACCACTGGACGCATGCCCACAGTTATATGTGTACACTAGCTCTGCAGCACTCCAGCATCTCTTCCCACTACATCTTGCAAAAAAAAAGATGTAGGAATTAAGGAATTCTTCGAAATCACTAAGCCAAATCAAGATAGAGAGCTGTGTTACAAGAAGGGAGAAAGAAAATAATGATGTACTACGAGAAAAAAGTAATTGTGCTTGGGTAAAACTGGCTCCGGGAAAAGCCAGCTCGTACCCGAGGCCATCCCTCATGGCAACGCTACACAACTCTGCATTCTAGCCATGAAATGGGTAAGAAATCAATGCTGTAAGGCTTTTGGGCCTTCATTAGATACTGCCTGACCTTCTCCACAGAGCGAGGTCACTTTTATTTTCTCTACAACAGCAGGGGCATGTCAACAAATTATTAAAAGGGAGCATCATATGAAAACTTTCAGAAGACAATGGTAGAATGGCCCCCTGCTCCTTGGCATAAATCTCTGTACCAGTGAATAATGAATGATTCATAAGACTGATCTTAACACTCGAGCTGCCAACATTCCAACCCCCTAGACCAACTGGGGGGGTCCTTTTCACCACCACCACAATAGTTTAGCAATCACAAAGATGTCGTTTCTTGAAGCAGTTAAATTTTTAATTTTCATCTTTTTTAAAAAAAATAATAAGTAAGAATTGACAAAATAACTATTTAAAATTCAGTTTATTAATTTTACAGTTTCATTTCAATTTCAATTTCAATTTCACTACAGATCGAAAAGATCAAATACATTTTAAAATTCATCAGTAAACTGTGGGCTGAAACAATCAAACAACAAAATAATTAACTAATTTAAATAATTTAATTATTGTAGAGGTACAACATTAAGTAAAAATAAAAAACAAATTTTGGATAATAACGTGTTGTTTTAGTTACGCTACTATAATTGCTTCATTTAATTACAGATTGAAAAGTTCAAATACATTTTATAAGTCATCAATAAACTGTAGGCTACAACAAACAAACATCAAAATACTTAATAAGTATAATAATTTACACATTTAAATAATTTAATCATTGTAGAAGAAGAAATGGAATTGTGGATTATAATGTGTTGTTTTATACTGGGAATAAAGACACAAAGCACTTTCTCTCTCACTGCTTTGGCATCACTCTTCATCTGTTCACCCATGGATCATACATGTTTGCAGTAGTACTAAATTATCTGTGTGCATGAAAATAATTGCTCATAAGTAGGGTTGGGAGATATGACAATATATACATTGAGACGAAATAAACCTGAGCTGAACATGGTTCAATTTCCATTCTCACTTGTCATTGCAACAACAACAAACGGCAAACTTGAACACCAATATGCAAGTCAAAGCTGCTACAGCAACTACACAGTCAAGAACACTTAAGTCATGCAGGAGGAGGAGATGATGAGGGAATGTATCTGGAAAATTCCCAGATAAGCTCTTGGTATATGCAGCAATAGACTTACAGGCATTTTTTTACCAAGTCAAAGAATTGTGCCATACACACCCTTTCAACAAGATACAGTACACACACACACACACACACACACACACACATACGCACAGTACTCACAATGGACACACACACACTGTAGACTTACACGGTGTGCTGTCCACACACTGCACATAAGCACATCTTGCACATTTTCATTGTTTTGTTTTTTGCACACTTGCATTTTAAACCACAATTCTTCCTCTATCAAATGTAGCTCTAGCTTGTGATATGGAAGCCTGCTTATCAAAAGATGTCTTAACAAGGGCGCAGCATTATACAGCGGTTTCTATGAGGGTTAAAAATGAACCCTCAGTGGCTTGAGGTATAAATTATCATATTTTTTTCTCTTTTTATCCCACACCCCCATAATTCACTAGATGATTAATAAATCCATTTTAGGAAAAATCATGAACTGAGAGATGTAGGAGTTTTATTTAACAGAGTTGCATGTATTTGAAAATGCCACAGGATTAAAAATGACCCCTTGGCAGTTCTAGTGTTAAACAGTGTGCTGTTTATTGCCCTTTTACTCCACATGCAAGGCAATGTGTGTCAGCACACTGCATTCACAGAGAAACTATATTACAAGGATTATATGAAGGTTTTATTAATGACTGCAGTGAAAGATTTCGGTGAAGAAAAAAAATGTTCCTGTTAAAAATGGTTTGTTGATAGTGTGAAGTCAGGACCAAACCATGTAATCTAAAGCTAAATTACCAGCGAGGGATCATGGGAGTTGTTGTCTTCACCATTGCCGATGAAAATCGATCTGACATGACTCAGACAGAAGAAGAACTTCTTGTGTTGTTTGGTTTACCCGTACATTTGCGCTTTATGAGAACAGCTTTGGCGACAAAACTTACAGCAAACAGCAATAAATAATCATGCTCCATCACAAGTGAGCAATACAAACAATAGTAAACAATAGAGTGGCTAGCTAGCTGAAACGGACCATTATCTTGATTAAAATTATGGATTTCTCTGGGTTTGAACATTGTTGGAAGCATTTGGGATAATGTAAGTGCACAACACGACAAAATATGTATATAACATAGGTCTAGTTGTTTTCAGACATTTTAATGTGGAAAAGTTACATATTATGTCTTTAAGCCTTGAACCACTTAAATTGTTTGCTTTTTTAACAACTGGAATTTTCGTAGTAGTTGTCATCATAATGATGATGTTCATAATATTAATATTTTACTTGCATAACTCCACATCAAATGCACTCTGTCCAATAAACACATATATTGTCAGCTTCAGTGTATGTGAAGAGATGCTGTGCTGATCAAAGCACATCTCTTCATCACAGAAACACTTACGCATCGGTTACACATATTAAAATAGCAACATTTCAGTTATGACTGTTCTTGATAATTATTTCACATCACTCAAAATCACCTTGTTTGCCCTGCTGGCTGCTGCTATTCACCCTCTTCTGAGAAAACAACATGTGACTACCTGTGACTGACAGCTTTTTACTTGATTTGCTGGTTAGATAGATAGGTATTTTATTATTCCCATGCAACAGTGTTGGTGATAACTGTTTGGTACAGCTCGGTAACTCACTTCCAGTGCAAAAGAAAGAGCAAAAGAAGCAGACAGGCATGATAAACCATTACAACAACACACACAAGAAGGAAACACATGAATATGAGAGTATGTACGGTGAATATATATATGTGCAGTTCAGTTCCCCAGCATATCAAGTAGCCCAACAGACAGAAAGTACAATGAATGATGTACCAGTGCCCCAAGTCCAGTCTGAGTTCAGTCCAGTGCATACATATGGAGAGCCGTTTCATTCAAAACCCTACCCAAACCGTGCACCACCTATCCAGTCGACAGCGCCGTCGACTGGACGGCAGCGCCACCCAGCTGACAGCACGCAACGTCTAATTCGACGGTGGCGCCACCCAGCTGACAGCGCACGATGTCCAATTCGACGGCGGCGCCACCCAGCTGACCACGCTGATTAGACAGACATTCAATCGTCTCTCTTAAATCAGAAGTAAGAAGAAACTTTGGAAATAAGTGAAGATCTAAGGCGGGGGAAATTTGTATTATGTAATTATATAATTTGTTGTACCATGATGGTACCATGATGGTACAACTGACCAACAGACTGGAGGGCCCACATTAATATTAATAATACAAATGGACATTGCGCGCTGTCAGCTGGGTGGCGCCGCCATCGAATTGGACATCGCGTGCTATCAGCTGGATGACGCCACCATCATCTCATCTCTAATCATATCTCACTTGTGAATGCAGCTGACTGTACTAGGAACCTATAAACGGGACAGATTTTTAGTATCTCGGGCTGTCAATATCAAGATTTTGTGTTATGTTTACTACCTGTGAAGACACACTTCTAAAGTTTGCGATGTCAGCTGAGATATCAGAGCCTAAAAAAATCCACATATCCTCCGGAAAATCCTGGTGATTGACATGAACACTTTTTTTCTGGCTGGAAATGTGTTTGCAGTAAGTCCAATAAAGGTAACCTCAGACCACTTGAATAGTCAACTTACCAGTCAACACATTAGGGACAGTGGGCAGCGAAGATTCAGACAGGATAAAGGGGAGAGAGAGATGGGTATAACATGCAACAAAGGTCTCTGGCTCGATTTGAACCAGGGACATTGCAGTTCTGTGGCAAGCGTAGCAACCATTTAGCTACTACAGCACACCTAAAATATGCATATTTAAAAGTTAAGCTGTCAATCATTTTTTGTGTGCATTGGACAGAGGATGAAAACCTTCTTCATGAGATTAGTAAACAAATTGGTTGTGTTTGTCATGTTTACCAAATTAACTGCTCTCTGGTGCTTTGTCAAAGGAAGTGAGAGGAAGGATCTCTAACACTGGTGTCCATGCCAAGTGGCAACTACCATGGCTTGAGGCTGAAGCCAGTGTGGAAGTACCTTAAAGTGAAATGCCATCGATGGGCGCTACATGCTGGTTCCAGTTGGCTCCCATTCAAAAAGTATCAACTTCTCTCTAGAAATACTAAGTCAACATTTTTTTTCAACAAGTCATTATGGTCTAAATCACTAAATTCAGGCCCTCGAATAATTGGTGGTAGCCATTTTGGAAATAATTGCGCTGTTAATAAGTATTGAAGACTTATCTGCCATGTGGCATTGAATGACAGCTGTGATTGACAGTTCGCTGGCCAGTATTCGATTAAGCTAGCATTCACTTTGGTCTGAGATAGCGGGGTGTGTTTCCAGAGCGTGAAAGGCAACACCCTGCATATAGAAGGTCCCGGCTCCATACATAAAAAAACATAAATGGCAACTCTTGGCGTGACATCAAACCTTGCTATATCCACCTTTATATACAGCCTATGGTCCATGCTAGCACTTGGCTGCAGTGCTAAATCCCCGCTGTTTAAGCAAGGAATATCATACCAGGTGTCTCTGAGCACATACCAGGTAGCTCTAAGCACACTGCCAGCACACTAAATTAATGGTCCCAAATACTTATTATTATTTAGCTTTGCTACCACTTTCCACACTATACATTTGTATCAGGTATATTCCACATGGGACCAAAAAGGGGGCTACTTCATCTGATTTTTCACAGGTGTGGGGGCCAAATAGAACCCAAATATTAATTATAGTTACAGTTATAATATATATTTACCATTAATCCCACATATTTAGATAAGAAAATGATAGACACCAAATATAAATCAGCCCTAAAGAAAGCAATACAAAAACAAACAAATTCCATCTTACTTTAAAAGTGTAAATGTAAACAAGAAAATAAGTTTCAAATCCCACAAGTCAATGGTTTATACATGGGTAATAAAATGTACTTAATAGAAAACAGTCATCAATTAATGGTAGATAAAAGACAATCAACTAAGACTTAACCTTACAAAAAGAATAAGAAAAAAAGATTTAATCTCTACAAAAAAAGTCAACATGTCAAAATCTTCATTCAGCCCATGAGTGAACATAGTATTAAAATAAATAATGTTTCCTGTGGACTAGTCTTCTTGGTCACCTGTGGGGTATACTGCACCTAATGAAGATGTAATGCTTAAACATTAGTAGCTGTGCTAAGTCAGGTTTTTGGGAGCATTACTTCAATGTGTTGGCAGCCTTTCTTTTAATTGTTTTTTATTCAGCAAAGTTGCCAAGATAATTCAGTAAACCTGTTTCTTGGGATAGGCCCCAGTGTTCACACAAAACCACAAATTAATTTGGGCAAACACGATGAATGTACAACATCTCAATTTGTGCACATTAAATGCTCTTCTTTTCTAATGCCCCACCTCATGATTTAGGTAGTATATTCCTCTTAGAAATCGTTGAACACATTTTTAAGGGCTCTGAACTGTTCCCTGGTTTGAATGTAGCCTACGTATGTGAATTTCATTTGCATGAGAATGTGTCATTATACTGCCAATAATAGAAAAGTGCACCCCCTCAGCCTCCCCTCGCCTGCCCCATTTCCATGCTTCATCCAAGGTCACCTAATAACCGTGTTCCTTCAAAGACCTCTATCTTAACCAGCAGCAGTCTGAGGGATTTATACCCTACTCCATGTCATGATTACCAATCAGGTGGAGTAATAGCTGCTTAAGCAGACAGGGTTTTTGCCATCAGTGAGGGGTGAAATGCCAGTCAAGGTTCTCACTGAGTTTGTCCAATGCTGGATGATACTCTGTGGGGCATGTCAGTACCTTGGGTGTAGCCTCTAGATTAAACTGCATTATCGGAGTTGAGTGAGAGCTGTTACGGTGAGGGATCACATCCCTCATGGTCCTCACTGTACCTCTGCAGACAGCAAGTGAGCTGTTCATTATCTAACAACTCCATACACACCTTGAAACCTCTAAATTGAATACTTCATTTAAAATGTGCTAATAGGTTGAAATATAACGTCCCAAAGACAGAAAGTTGCAACAGTACCTTCACATTAGAGTAACACAGAAGCTAAGAAGATAAACATCTACTAATAACTTTCTATTAAATTGCAACACCTGAACAAAGACAATTTTAATTAGAATACTGAAAAATAAGAAAACTGTGTTACATAGAGGGATTCATTGTAATGGTTGTTATCATCTGTCTAATAGGGGAAACAAAATGAGGAATGGGTAGTACACTAGTATACGTTCCCACATGATGGAAAAAAAAAAACACATATTACAAAGAAACAAAACAAGATTCTGTTAGATTTTTGTTCTCCCCTAATCACCCACTGGAGTTGATTTTAATCAAGTATAAATACTGAATTCATCATGCTGGAGGCCTACTCATTTACATCATCATGAAGCTCTTCAGAGGAAGATTTTTTTATTATAGGCACAACTGGATAATAATAACTGAATAATGGGAAATATTCCATATTTTTGATAATTGCAATTCCATATTTTTTAATTGCCTATAACTGTAAAAAAATAAGATAATGGATATTAACTAGCCAAAATGCAATATTTAATAAAAGGCCAAAATCAGAAAATGACATATTGGTTTAACTGTCTATATGGTGTAATAAACCGCACTGCTAATGTGACATTTCTGTTTCATTGCCTGCCAAAGGACCACAGAAGCATGTGATTAAGATGGACTTGCCCTTTATTTAAGTTTTTCCACTTTACTCCTCAGTGAATTCTGCAAACTTGCACAGCTGGGAATCAGCTTACACATATCAGATTAGCTTCGTTCCATTAGAAATGGGGAAAACATGTCTCTTCCAATGTGCCTCACAACACAAAACAGCCTTATTAACTAGTGGTACCACTGTGACTGTGTTAAACTGTGAAATGAACCCAAGAACTGAAGAAAATGCAGGCCAGAGACACTGCATTGTTTTCTAATGTGTGATCCAAAATTATCCAGCCGTTTTCATTAAATATAACGTTGTGATCATGACCATTTTTCTGTTTATTGTTAATTATTTTCTGATTAGAAAAATTACAAAAAATTTAAATTAGGCTACACTTAATGAAGCAGAGTGGCGGAGAACTGAAGTCGGTTGTATTGGCTGATTGGCATCAGCTGTTTCAGTTTAACTTAATCATTGGCTCATTCAGCTGGCTAGTAACATCCAATCATATTTATGCCAGTGTACAGTGCTCATTCACTGCTACAGCTCCCTCCACCAACCTCCTCCATGTGTACTACACCTGTAATACAACATTTTACAGCAGTGAAGTAGTTTTTTTTTCTTGTAACTGTACAGTGTGCAAATACAGAAAAGTTAGTTGACTCACTTTCCTATTTTACAGTCTCTTAAAAGGTGTTGCCATACATTTTCCTTTAATTTGTCATTATGTTTTGTGTAGGAAATGTTCTATATGAATGACAGGTACACTCATTCATGGCATGAATTCCTTGTAGAATCAGAGAAAAATGGTGCTTTGACATTATAATATCAAAAATGAATGCCATTTCCATTAAATTGAAATACTGTCTGTTTTGCTTGGTTACTTTCATTCAAGGGAATTATTATTTTGTTCACTGGTGTGAAATTGAGACTCAGCAGGTGAAATATACTTTGTAGGGATCAACACATTTAGTAATATCAGTGGTGGAAAGAGTACTGAAAATCTGTACTCAAGTGGAAGTACTGTTACATTACTGAAATATTACTCAACTACAAGTACAACTACTGGTGTTAAAAATACTAAAAGTACAAAGTATTCTTCTCAAAAACCACTCAGAGTATTAGTTACTTTTTAACTGTTGATGTTTAATGCATTATCAATAGCAGGTATTCAATTGAAAGGGGAGGGACATGTAGAAAATATCTACTTTCAACAAAGCACATTTCTCTGATAAATGATAAAAGGTATGAATGGCAATTTGTTTTCTAAACAAATATACATATAAGCATAGAACACATGTAATTTGTATAAATCTCTCCCAATGCACTGCAAACAAACAGCCAGGCAAGGGCCTAATAGGAGTGTCAAAACTCTTGGACGTGCTAGCGTATCTTTCACAATTCACTTTCTGAAACTTTTGTGTTCAGTTTCAGCAGGAGCTGATTTTCCAAGTTAACAGAGTCTATCTGGCTTTGTTTGGATGTGAAGACTAGATCAGCACAGCTAAAAAGCCATTCATATGCAGCAGAGGCAGGCAGAGCTGTGTTCATCTTAAGGGGGAGCTTCTTAATGGCTGAGAAGGAGTGAAGCAGCTCTATGCCGTCTGTGGCACAATCAAGATAACCATCAAGCTAAACTGGACTTTCTGACTTTCTGGGAGTTGGTCTGGAGAAGAAATCATTGTCATCAGATGACTCTGCTGTTGCTCACTCTCATGCTCTGTTGTTTCACGTATGTCAAGCCTGTAATTGCAAGTAGACATCACAATTTTGGTGCTTTAATCTTGTTGTTTCAATTTCAGTGAATATTCCTGAACACACACACATACTTAAATCGGCTAAATCACAGGAAACGATACTTTGGTATTATGGGGAGTTTATCAATAAGTAACAACCTTTAGACCTGTCATGACTGAGGAGTTATAAAGTATACAGACCTATACATGTGTATGAACATAGCAACACACACAAATGGGATAATGTGAATCTTTGACAAAATTTGACATTACCAGCCTCTATTACATCAGCTCTACATCGCTAGTCCAAGAGGTCTTGAACTTGGTAAAAGGACTGCAGCTGCAGCCAACTCTGGATCATCCATCATCTGTCAAGAACGTTTCTGCAGGCCGTTTTACTGGGCTCTGATGAGTGCCATGCAGGTCTTGCTTGATGTCTCCAGCCTGGTAAGTTTGGATAGTAGCCAGTCGACTACTGGCAGCAGCCATCCCATGCAGGAGCAGAACTCTGACTAGAGGATGTTTGAAGCTTTCATCAGTGGCTTAATGGTGGTACAATACTCCCTGAAGAATGCAGCCTCTGCAGGACTCAACTTATAAGATACAACATGTATGGTTTATGACATACAAGACTAAAACCATCATGACAATAGAGATAGACTGTGTATATGGTAGGTATCTAATTTAAGTCACATTTTCACCTTCAACTCCTCACACACCCTCCTGATGGCATCTTCCCACTTCTAATTGATGATGCATATTATCCTTTCAAAGGCAAGATGAATTCCACCCTGTTGCATTGGGACAAATGATCTGTAGCTCACACTTGTCCTCTACCACTTCACTAGCCAAATTAAATTGCCCAGTTTTGTTCCAAATGCCCTGGCATTTTGCATAGGTTGCATGGGAAAGCCTCTTGTAGGTGTCATCCATGCCCTCTGCCAGGGCAGCATCTGTTGTTGCCACAAGATTTAGCAGGTGACATGCACAGTTGATGGGGGGGTAGTTGATAGTCCAGACCAGAGTCTTCATCAAGGATCACACTTGCATGAAGGTATTCACTATGATCACTCAGGTCAAGAGCATCTGAGTCTGCTTCAACTCCATCTACCTCAGCATGATTCTGTGCCCCAAACACATGGAAAGCTTTGATGAAGTTGGATCCACTATCAGCTGCGGTTCTTATAACTTTGCCTCTAATTTTGTATTGACAATGGACATCAGTAAGAGCAGCAGCAAGCATGTCAAATGTGTGAGACCCTCTCAATCTTTTGCAAGCTAGTGCCACATCTCCTTTCCAGGGACTCTTCCTCTATCCAATGGCATGTGACACCAGTGTAACCTTTCTGATGAACTGACCAACAATCAGTGGTGGTAGCAACAAATTTGACTTTACCCAGTTTTGCACTCATAGTCTTCCTCATCTGATCAGCAGCTTCAAAGATTCTAGTAGGGACAGTAGGTCTGGAAATGACTTTGGTTTGAGGTTGAAATGTGGTAACTAATTCTTTGAAAGCTGGCTGTTCTACCACTGCAAGTGGCTGTAGATTTTTACATATGAAACTGAAGTGTGTCAACAGTTGCTGGTGAGACACATTTGCTTTTGGCTGCCAACATCACATCTGGTAACCTGGCTTGCTTACTTGCTGAGAGCTTGTTTGGTGTGGCTGAGGTCTTTTGTTGACATGCTGATGTCACAGTGATGTCATGACACTGGTCAATCTTCGATGGATGTTTTCTCTGTAACGATAAATATTATCTCAATGCATGTTCACATTATCTCATCACATCACCACTATTAACATTAAAGGAAAAACTGAGTAAAATCATTCACACAAGTAATTATTTAAGCTAACCATTAATTGTTTAGCATGATGTGAAAGTGTGGTAAATTTGGTTAAATGACTACTGATTTAACCTATTGTAATGTAAGTGGTTATCCTTATATTTTGCAATAACATTTTTAAGAATTGTAGTTTAATTATTTAAGCATGCATGTGCATGAACACGTTAGCTAGCTCTGTCCTACCTGAATCCCAGGCTAACCGATGACACTAGAGCATAGTGTTATGTTAGCTGGCTTTATGTTAGCTAAGCTAATTACCCTTAACATATAAAAGATGAAAACAACAACATACAAATAGCTGTAAATCTTCTTACCTCAGTGTATTTATTGAGATTAGAGGCTGAATTCTCGTAAGCCAATATCACCGTACACAGTAAACAAAATTTACATTGTATTTGCAGACTGTCTCCTTTTCTACCCCTGGATGTGAAGAATTCTACCAGGTGCAGCCATGGGCACACATCCTCTGTCTTTTCTTCATCATTTCCACTGTTTTCATTGTTGTTGTCCTCTGTCTCCATTTGGTTTCTGTTTCTCCAAATCCTCAGTCCCTAAATTACTCCCAACTCCTGTTTTTTTTTCATGGTTTTCATTGGCCTGTTTGCAATTGGTTGATAGTCTTATTGGCTACAAAAATGCAGATGAAAGGATGAAATTGTAGGCCTACTCAGTAGCAAATTATGATTTTAAAAGTAGCAAAGTAGATTACATAGTGTAATGCATACTTAAGTAACAGTAAAATTACAGCCTTGAAAAAATACTCATAAAAGTATAAGTACCCAAAAAATTACTTAATAACACTTAATGGAAGTAGTTGTAATATCTTGAGTAATATCTTGATGTGGCCTCACATTAAGTAAATTTAGATTGTATGTAGTTCAGGGAGCATTAAATATCAGAAATAACTTGAGAGTGTAAAGAATTTCCTCCATACTAGAGATTATGGGTTGAACTGCTTGTTTCGACAGCTTGAAATCTCAGCTGCCTCTGAGGTTACAGTGGTGTGACTGGTATTGATCGGCAACATACTGTACATCAGTGTGGCAGGATGTGGAGAGATGAGATGTGGAGCACACAGCAATAGTAAGAGCTATTAATATAGTGCAGCAACTAATGTTTCCACATAAAGCATGTCTACATGCCTGAGTCTGCCTCGTCTGCCTCTGAGTTTAAAAATACGACAAAATAATCAAGATACACTGTAGATTAGGCTACAGATCATGGTCTTGCCAAATCATATGCAGTGACTCATCTGATTGATTCATAATATGCACATCCCTAAATGTGACTCATGATCACAAATCAATGCACCTAATGCATAAATTAAAGGTGCAAGGGAAAAAAAGGTATTTGTTGCCGAAAAAAAGGAAAACAATGCTTGCATAAAAGTAACTATTATCAGTTATTAGTTTTTGTGTTTCTTTTTAAAATTTAGTTTACAGTGAACATTTTGCTCTGATAAAGGTGCAAGTATGTTAAGCTCTAGCTTGTGTTGTTTTTTTTTTATTCTTTGCTCATTTTTATTGTTAGACATAGTTGTGCGCTTGTTTCCATTGCAATGAGGGACTATTTGCAACATTAAGGGTTGCACTAACTTTCAATTGATCTTCGAATAAATTGGTAGCTAGTCTGGCAAAACTACCTGCTTATTGACAACCTGAATGAGGTGGCCATACAGATGTTGTGAGGAAAACACCAGCTGTGCCGCTTTCATCCTTTTATCCAAGGTGCTTGGGAGATTGCGCTACTGTCGTGCCTACCGTTTCTAAGCAACCAAAACCACTTGTTCCTTTTGGTTTTTAACACCGGTTAGTGACCAGCGTTGGCTGATTTTTCAACTGGATGTTGTTACATCCTTGGATGGAAAGTGTGAAGAAAGTACTGTGGATATGATTGGTTAATTCTTGTCACATGACCTGCAGTGTGCTTACTGCATTCCAAAAAGTTAAGTGCTTGAAAAACAGGCATGTCACAACGAATATGCACCACGATAGCGTTACTTTCAGTTTTGAGCATGCTTGCTGCACATCTCCATTGAAAAGAATGAATTTGTGCATGCAAAAGATGCAACATCTGAACGGCCCCTGAAACATATTTTTAGCAATGTTGCAGTGTTTTGAGATTGAGACAGAATTTACTGTGCTGAGTATAATATTAATAAACTGTAGTTTTCCTTCAAACAAAGGGTGGACAGAACCACAATGAATAAATAGTTTACATTAAGATGAAAAGCAGTGGGTATTCATAAATTCACATTTAAAGATTCACACTACTAAACTGATGCTTCTGTAAAAATGGTACAATGAAAAATGGATTCATACATCTTGTGGGAACACTGTCTATGCTTGTGTTTATCTTACTGTGTTTATTTTTCTTGCACTTAAATGGTAACTGTTGATGATTACTGCACATGCCCAGTGTAAATCAACAAATCTTCTACACATTATATATTTACTAAATGTTGGTGGTGTTTAGGCCATTTTGCAGACCAATACATATAAATTAGAGTATGTACATGCGAATGCTTGTGGGTGCATGTGTTGAGGGTCCGCCGCAGGTCCCTAAGCTAATGAAAGTAAGGAAATGATAAGCAACACATATTACTTGTTAAACAAAGCTGAGAACAGAGTGTTTTCCACATCTTGGCCTGAAGCAAAGACTAATCTGGCTCCATTAATACTTCCTAACAGAGAAAATATCTACATTCTTCTCAGGAAGTACAGTCTTTTGCCCTGTAGATATATATAAGCTTACACATGAGCATTTGTAGAATTCTGAATGAACCAAGAATGTAAAGGCAAATCCAGGCATAGCAGTTTTATTTAAACCAATTTTGATGTAAAACTATTGTCTGTCAAGATTCAGTGTTGCTCACTGCAGCAGTTTTATCACCACTAACTAAAAAATAGTTATGTTTTATGGTGTGACAATGCTGTGTTTAAGGTCTGATTAAGGTTAGGTACAAAAACCACTTGGTTAGGATTAGGGAAAGATCACGGTTTGGGTTGAAATATCACTTAGAACATGATTGGAAGCAGGAAGTGAACATTGGTGTCCTGCAGCAAAGTCCAACTTTTTGCCATCTATTTACTTAGCCATCCACGCAACCCGCCATCCCTGATCAAGGACATTTGTCACCTTATATAGACGTCTTTGGTCTCATGGCGTCTACTTCAGACATTGTGGGAGTTCTTCAGAAGTCTATTGGACTGCCCTGCATGTTGAAAAATGAGGCTTAGGGACACCCAGGCTGCATCCAAAACGCCATACTAACATGCTATTTAGTACTGTTTTAGCATACGAAATAGCATGTTAGTATGGCAGTTTTGTTATGTCCATAACCTTAGTATGAAACCAATAGTATGTGAAGTGCATACTATTTCTGGGGAAATATTGCAGTATGCAGACACTGGACACTACGCCAGCATAAATATCCCAAAATGTAACGCAGTAGTGATGACAACAACAATAACAGACAATGATGGACAGTGACCAAGGCAACTATGGTGTAATGACAATAATGCTTCAATTCAAGTAAGGTTTCACTTTGCTAGGTGTAAATTTTTTTTTAATTAGTTTAGACTTTTTGGTTGGCACAGGTTACCATGGTTACACATCTCAAAACAGCAAGGATGCTCTCAGGAAATGACGTAATAATTACAGCTCAGTGCGTCCAAAAAGATACATACTACTGTTTATTCACACAAAAGTATGTTGAACTATAGTACACATATAGGGTATATAGTGCATAGCATGCGATTTCAGATGCAGCGTCAGTGGGTTAAAAAGTGACGCAGAGGGGTGTGATATAGCAGCAGCATTTGACAAGTTGGGGGTGAGAGCGGGCTGGAATGTGGGGGAAAAAGGCTAGGCTGTGAACAGGACATGAAAGCTCCTATTGGGTCAAGTGAGGTGTCAATCGAAAGGCGTTTCAAAAGGCGCATTCAGACGTCCTTTGTGGAGGAAGCCTAGTTAAACTACAGTAAACAGCTACTGTATATTTTTCATTAAGGGGTACCTTTGTGGCTTCCTCTTATTTCACGCCAAAAACAATAATAAATTGTTTAAATATGTCTGCACAAATTCATAAGTCAAGAAGTTCACTGACATAAGCAGTCCTTATAGGTCCTGAATGGCACAACTATGCTATGTACACAACTCCTACCTTTAAGTGGGTGCTCATGACATACATGAGCATCTTAGCTTGGAAAGCTAAGATGCTTTTAAATCGCTTCTTAAAGTTATTCAATTGATCAAACCATTTCAAGATACAATCACAACAGCGGGTACAATCAACGCCTCTGTCAGACCACCAACAAACAACCAACGAACCAAACCAACAATTGCAAACTCACCTATGAAGCCTCATATTACTCCACTGACTGATACAACTCTGACAAAAACGGTCTTGTGACATTGGCCATTGGTCCAGTCGATCCAATCCAGTATAATATATATCCACTAACGGCTGCTGCATCATTTCGAATCAGCCGGCAAATGTCCTAACCTTCCACATACTTTCATGTCATTACTCACACATGTAAACATTAGCCACATCTTGGTATCAAAATGGTGGCTGCACTCTGACCTTTCGATTGACACCTCACTTGACCCAGCTTTCATGTCCTGTTCACAGCCTACAATAGCCAATGAATGTCTGTGTTGAAAGAAAGTGCCTGCCCCTCTTGTTTCATGTTAAGACTGAGCCAATAGGGACAGAGTCTGCCAAAGACTGGTGCCTCGAATAATGACCATATGTAGCTTTAATGGTTTCTATAAATCCACAACATGAAAATAATGTAAATATAAATAGTTTGCTGTGTGTTACTTTTCATATAAACTGCTTTTCCACCATAGCACTTCTTTTGACTCATTTATATGCAGTTCAGTTTAGTTTAGTTTCAACAGGGACACAAAGCACTATAATGTGTTTATGCTTCAGTTACTCTGAAGCAGGGGTCATTTGGTGTCTGTAAATGGCTTTTTTTTGGAAGACATCCAAAAATACCCTTAGAAAAAAACTGTGTAAAATATTAATTTTCTGTGATATTGTTATTATATATTACTGTTATTAAGTTTGAACTTAGCTGTGGTCCCATTGTGTTTTCCAGCTAATAAATCACAGCTACAGGTCATCTGCAGGCATCTGTTTGCAAAAAATATTCAGGTGGAAATAAAAACCTTATACCTCAGTGTGTTCAGACTTCTATTACTCAATGTCAGTAGTACTTACAGTGATTCTGACTGCTGGGAAAAAACACTTAAGAGTGTTACCTTTCAAAAGAGACCAAAACCATGCATGTACTTTCAATTTACTTTAGGTATGCCTTGGATAGCATTTTAAGCTAATTTTACAGGAATTTAAAGGAATGTTGAGGGGTTAAAAAAATACAACTTCTCAATTTCCACTTTTATTATATATAATATTGTCTGAAAATTATAGTCCTGACTGGACATTTAGTTTATCAGTGTTCTAGATCATAGGATCCATTTTAATTACATTTGATCCTTTCCTTAAAATGTCTGTTAACACCATTGTTAACAATATGTTTTTGTATTTAGAACCAATGGGAGGTGCAGAGAGCCCAGTATTTGTATTTGTATCTGTATTTGTTGAGGCAGTAAAATTATTTGTATTTGTATTTGAATAAAAGTGGAAATAGACATAACAATCCTGTTTTTGTTTTTATTACACTTCTATTTTTAGGATATTAAAGTGTTAAAATAAGTGTTCTTCAATAAACTATTTTGCAAAGTAGGGCTCCAACACCAGGTCTTGAACCCTGATCTCCCAGACTATGGACAACTGCGCTGACCATTCATCCAAAACTCAGCTCCACCAGACACACAGACCTGCAGCTATTTATACATGACAGAGAGACAGACAACAGAGTGGAGCAGATGAGAGACACTTGAGACAGCAATGTAACCTCACTACACTACAAATCCCAACCTGCTTCCTGTTATTTAACATGTTTTTTTTTTCTTCCCGAAAACACAGTTTTAAAAATATTTGTATGAAAAAAATATTCGTAAAAACTCACTATTTGTGCTTTTCATATTCAGAATCGGCTCCACTCCTAGTGGGCATCACTGTATACATAAAAGTGAAAATGAATAAAGGTGTCTGCAATCAAGGAATGGCTGACATTTTGCAGAACATTTGCTGATTATTTCACTGTACTTTTAGGGCTGCTGTACTGTATGTATCTTTCCAAGCTCAATTCAGAATTAATCATAAGAAAAAAGCTTTCTCTTACCATTATCATACCTGCACATCTTTTTCTTCTTGAACAACTCAGGCGAAGACAGAAATTAAAGGATCAAGGAATGTTATAAATAAACTGTTAAAACCTCATAGCAAACACCAATACAGCATCAGTCTTTTCTGCATGCAACTATAATATGAAAGAGATTGTCTGTATTAAACAAGGCTATAGGCATTTATGAGTAAAATCCATTAGAGAAGTCGATCAGGTCGGCCTCTTTGGGGCATGAAAGTGAGTCAACAGAGGGAGGATCAGATCTACTTTATTGCCTGATTAAAATCAATTTGGTGTGTCTGATGCTGAAGGTGGAGAGATGAAATGAGAAATGGGGGAGGGTTAAGCATCTTCTCCTCTCTCACAACTGAGTGAGTGCCGTACAGTGTGAGAGAAAAGCCGGCTGTGACAACTCTATGACTCAATGATTTATGACATGTGGTACTGAAAAAAAAAAACAAAGGTCATCAGATGTGCCCTGTCATGCAAAACAGACAGATATGATTAAAAGATTATGAGACGACTGTTTGACACGGCATGGTAATGATCACTCCCATATGAAAATGAATTACCTTGTATTGTACGCTGCTTGTAAGATCGAATTCACTTAATCCAATTTCATGTTTTCACTCATATTAAAACAGCACCATAATGCCATTATATGCAATGAGCTTTCAGGTCTATTCAGTTCTTTGTTAAAATGATAAAACAGAAATAGAAAATTTGATTTGGCTAAATTAATCAGACAAAAAAAAAATATGGTAGTACCAATAATTATAAAAGCTAAATAATATCCAGTGAAAGCTGTGATTTTTCATTCTCTCCCCAGTGTAATTAAGTGTGAAAATAACAGTCTGGCATTGCTCCTCCAAATTACCAGCAACAATGTGTAGTTGCAGTGCAATTTTGTAACTCGCTTCATTACTTGGTATGACCTTTATGCAGCTAATTAACAAGGTTGTCAACAACTTTTGGATTAAGGTTAAGATGCACAGCACTATTTTTTTTCTCTTTGAATACAGAATGGAGAAATTTCACCACCTTTTCTGATGGGCAGAAAAGGTGGTGAAACAACTTGACAATGTGACCTTTTAGGAGCCTCGCTAAATAATCACCATCAGCGCAAACACAGTAATAAACAATGTAGCCAAGCATTGTGCAACAACACAGGACATAAAGCTCTCCACTTTCCTTTAGAAAACCCTAAGGTAGAAAACAAAACAAAAAAAAAACCAACTAAAACACTCATACAGAGTGAGCTCACTAGCTTTGCCATATGGAGACCCAAGGTACTTGTTAGCACTTAGCAGGGTGAGAAAATAAGTGTTTATATTCATGTCGACAGCACACTGAGCAGATCTGAAAACACTTTACCCTGGTGTTTGTCTTGATATCTTAGAGAAAAAAATTATGAATTAATTTCATGTTCATCATGAACACCACCATAGATTCGTATTGGACTCAATCAGACCAATAATAATAATTACAAATAATAAAATTACATGACCTCGAGAAGGTCATCCATGCTTTTATTTCATTTTGGCGGCATGCAAATTATGCCGTGGCAAACTTTTTTTCATGGGGGGGAACTTTATGTAAATTTGTGAGTAAGCTTCCTTGTTTTCTTTTTGACACATCTGTATGCTGACTACAAAACCGAGAAATGGTGATTTGGAGAAATGCGGAGTAATGCACAGACTGAGAGGGACTAAGAAAGTTTGTTTTTTTTCTGATCTTTGAGTTAAAATGAGTTAAGTTTATGATATTGTGCAGCCACACTTCGATGGTGATGGCTAGAATAGCATGCATGCAGATATCTTTATTAAATTGAATTAGTGATGAATTATCCTCATGCATGAATCATACATCAATAATAGCCTAATTTTATGCATGATCCATGATGATGAAGATACAGAAAAATAAAAATGCGTGGCAAAAAAGCATATTGCTAAGATTTAAGAGATCTCCTAAAATTTCACAAATCAAGTTTTCAGGGGAGCTCATGTCTTATTAAGAGGAGCAGTTAGATTACTGTAATTCACTGTATTCAGGGTTAAACCAAAACATGATCTCACATCTTCAGCTGGTACAAACAAGATCACATTAGCCCTGTTTTAGCCTCTCTTCGCTGGTTACCAGTAAGTTTTAGAATTGATTTTAAGATTTTATTGATCACATATAAAGCTCTTCATGGTTCAGCCCCCAGCTAAATTAATGAATTGCTGCTCTCCTATGAGCCAAAACGCAGCCTCAGATCCTCAGCAGGGCTCCGCTCTCTGTTTCTGACTCAAGACTAACTCCCTGCCAGAGGATCTGAGGCTTGCAGGATCGGTGACATCTTTTAAATCGCTTCTTAAAATGTTTTTTTTTTTTTTTAAATTTATTCTAGCACACTGTTTTTATTTACAACATGTCTTACCTGACTTATTATTACTGTTTCTTCTTTTTTGGGATTTTACTCCATTTCATTTCTGTATTATTTTAATTGCCTGATTTTATTTGCCTCAGTCCTGAAATGTTTTAATCCTGGTTTAACCTTGTAAAGCATTTTGTAACTTTGTTTTGAAAAGTGTTGTATAAATAAAGGTTATTATATATTATTTACGAATTAGATCATTATAATTCAGAAATTACAAATAAACATCCCTCACTACTCAAATATTTTACTTTCACCATATCTTCTAACAGTGCCTGTGGAGGAATCATGTGGTTTTTCACACAGCAGTAATAAGTTGTCATGGCAACAGAGCAAAGCTTTGTGGGAGCAGCAGTCTGTTAAATCTGATGTGGTATAACCAAAGGACGAGGGATAATCTATCAACACTGGGATCAGAGATACAGCTGCAAAATACCTGCCAGGGACGTGCACAGAAATTCTGAGGGGCAGTGAATCAATTATAAAAAAAAATCAACCCCCACTATCATTCATCTCTCACACTTTTGGGCACACGCGCACACACACACTTGTGTCCTTTAATTATATAAACTGAAATCACAGACAGAATATCGGTCAGCATTATAGGTTAGCATTGTCCAAATTATAAAAAGGATACAATGCAGGCAATATTAAACAAATATTTGTTTTATAGTCCATAAAGTGTGCATACATCCAATTTAAACATAAGATTCAGATTCAATTTTAGCCGTCTCACCTTAACACAAAACCTTATCACATTTTAACATAACATTATTTATGTGTGAGATGGCAGTCCTGACAAAACAAATCATATTTTATCTCAGCTCCTGTATAGTTAAAAGGATATGTTGACACTTGTTCAAGTTTGTCTTAAAACAATGGTCAGGTGCCCATATGGGCATTAAAACAGGCTGTGCTTGCTATAATAATTCCTCCTGTTCATTCTGACCATTAGATCCCCTCCAAACATGCTCACGATGTAAGTGATTAGGAACAAAATCCACAGCCCTCATTTTGAGCAAAAATATATTTAAAAGTTTATCTGAAGATAAATAAATATGAGGCATCAGCAACCTGAGTTAGTCAAATAAAGTTGAAATCTTCCACAGTTGCAGTCTTCTTAGTTAAGATTTCCCTCTTTGTGTCTCAACAGACTGTGTTTTCTTGTGTTTTCCAGCTGCAGTGGAAGGATCATATCAAAAAGAGGGAATCTGGCACTAAGATGACTGTAACTTTGAAAGATATTGACTTGATTTGACTAATCTGGATTGCTGAATCCTCATATTAGCTTCAAATAAACTTTCAAATAACTTTTTCCTCAGAAGGAGGGCTGTGGATTTTGTCCCCCATTACAATGAAAGAGCATTATGATGGGATCTCTTAATGGCCAGTATGAACAGGAGGAATGATCAGAGGAATAAAAACATGTTTGGGCACCTGACTACTGTTTTAGGACAGACTTGAAAATTTGTGAACCTATCCTTTAATCCAGGGCAAACACAGGTTTAATATAATCTTAAGAACAGGAACACATCTACCCTACATTTTCAGCTTTTCACTCAGGGCATATTAAATGTGTAAATTTAAGTTCTTTTGCTATTTGGATAATAATTACATGTAAAATAATAGATTTTTTTCTGAATTACTAAATTGACATTGTCATAGTTTGACATTTCATGTCTGCTCTATGATCATATATGATTTAGAAAAAATATCTTTTAGGGTTTAGTTGTATCTCATTTTTAACATCACAACATATTTTTATGTTGCAGCTCAACACTGAGTGTAAAGGTGGGGGAATGTGCTTACCAGTTGGCTATTGTAGTGCCCTAGCCAACACTGTCAGCAGAATATTCATAGCACACCCACATCAGGGTTGTAAGATTGCCACAGCAGAGATACTGAACAGTGCAAATACTGGAGAAGATTATATTATCGTTAGAGTGAAAACTTTGGACTAACAGTTATAACACCGACCAGAGTACAAACCAATATGTAGTCACCATGCTGCACTTCTTTAATGTTTAATGGGAAACGGTAAAAAAAAAAACAGCATAGAGAATGTCTGAAGCCATGAACTTTAAAAATAGGTTTATTACAGCTTTTGATGTGCACAAATCAGTAAGTCCACACACAGGGGAAGAAAACTAATATAAGTGGATGAAAGATGCTTATGATCGCCTCTTGCTCAGTGCGAGTACTTGTTGATTTGTGCACATCAGAAGATGTACGAAGCATTTTTGGGTTTTGCAGGCAAGATGCCTTGGAAGTTGTTGATTCTCTCTGGGCCTTGTGAAATGACGGTTTACTCACTGGATTTTAATGGAATCCAATTAAGAATGAAACAATAACACAATGTACTGTGAGCTTAGTCTCAGGCAAACATGCGAACCTTGTGACAAGAAAAAGTTGCATTGTCATGAAGAAATAAATATTCAGCCTATTTAGACAGTGGAAGTGCTTGCCATACAGTATCAGTATGTTAAAGCAATGGATTATTTATTATCTCTTTCAGTCCATCTATACTGGGATACTTTTTATTTCTTGTACACTTCACTGATATTTTCTTACATTCTGTCAAATACTTTTCAGCTTTAAAATGCTCATTGTTCAATGAATTCCAGCAACTTTTGCTTGGAAAAAGAAGCTGAAAGCTTTCAAGCTTTGCAAGACAAATGACAGCAATTTCTATTCTTGAAGAGATGAGTGGGGCTTTCAAGCTTTCAAACATGACAGGTAATGGGGGTTTTGTGCTTTGTATGGATATTCAACTTATTCACTGAGTGGCAACCTGAAAAAGTCTGTAATGGCACTTTGATGCAAGGTTTGGAGGACAGTGTTATAGGGGTCCTCCTTTTGAAGAGTATCTCATTATTTTCCTGCTTTAAGCAGAAATCATAACAACAAACCTTGAATGGCTGAAAAAGCATGTATGACTGTGGAAATTTACTGTAAGAAAGTGTAAAAAAAGAAAAAAAAAACCCACAAAAAACCCCAACATTTTTAGGCATCCATAACCTGGTGAATTCAACTGAAAGAAATAATGCAAAACAAAAAAAGCAAAACTTTGTCTTGCGTGACATTAACTGTTTAATAAAACATGACTTTAAATGTACTGTCTGTCCCTCTCTTATAGCCTCTCTTCTTGTTTAAAGCTTGGCTGTCAGCAATGTCAAAATATAAGCCATGGGTTGTTTCACGGGTGTTTTTCATAAGTACAAGATAGCTGGTAGCTGTTTTGTGAGGCTTGAATAAGGGCTGGCATTTTGCTTTTTCTTCCAAGACGATGCCAACGCAGTGCAATGTTGGAGGGAGACATGAAACGGTCATTCAAAACTGAAGTTGTTCAAAGTAAATCAATGCAAAAAGAGGAGGGGAATGCTTCTGTGAGTAAGGATGCATCCTCCTTGTGGGCGCTATTGCCCAAACAAGAGAGTGATGATGTAAGATGAGGAGATTCAAAGGAACACAGTTCAATATTGAACGGTTCAGGCACGTAACATATTCTTCACTGAACTCCCAAGGCAACATTATGTCAACACCTGAATTTAAGCTTATACATATTTAATTAAAAGACTGTGGGAATGTTGCTTTGATAAAGACCTCATTAGGTACAAGATGTAAAAACTGTGTTATGGCTTGTGCACTGACAGTCTAAATGATTTCGACACAGGGGGCTGTCTTACTTAAATCCTGTAGAGAAAGCTCCACAGGTAATGTATTGTATACTCATGGGCTAAGTGCAGCACAACCATGACTCATTTTCACCAAATGTCTGCTTTTCTGTCTGCACAGGAAACAGGTGTGGTGCCACCAGACTCAACATATGACTACCACTGGACTTTCCAATCTCTAAACCAGTGTAGCTGTGAAGTGAGAATTTTTGCCCTCAACAATTTTAGTAGCGATCTGTTTTACACTGATGGTGTGTTTTTGTGACGTATTTCTGTTTAATGTGTCAGACAAATATTTTAATTTAGATGAGAATGAACAATGAAATGTAATTGTGAGAACAACGGTGAGAATCAAAATGTGAGTCTCAGACTTTGAGTCTACTGAGGTTTGTTAGGCATTTAAATTACTCACTAAAAGAAACAACCCAGGATGCAGGGTTTTTGTGGATATAAGAAGATAGATGTTGACAGCCAGATATTCATCATGCTTAGAAGCCAAAGTGAAACAAAATAAGAGCAAACAAAGAGAGCAGGAAAGATACTAACACTGAAATTAGATTAGTTTTGACTATAACTAAGCTGTGTGAACAAAATAACCTCCAAACTGCCCAAATTTCTAGACCATGCAGGTTCCCATTTCATTCTATCTATTCTATTTACAGTATAAAAATAGATCAGATATTAAATGGCAGATTTTATCTACACTCAGCACTACCGTAAATGGTTTCTCTATGATTAAATTCATTACATTCTCAGGTAGATTGTGATGGGCTTTGAGGTTGCAGTTAAATAAATTGCTAGCTTTGCTTTTCTTACAATTTTAGCTTTTTGTGGTTTTGTGTTATCTTCTGAATTAAGTTAACACTACACCATGATAGCAAGACATCAGATGGATCCACCAATTCATGCTGTTCATGCCACCAACAGGAACATAGTGAACCTCCTGCTTTATTTCTACATGATCCATTAAGAGGAGGAGTGAGCTACTGGGAATATGGGGGTGTACATAATAGATGATGTACAAGTAGTTATCTGTATATGAACTGTACTGCATTTGTAATGTTAGATTTATAAAAAAATAACCATGCTGTCATTGTAGCTGAAGTCTTTTGCAGGATCTGTCTATCACACAGCTCTGTCTGACTACTGTGATTCTATTCAAGGTGGATTACATCTTATTGCTGTGTTTGCTGCTAATAAAAGCAAAGAAAAATACATTCATAGTACTGTGTTTGGTGTGTTACAGGGGTCCCACAGTTCACACAACATTTGCAAACTGGAGGAAAGCAGACATCCATGATATCTGCTTGTTTTTGTCTTAGTGTTTTATCCTTAAAAACTGCATTTGCATGAAATTGTGCCATGCAACTTGAACTTGAACTGGTTCATGTTCACATATGTCAAATAAGCCCTGCAATGGCTCTGGATACAGACGTGGCTAAAGGGCCCTGCAAAGATGTAATGATATACAAATAAAGTCACTAAAAAGTAAATATGATGGGTAAAATGTGACACTTGGCAGATGAAGAACAGGTGTACAAATATAATATGCACAGTAATAATGTGCAATACTTTTTACTTGCACAGAAATACATATTCTGTCATGTACAGCCCTTAGATGTTTTAGTGCAAAAATATGGAACAGCAGTCTGCACTTGCTAGCTTAACATAAGAGTGGTTAACAGCTGTTTTGGAAAAACTAATGATTTAATGATTCCATTACCAAGGAGCATTAGGTAAATAATGCAGTGACAGTGATTAGATTTTAGTTGGTTGTCATTACAAGTGAAATAACACCATTAGTGCAAGTAGAAAACAAAAACTAAAAGATAATTATTTGAAATAATATAAAATTTCATCAAGTTTCTATCTTTTAGAATGTTAGTCAGCAATCAAAATCCTGTCAATACCACCCCGTTCACCTCCATTTCACCACCTCAGCGCCCGGTGTTCCTCTTCTCATCATCCAGATCTCAACATTCCCTTATTCATCACCACCACCAGTGTCTGGACTCCATCGGGGGACATCCTATTCTACTCTCGCCTTCACTTCCCCCTTATAAATATAAGGACAGCACGATGGGGTCTCATCGCCAAACACTTTTCACATTTTCATCTTATTATGCATGTTCAATAAAATTATTGTCACTTATAAAACTGAAGTCTCTCTTGATTGAAATGTGTGTGAGAAAGAGCTCATATATAATTGTGCTGTCCTAAACCATAACCTCAAAATATGTGTAAATTCTTTAATTCCTTATTTTGCATTCATTTTCAAGAGTGAGGTATTTTTAGCAGAATTTTTATATTTAAATCCTTGTTGTGTTCCAGGCCATGCATGTTCCACTTCCAGTTATAGTTCTTACCAAAAATGCACAAAGACAAAAAAGGACACTGAAAAAAAGACATGTCTAATACCTGATTGAATTTGTCAGCCATGCTCATGACCACAGGCAGAAACATGCTGTAGTAATTTCACACCAGAGCGTGGCTGATGTTATGGCATTTTGTCACTTTGGTGTGGGTAGGGGAGATTTCCAGTTCAGCAAGACCCTGCTCACTATGACCAAATCTGCCCTATTTTCTCTTGCCTGGTTGCACTGACCTAACATGATGAATGCTCTTCTCAAGAGACAGAGAAACAGGGCCTGTTGTTATTGATGCACTCAATTAATAACCCCACACACCACCAAGGCTTCACACATTCAGTACACTGCACCATTGCAGCAAACAGCTATCAGGCATTGTGTGGGATCTACCTCAAACACGAACCTTAACAGTTATCTGAAAAGGAAGGAAAATCTGTGTTTTTCAAATAGCTTGGCTGTGCTTAGGGAATAGCTTGTAATCATCGGTCAAGGCGAGTTGCTTTTCTTTGTGCATTATAATAAAAAAGCAATGTCATTGCTGCACATTGGAGCTTATGCTCTTCAGTCTTAGCCAGATTAGCATCTACCACTGCAATAAACTGAGGATTAATAATCAGAAAAGAAATATTTTTGCCTCTCTCAGCTATAAGGCATCAAATGTCTCAAACATCTATCTGTATTTTTAACATACATCAATGAATGTCCTCAGTTCAGAGTAGAAATATTCTGCTAAGATTTCCATGTTCATTAAAGACTTATGCCAAAAAAAGACGTCCCTCTTGGCAGCTTGTCCGTGCCACCTGCTCTGTGTATGAGTCTGCGAGCAACAGCAGTCAAAGCAGTCTCTACCAATGGGCAAATGGCCATCTGAAGGTGAGAGACTCCAGTGGCCTTGGGCCAGCATGAGTCACTGACTCCGTGTCCTCAGCATCAACACAGTTACTCCAGAAACTGCATAAGTTCGCCCCTCAGGCAAGGTGACTCTAGTTCCCGCTCTCCTTGCCTGAAATGTTTTCCCACCTGGCATCTCTCAAGCCCCACTGCCCCATCGCCACACTCTGAGGAGCAGAGGCCGAAATGCCACTTGTCACAGTTTCTTATTGACCACAGTGAACCTGAATAATTCCAGTGTTTAAAGGAATGCTCCATTGCTTTTGCTGTGAACATCAGGCTAATCTTGCACATTACACTTAGTTTATAGAACTAGAAAGAATTCAAATACACCCATTAGTGACTGAGAAAAAGTAATTTTTCTGCTTATACTCCAGCTTGCATTTGAGCATGAATGACAACCGTGAGATTTGTTTGAAAGCGCCGAAAGCTAGTAAACAGACCTTTGAGATCAGATTATTTCATTACATAAGCCTCCATTTGTTCCAACTACTCCAAAACAATTCCAAACTATTCCAAACAATATTGGCTAATATTTTTGTATCAGAGCAGCTGTTAATTTGAGTTTGTCTTATAGATGTGCAAACACAATATGGCAGTATTGGCATATTTGTAGTGTATGTGTATTTATTTATAGTAGAAGTTGAACAATAATTATCTGCATACTGTATTCTTTCTGCTATCTGTTTACCATTGGCAGTTCAATTAGATTTAATAACAACAAAGTTCTCTCTCAACAAAGCACCACTGACTCTCAGGGCAGAGGCAAAAATATGATCCCTAATCAACATCCCACCCATAAATACCGCCAGTTATGCTTAATGGAGTACCCTGCAAAGCAAGAGATTGAATCTAGGTTACTGTGGGACCATATTAGATATTTGGACAAAGGTAGTTTTATTGATTTGTTGACTAGGTCATAACTGTCAACTCACTATTTCTTTCCCAGATGTCTACCATATTGGTCTGTTGCTTCTTCCATCATTTTCATGACCCACAAAAGGGAAAATATAACCATCTCCGTTTGTTTGGCAGACAAATTTGCCAGATTAGATTGTTTACTGACACGTTGTTGACACTGTTGCATGGTGTTAATTGGTGATGAACAGCAATGGGAGGATAACGTGTCCCTGACTTTTACATTTTCAGTTTGATTTACATGATAAAATTGGTCCAAACACTGCACTCCTACTGTCCAGCCACCAAAATTCAGGTGCAAAAAGCTGTGAGATGATAAAAATATGCTCCTCTAGACTTTTTTCAGTCATTTCTGGGCACTCACAGCGGTAAGCTTTACGAGCAGCAGTGAATGCTTTATGGACTTCATTTCCTTGTATTTTGGCTCTTAGGCTACATACAGTACAGACTGCTCTGATCCTTTGATTGGTGGAGCTTCATGGGGCTGTACACAGCCTGACAGCAAGATCTGCAGATACTACTGTGAGCTGAAAAAACTACTGTGACCTCCTCTACATGTTTGACTTTATTGTTATTGGAGATAAATTTGAATAATACATTTTGACACTGGCTTTTATTATACAATTAACAATGTATGAACATAGTAAGTAAGTATTGGACATCAGAGATAAAACAGTGAAGGACAATCCTCTTTTAAAGTCCAACTGAAATCACATTTGATCATCCCTTTATAAATAATGTCAACATATTTTTAAATATATTCTTAATACTTTTTATTATTAAAAGGGAAAAAAGGTCTTTTGGGAAATATGAGAATTGCTCCTTTTTGTTGCAGCCAGCTGGAGGGGCGTGTCAGTGTCCTGTTTGATTGACAGCAGCTGCTGGAGTGCTTGTGTTACTGAAGGGATCGAGAAACAAAGTAAACAAAGTTTTGTGTTAGCTACAAGTCATGGGTAGACAGCATGTTGTTAGCAGTGGTACTGAAGACTGAAGACCACACCAGCACTCGATCAAAGTGACATTTGCACTTTTTTACATGCTGTTTAATGTGCTGCAGCTAAGCAGCTAATTAGTACTTTTTCTCAGTGAATGTTTGTTTGGTGGCATGTTCAACAAGCTAAGGTGTAGGACAAGACCTGTGTTCATGTTTGTTTGACTTAAGCAGGAAGGCTAATGTGTGTTCTGAGTCTATGGCTCTTGTGTAGTGTAGCAGGATGCTATCAGGCTCAGTGTGACCATCTGTTAAGCCTATGATAGAATGCTGAAGTAATCGCTTTGTATAAAGATTTGATTGGCTGTATCAGATAAAACCATCATAGAAAGATAAACAGATAATAGATAAACGGTATTCCATTGAATTAATGCAAAACTAAAACCAGCCACATAATAAAAAATATGAATGTCTTCCTTTTGATTTTGCTAAGGAAATTAATAAACTTAATTTCAGTTGAACTAAGGGAAGTAAAGATTCAAATACAACATTATCTCTCATTAAGTATCACTTCTGTCTCAACAAATGTGTATGAAAGAAGGACTTACATAAATAAAACATCAGTTTCCATCACATCTAATTCTTTTGCTAGACTACCAATATTATGGATATATTATCATGAGAGAGAGGGAGAGAGAGAGATCTAGTTCTATAGCTCAGTTGTTTCCCACGCATTTGGTTTTTCTGCCAATTTTGTCTCAATTCACAAGACCACCAAGGTATTTCTTATGTCAGCATTACTTATTTCTGAATAAACCTCCTAACAAGTGAGGAGTGAAAGATAACCCTTAATTTGTGGATGCACACTTCTTGGAGTAACCTTTGTAGTGACATTTGCTGCAAAATGACAGCAGAATATCCTGGATGTTGCTCTACCTGATGGCGCATGTTATCTTAATATGGCAACCAAGCCACGAGATACAAAATAATGCTTTCCTCCTGAGCATATGAATGCATTTCCAATTTTCTCTCTACGCAAAGCACTGTTTGGCCTTTCACTGCACATACAGTACATCAGACGTACTCCAAATGTGCAGTACAGGCAAAGCTGAGATGAAAGAAAAGCCCTCCAGTCTTAACAAGGAAAATGTAGCTTCAAGGGCAAATTAGCTACGAGCATCCTCAGAGGGATGGATGGAAATGGAATGATAGAGGTCTAGAATTAACATATTCTGCATGTTTTAGTTAATCTCTTACTGTGCGTCCTGAGAAAACTCAAAGTGCTGAAACTAAAGTGACAATGTGAGACTAATTGTTATGGTGCCTAACAAGGAGGGAGTTTGAATGTTTTTCATGGGCTAATCCAACTCACTGCTAAATTACTTATTTGGACATTTTTACACGAAATGAGTGATTGGGTTGGTAAAACAAGTCTGACAAATGTGAGGATGAAATGAAGTGTTGAGACAAAACACACAGCCCAGTTTGGTAATCATCCTCATCCACTCAATACAGAATTGAAGAATTGTTCTAATCAAGTGATGTCCCATCACTGAAAATGGCCCCACAATGACCTCACCTAATAACACACTGAAAGTAAACCACTCCAAATGGAATATTTATAAAATGGATCCGGTCCTTGATAATGATTGGCTGAGCCATTGTAAAATACTCTATAAACACACACCTGTGACCACATTACAGCAGCATTACTGTGCCAGTTAGTCACCTATACAATTTGTTTCAAATTTTCTGATTTTGTTGTGAATTTTGATTTACTGGGTGGGCTAAACTTGGATGAGTCGTGGAAAGAGATGGACAGGATAGAGGATGAAGATCAAAAAAGAAAGGTGACACACTGAAATTAATCAGAGAGAAATTAAAGAGCTGGAAAAGTCAAGAAATGAAGCCGGGACATCATAAGATTGTTTTGTGAGAGAGATCTTGGCCCACCACGCATCATGGAAAGCACAAAGACATTGTGAGGTTAGGTTTTTTGCCCATAATCACATAATCACTGTCAGTAAACAGCATAACCGCCAGCAAAGAGGAGGCTAACATAGTCTTCAAGGATGCTTGACTAGCCTGATTAGCATGCTTTCCACTGCGTCTGTGTTGCTTGGCAACCATTCTGCTAAATGTTGCTGAAGAACCACATTGCTTGGCGGAAGAATGATTTGTTATGAGTAAATTATTGATTATTTGTTGCTGTGTGTTTATTTTCTGAAACCTTGCCATGTATATGTAGTGACTGTTTTATAAAACATACTCCACTCCACGTTGTGCCTAACAACACCCCTTAGCTGTTCTAAAATCACTGTAAACCACAGCCTCCTGTGGCTTTTTTCTTTATTATACACTCAGCATTCCTGGTCTCTCCTGTTTGGTTGACAGCCAGTGGATGAGTTAAGACACCCACATGAATTTAAACATAGAGATTATGTGTTACTATTTACAGACATTATCACATATGCAAACAAATTCAGGGACTTACATCAACTAGCAATGGATCCATTTATGCATTAACATGGGACAGAAAATTGCATGCAACTATAAGACAGTATGGCTTCCAGACAATGTCATGGAAGAGACCACCGTGTACTTCAATGCCATTTTTGAGAGCATGTCACCTGTTATTGAATACGTATCACCTCCCATATGAGGAGCAAGTCAGCCCATCTGTCGCAAAACATCTGGAGCATATGTGGAAGCTCATTCCCTGCTTGACTGCCTGACTTACCCAGAGTCCTTCAAGTTAATGGTTCAAAAGAAGAAAGAAAAGAAAAAAACCTGACCAAATGTAAAAAAATAAAACATAAAACAACTGTTCAGTAAAGATTTCGCAGCTCTTTGGTTCAACCTCTGCTGGTAAAGTAGCTCCAAACACTGAAACACTCCTTCCCTGTTTGTGACATACAGTATACCCTGCCCGTTCCTCTCCACTAGCATCCACCATCTGGTAATGCCTTTCCATCTGGACCACTTGCCTACATGGCAAAAGTTGTACTGTCCCCTAGTCCTCTAATGTGAAAACAAATCAGTAGGTGGAGCTTTATTGTAAGTCGTTAACGTAACATAACACTTGAAGAGTATCATCTGCTATTGGTTGCCCTACCGTTGAAGTACAAGTCTCTATCCATATTGGAAAATGTTGAGCTTCAATATCTAGAAATCATGTAGTGTCAGTCGGTGTGGGTAATATATTTAATTAATTTGATTCATTTGAATTTTGGTTCCTGCATAATCTGTAAAATGTCTAGATCTTGAAAACTGAGTTACTACAACATGCCCCGAAAGGTTACTTCCTGTCAAAAAGTAACATAGATGATAGCTACATGTCAGAAGCTGTCAGTCCCATAAAATGTGAGGTGAGTAGTAAAACTTAACACACCTGCTACAGTTTACAGGACAGTCAGTACTCCAGGTGTTTAGGCTATGGCTATCTCATAGTGAATTAACAGTCATATCAATGAGAGGAATAAACTGTACAAAGACTCTGCACCCTGATCTGTGCTCTTGGTTTGCATTGTTGAGGTGTTCTCTCTTGTTTTGAGAGGTGAAGCCATGGGAGTCAATGAAACAGTGTGCGGATTCTAGCTCGTTCAGTCTGTCCCTGACAAGCTAGTCAGCTGTCGGTAGATATCAATCTGGTGTCCAACATCTACAGACAGGATCAGATGTACAGTACCAGTCAAAGTTTGGACATACTTTCTCATTCAAGGGAATGGGAAGGTGTGTGTCAAAACTTTTGATTGGTACTGTATTAGTGTGCATACTTTCTGTGCTATGTGTGCTGAAACTGAATACTTTAGTTTTCCTGTGCTTTGCAGGAAAAAAAAAATAAATTAAAATTAAAATTACAATAGTGAATCATCCCTATGCTTGAAAAAAATAAAGACTGAAATTTTATGGCCAAGTTGTCCATCCCTTTGTGTCAGTAAACTCCAGACAGCATGCTTACTTTTTTTTCCAAATGCAGCCACAGGATACAAAAAAGGTTCATTGTTGGTTAGTCCACTTTTATTTGTATGTATTGCTCAATCACCAAATCATGACAGTGTATGAAACCTTTTCCAATTTGTTTTTGAAGTCACAAGGAAATGACATTTCAATGCCTCCCTGCAGGCGTGCTGTGCGTGTCGGGAAAGAGTGTTCAAGAGCAGATGAGTTGGACAGGAAGAGTGAAAATCACTTTATACTGGATGTTATGAAGCAGTCCAATGAAATGTTTGATGTATTACTTATGTGTTATTTGTATTTATTACCTTTCACAAATACCTAATGGCTGAAAATGATGGCATTCCAGAAACCAGAACAAAACCATATCTTAGAAACTGAAACAGGTTTGTGTTTCAGTGAGCATCAACACCAATAAAGAGGGACAGAAGTTGTCTGGTACCAGACCTATGAATGATGGCTATTGGTTAGTTGTAGAATCAGTCCAACAATCAAAGCTTTGTAGGCAGGGGATGGAATGGGGATGTCATCTTAGCTACATAGCTAGCTGGCTACCAAGCTACATCCATGGAAAAAGTCACAGAAGCAAGGATGAGATGCACAGAGATAACAACTCTCAAACTGACATATTTATTTGAATGTTGTGAAAATAGCCCAAGTAGAAAATAGCTCACATGAACACAAATGTCAGGCTGAAAGAATGAATGAATGAAGTGAAACAAAATGGCAATTCAGTACCTTCAAACCTTTCAGAATCTCAGCACATAAAACTGAAACTACCTGCATGGCTAAAAACCACTTAACTCCAGTTTGTGCCTCTCATGTATTAATGTTGTTTTGTTAGAGGCACAGCACTAAGTATCCAATAAAAATAAAAAAAATATGACAGAATGTTTTTTTTTCCCTCTAGGTGGTTAGAGGGGTCTGAGGATTCTGTAAATACCTTCAAAACAACTGTGTTGTTTTTAAATATATTTAAAGATTATGGATTTAAAGATTGCGGGATGATTATTTTTCATGAAACTCAGATGTTCTATGACTCAAGCACATATTACATGAGATACACAAACTGGGGCTTGATACAACTATGGGGTAAGTGAAGAAATATCTTTTGTGATAAGGGTGAGCTAACCCTTTGATGGGAAATACTAAATCAATCAAAGGTGAGAAGAGGAAATACATCCAGTTTGATTTTTATTAGTACTATCAGTTTGTCTAGACTCAAAATTACTTCATAGAGTCCTGTTGAAAGTTTGAAATACCCTTTAGCTGTTTAGAAAATATAACCTTAGATAATTTCCAGTGCCCTTTCTAGTGCAGCCAACAGTCCATACTTCAAACTTTAATTATTGTTATCTAACTCATTACAGCTCCTCACTTGTGTGTGATGATTAATGTTTGGATTGCAGTATGGAAAAAAAAACACATTGTTTACTCAGGTAGACCAGTAATTAGCTACAAATGATTAGTATCACCTGAAGGTCAGTTAATCTTAAATAGACATGGGAATAATGAGAACAGCATTTGTAAACACACTGTTCCTCTTTGTTTTATGTGTACTTGGAAAACTGTGTTCGTCCTCGATGATTAGTTATCTTTTATATGTTGCAGATCGGCTTAATTCTATGGGTTTGTTTTGATAATCAGTACTTCAATGCACCACTTCAAGATGCAGCTGATATTGGAATGCATTTCTCTGACAGCAAAAGGAGGACTTGTTGCTATCTAGGGACAACCGACTGTGGTGCATGACAGTGCTCACCAAACCATCGGTGTCACCAGGTAATTTTTCCGGGGCTTAAGCCGTATAGCGTAACTTACGCAGACTTTCATCAATTTACAGCTGTGGCCTCGGACTGGTTTCCTACCACAGTGTCTGTTGTTGCTTCTAGGAGTGCTCATTTTGTTTTCCGTTTGAACATTGTATCCTTATAAGTGACACAGAGATGACTGTTACTGTTAACATCGACCAAAAAACCACCGCCCACTCGAGCTACGCGGGTTTCAAAACAAACGAACCCTCCGTGCTGAAGCTAGCAGGCAGACTGGAGCCGCTTTCATGAGAAAGACAAATGAATCAGAGTTCAGAGGATCATATATGACACTAACTGACATGTGCGTCGTTAAATAATAATCTGTTAGACAAAATTCAACAAAGTATGTAGAGAGCAAAAACTCTTAAGTGGATCTAAAGTTTATTAAATTGACATTATTGTTTAACCATCCAGTTTATCTGGTGCTGCTGCTTTACATTACAGTAATGTTAATGTAGCTTGATAGTTTGGATAGCTTGACTGCTGATGCATTCCCACTGTGTGTCGTTTGTCTACAATTACTATACAATTAACACCATACAAGTTAAAGTTCTGCTTCATGCTCTGTCAGACTTTTAAAAGGAAAGCGTTTTACATTTTCACAGCGAGCAAAGGAATCATTTGAGAGGAGAAAGAAGTGAGGAAGAATCGCAGGATGTAATGGTGTTGACAGAAAAACAAGGAGGAAGTAAAGAAGACACTACTGATTCAAGATTGAAAGAAAATATTTAAGGAGGAAAGAGAAACACAAGTGAGGCAGCCCAGGCGTCAAGTGATGGAGAGACATGAACAAATTCAAAGCAGGAGGCGGAAAAAAACGGTAAGGTCTAACTTACACCTGTGTCTAGATGAATTACTTATTTTTTATCAAAGTAAAGGACATCCCAACAAACAAAACAAAGCACAAGATTAAACCCCGCAATAAAAGAACTTTGAATACACTACATAACAACTCTATGAACATGATGTTTGCTTAAGCAGTTAAAAGGTTGTTGACCTCAGTAACTGTTGTAAACACAGAACTAAAACTGACACATAGTTTCAGTTTTTAGAAAACAAAATGCTCATTCATCATTCATCAGACTGATTCATCTATTAGTCTAAGTGTTGTCTTGATTTGACCTCAAGTGAGAAAATGAATTCCCCATAAATCAGTTTTGTTATTTTATTATATTACAAACATTGATCTGTATGAAGGAGCGTATAGATGGTGTGAGAATCGAGATTTGTTTTTAAGGAAGGGACTGATTGGTCCATTTATCATCCATAAGGCCTACGTTTATTTATGTGTTGTAAATAAATATTGTTAATATTCATTTACCTAATTTATTTGCAATCATTTCATTTCAGTTCATTGCAGAGAAATACATCGATACAGACAACCACCTTACTCCATGCGTCCATGATGACACTGTCGACACCATATATCCATATCCTTATCCAACCCACGACAAAACTGGTAAGTGAGTGAGTGAAAGAAAATTTAAAATTCAAATAAACTAATGTTAACATAAATACATTTAACTGTTTTTCTCTAGTCTGGCACTGTAGCATATCAATATATGTTTAATGATAGCAGTTTCGAAGTATTCTGCTTCTACTCAATACTAATACTAATTACTAACAGCTACTAATATTTTAACATCACAATTCATAATTAATCTGGAAAGTAAACAATTTTTGAGGTAAACATTTCAACTTTCAATGATTAAGACATCTACTTTGAATGCAAAGAAGGTCCCAGAATGCATTAAAAAAGCATCAAAATAGAGTTTATCAAAAACAAGCCCCCCTTCAGAGGTCCAAGCTAAACCCTGAATGTCCTCTAATCCTAGAAACGCCCCTGCACCAAGCCATTGTAAAGTTGTCAGTGATGTGCCAACTGAACAGCCAGGTTTCCTACCAGGAGATCAACCTATGCGTAGGATAAACCCATCACATGTAGGCAGAATGCAGGTCAGGTCTTAATGTGTCAGCTCAAGCAGCAGCTCTTTACAAAGTCACCCACTGGTGTGGATAACAAGACAAGTTATGTTTCCTTACACACTGCTGGACTGTTCCTATAAAATTATCTTCATCAGAAATCTAGTCCACACTAGTTTCAACAGCCTTTAATGAAACTCAATGTCACCCTTTTGAGCTGATGTAAGAGTAACTCATTAAAGAAAGTTCTTGAAACCCATTTGACACTTTTATTTCAATATGTTAAGATGATAATTGGTCCTTTGACACTAAAACAGCCTTCAATAGATAAATTAGTGTCGTTTGCAAGTTATTATACGGAATCCTAAGTGTGAATCAAGACCTGTGTATGTCATCATCTGTCTTCAAAATTTCTCTTTCACTACTGTCAAGCTAAACTTAAAGCCAAAAAAAACATTTAAACAATGCTTCCCTAAAAATAGTGTGCTGTTTGCATCTATGAGGCAACATTTGCCATTTAAAGAGCCATACACCATGAGCCGTACACCTGTCATCGAGAACTGCACCCAAAAGCCTCAAAAAGGCAGGCATTTTTTTTACTACTACCAGAATAATATGCCTGTAATTTAGTTCATGGTAATTCTGCCTTAGGTCTAGGTTGACACATTAAAAATGCAACCCACGTAAAAAGGCATTTGCACAGCCCAGCGGGTCCATAGGAATCAGCAGAGTAGCAATCAATCCCTGCCACAGGGTTCTGTTGAGAAGATGACAAAAAGAGTTACCCTCTGATGTGTTGGACCAAGACAGTTAATGTGCTTTTAGACACTCACTTACAATACAATTACAATTTTTTTGTGTGTTTCTCATTAAGTTGTTTGAAAACTAGGCTCTTCCACATGACACATTGAAAAAAATGCATGTGAGACTAAAAACCAGTAACGATACTATTATGAGTAAGGAAGAGGGTCAAGGGGGTTAATTGCTACCCATTGTGGTTAGTTACTCACAGTTTTCAAAAAATTGAGCCAAAAAAATCACCTGCAGTTCATGATCTCAGTGGCTCTGATATCATTTCACATCAATACTTTAATGTTAGGGATTAGGTAGTTATGTCGTAACATATTTCCTAATGCACCGTCTAGGTTTTGGCATATGTTGTGATTAATGTGCAGACAGAGGTAGTCATTGAAAAATATATCTTTCCATTACTGGATGGGATCATTTCCTTTTATTGAGGGCCAACAGTTGTACTCAAAGTCACATTTTAGCAGCACCTAAGAAGAATAAAGTTGTCACACCTCTTAGCGAGTCCCCTGGGTGTATTGAAAGGAGTGCACTGGTGCCTCGCGGGTGTGGCTGCAGGCTAGCTGGGTCTCAGAGGCTGCTTTGGGCATGAATGTTTCATCCTGGCCTCCCTCTGTGCATCAGCACTAATCACTGCTCCACATCGATACAAACAAGCACCCACACTCTCAGCTTCTTAACAATCTGATATCACTTTGTCTCCAGGACTTCTACAGTGTAATCTTGATGTTCGCTGCATTAAGAATATTAATCTTTTTTGATCTGAAGTGATAGCAGCAAAGCTCTTTTTCAGTTCATCCATAAAAATCCCTTAATACCATTCTCCTATGACAAATCTGAATAAAAACAATATCAAGTATCTGATATTGTCACCATCTTAGTAAAATGTGGTAAATGCTTTTAAATTAATAAATGGATTTGTGACATCTAAACTCCTCTTTAACAAGAGGCAGCTGGAAATCTCCAAGAGCTGGAGGCTTTATTAACATTTTTAGAAGAGTGATGGACAAACGGCATTATCTCTCCATATTACAGTGGAGAGACAAAGTGGACACTTGAAGGGCCACTCAAACTAACAGCATTAAATTGGTGTTTTTCCACATATACTACAATGGAGGGGATGGCATTACTGTATGAGGTCAGCACTTCTCTCTGACTCTCTTTTTTGTGTTTATACATTCAGAGTGTGTCTCAGAATGCGCGCTGTGGAAACTCTTTCCAAAATCATCAAATGGCCTTCCCATCATGCATTGCTACAAAAGAGAGAGGGTAACCTGTGTCACTAGCAGGTGGGAAGGTAGCAACAGTTGCACCTTGGCACAACATCCTTCATCATGTCCTCCGTTTATGCAGCAGTTGGCAAGGTGGGCAGGCCATGTGTTGGCTTTTAAGAGACTCAGTGAACAACAACAGAGATAAGGTTCAAAGCCGTTACCTCAAAACAACATACAGTCGAACTGGCATTAAAATCACCAGGTGCAGGGAAATGATACTAATGTCAGCTATTGTGTGTAGAGATGACATCTTGACTCAGAGGATTAATAATCAAGTTTTAAAAATTACACAATGGTAATTTTACAAATGCCATTACAGGAACTGTGAGAAGAAATTAAATTCTCCTACATGTATGCCTGTGAAATGCAACCCAGGTCATATGCTGCTTCAGCACCATGGACAGCGCTTTTATCAGTAACCAACATATGACAAAAGGTTGAGCTCTGTGCTTTTTGTACTATGTAACGTAATGGTCACAATGGAAACAAAAGAAATAGCCAAGAAGGAAACAAAACAAAATAAAATGAAATAAAATAAAATAAAATAAAATAAAATAAAATAAAATAAAATAAAATAAAGGATCAAATTGGGATTGTGTCAGAGTGTTTTTACTATCCTTTTTTAAACTTGACATTGGCTACATCTACATGCACATAGAAAATCCAATCATAATGTGATTAGAGCAGTAATGTGAGTAAGATGGCGTCCATGTAAACATCAGACTCTGATTATGTTAATGTAATTATACTCCTGGCTGGATTAAGCTTCAAGATATGTGTAGTCCCATTATAGTCCCATTACTGATGGGCATTTAGCCATGTAAATAATCCAAGCATGACTCTTTATCAAAGTTTTCACTACATTTTGTGACACACATACACACACACACACACACACACAATCCAGCTGCTTGAGGATGCATGCCAAAGATGTTCTGCTGGTAAGAGACTTCATTGTGTCATGAAAAAAAAATGTCTTGTGCATTTTTTTGTGACTCTAACAATCATTTACCAATTGTCGTTCCTCTCTATGTGAAAAAATGTACTGTACGTACTATGTTGGAACTACTGTTTAAGTAAAAAGTTGCAATAATTGCACAATAGACACAAGGGTGTACCACTATGGCATCATGACAGAGGGATAGTGTTTGAGGTTGACAACACTGTTACTGATGTAAAGTAATGCAGAGGAGGAGGAATTTTTGTCCATTTATCTGACTATGTTCTGCAGCATAGACACAGAAATATTAAGCGCTAACCTTCTCAATTAGATACTTACTAATGGTTGAATTTGGATTATTACAGTAAGTGCATGCAAATGTAGGCAGTGAGACTGTTGTCCAAAAAGAAGTTGAGGACTGCATTAGCATTTCAGAATTTTCCTGTAAAAGCACTTTGCCTCTAACGAGTTTAATGCATCAACAGCCCAGTTGAGTCAGTCTATGGGTGCCTGAGGCTCTGCTCATGTACACAGATGTTGCAACTTCTGTTCCTTAAATGTCTCAATTCTAAAGCTTAATACAGATTTCTCTCAAAAGTTTGACATATGCACGCATATGCAAGATTTTAGCAAACTTTCTAAACTTTTTGCCATTTTCTATCTCTAATTACATCCACTCACATTATCTAGGCACTTTGTTTGGTTTTCTTTTCTCTTTTTTTGGATAGTTGTTTTATCCATGCCTTCTCCTAAGGTATCTAAACAGATTTACTTGCTATAGTAGTTTCATTACCATCTTGAGGCGTATATGAGTGCAAAATTGGTTGATTTGATGTATTTCTTGTCTAACCTACAAAGGTTATTTGATGTCTCTCTGCACTTTGATTATGGCTAGTGCTATTGTAAGCCCCTGTTTCCAGTGCATTACAAACAGCCCTGTCATATTCTTTGTATGTTGTTTTTTTGTTTGTTTGTTTGTTGATCCATACGAGCACTAAACTAGCTTATCACTGTCAGTTCATCTCATTCAAACAACTTAGAACACCCATATCATCCAATAACTATATAGAACTTCATTTGTCCCAAGTTGTCCAAAAAGGATAGACACATTTATACAAGGCAGTGGGTCAGGTCCTGTACTCTCTATTTACAATGAGAACACTTATTTGGGCCTTTGGACCAAATTCCAATCAAATTATGTCCTAATGTCAATGACTGCCAACTTTTTAATCATGAGTTCCCATTGATAAGTCATGTGTTGGCTTCAATTACATTCTGCTCAACTTAATATGCGTCCTAATTTACTTTAAGTATATCTAAAGAAGATTATTTTGTTTCCAGACAATTCACAATTTAATTAGCTCTGATACTCCACAACAGATTCATCCTAAAAGCCTCTTACGGCAAATATCACATTCTATAAATATTTTTAGATGTATTGTAAGTATAACAAAACGCTTTCACTTAGCTAATGAAAATCCATTTTCAAGTCACATTTCCATACGTCTGCAGTCCCTTTCCTCTGCAATGACTAAGTATTCTCCAAAATGGCTATTTCTGGACCAAATACACACATGAAAGCTAATGGATCATTATTGATAAGAGAAATCATTAAAAAAATGTCTGTTAATAGCAGTTTATTGCAGCTGATATTAGCACTTTCTTTTACTCATTAAAGAGCTTTTGGAATACTTTGTAATGGCCCATTACAGTAGTGATTTACCAAATCTCAGTAATCATTTTGTCCAGCTCTTAAAGGGAGTCCACCAGGCACACTGTCACAGCCAATGTCAGCTACACTCTAAAGCAGGTAAGGGGGCTTTGTTTTCTCAGTTGACAGATAGATTTTAGCCAAGGGTTGTTGTATAGTATAAAAGCTGTTACACAAACCTTTGATCCCTTCAACAGCACAAAAGTAGTCTGTATTTTAAGGTCCAATCATGTGAAAAATGCCTTTTCAGCACTGTCACATAAATTCTTGGGTGCATTGTACTGCTACCTACCACGGTGTGGCAAATACTCAAATATTTAGTGACCTTAGAATTATGAGGTTGTATCTGCATTCTGAGTGGTTTTGAGTTATTGAGCAAAACTTAGACAGAATAGTTCTCTCTACTCTCTTAACCTTAATCCTACAGACTGGGGTACCCACAGACCCCAGAGATGCTTTATTCTATCGTTCCAATTTTTCATGACTTTGTCAATCAATTTGTTCCTAATGACTTAACATCATTGGGTTTTTTTGTTTCTGTTTTAATTAGTGCTTTTTAAAAATACCAATAGCATACAATTCCGCCTATGCAATTTAATAAATGGTTGTCATGGGTCCTAATTTAAAGTATCACACACCAGCTAGCTGACTAGCATGGTAGTTAAAGGTAAAAATCTGCTTTTCACTGAGTTAAAACAAGACAAAAAAAAAAAAAAAACTGACTTTAGCTCAGCTGGTGTTTGTATCAGTGTCATACATAATGATTTTGGTAAAATAATCAATTTGGAGGTTTCAGAACTTAAGATTGAGCAACATTTCATGATATTTTCAGCACCTTTAACCACAGTCACAGAGCAGTGAGGTCACATGGTAAAGATGCAGAACCTAAATGGTCCTCCAGTCTACATTCTGAGCTTCTGACTGGTGCTTTGCAGATGGAACCTTATAGCACCATTTGAGATTGGTCGAAAGCATAAAACAAAATAAACCTGCACAGAATGTTAATAATTTGTCCAAGAACAGTTTTATGTGAACAACTAATTTTGTGTGTCAGATAGAAAAAAATGTCAGATAGAACCTTCTAAGGTCATGATTTCACGAATCCGTGTTTGCAATTTAGAATATATAAAGTGCCTAAAATCTTTCACAGACACTGCAGTTAAAGACATATTCATCATTTTTGAAGCAATCCAGCGATCGAAAGTGTTTATTTGGGTGCCAGTGTCACATCTCCCATGCCATAATGGATCATCGTGTCTTTACTCTGCCTGCTTTTGAACTCTTATATCAACTCCTTCTTGACATTAATTACTGTTGCAAAGTCCCATTTCATGCTAAAATGCATCGTATGCATTTGCTATTTGATTTGACTTAAAAGAAGGTAGATAAACGAAGTAACTAAAAAAATCTTTCACTTGGACCAAGATTGTTTCAATTTCAGGAGCTGTAAAGATGTCAGCATTTAGTCAAAGGTAGCATGGCCTATAACTTTTAAAGTATTTGTAGGATAAGCGATTAAGGTCAAAACCATGTCCTTTCTTTTATGACTTCATTGTAAGGAGGGCGACTATATTAAGGCTATTTATACAGAAAGAGAATCAGAGCTGCATGAACATGTGGTAAATGTCCCGCTTATTGGCCTGAGGGTAAACTGCCTGCTATCAAGAGGCAGTGTAGGGTGATGGGGTTGAGGGAGGGGGGGCAGCACAGCAGGTAGCGAGCTCCCTACTGTTCAGCTGTGTGACCTCTGGAAACCATCCAGCACTGCCTCTGCAAGACACAACATGACCTCACCTTTCACGTCACACAGCCTCAAAAGAAATCCCACAACCACCAGCCACCAGCCAATTAAAAAGTTATGCATAATTTACCATGTCATTTGGCAGCGTAATCAAATTGAATATGATTTGCAGTTAATTCTTGGGAAGTTTCTTCGTGCAAGCAAAGATGGCAGAGAAAAATAAGTCTGTAACCTGATTCTGTCGTCCATTGCTTTAACCCTAAATTTTATCCTTCATTTTTCCTTCGAGAAAAAAACTCAGACATGGCTGGACTCAACCACTTTTGCTGATATGATGAAGACAACCCCCCCAAGAAATATGATGGCAAGTTTTAAATACAGGAAGGTTAATGACAAAGCTGAAAATTCTCCCTCCTCCATTGTGCAAGGCCAGCACAAAAGCAGCATCATGCCTGTAAAATAAAAGTAACCTCAATGGGAAAGCTATCCCTGACTATTAAAAATTGTGGCCTAGGGGTGAAATCACATTACAGAGGCGGCTAGAGATTCTTGTTCTATTCCACTCTATTCTTAGCAAGCTGAAGGCAGGTAAAACACATCTCCTTCATCCTTGGTGTAAAATGACTCCCCCGTTCCTCCAATTAAAAGATAGCAGTAAAATACAGCAGACGTAGAGCTGCGATAGCGTAATTGCCCACTACAGCCAGCATGGGTGCAAGCAAAGCTTGTCCATTTAAGCCTGAAGGGGCACAGCAGACAGGGACATTAGCGGACATCTCTCATGATCCAAATCCTCTCTTTTGCTTAACAGCTACAGTTTAATTGTCACTAGTTCTGCCAATCATTCAGTGCATTCAATATTCTCGTTCCTCTTCGTCCTTGCTGTTCAGATAAATCCATGGAAAGAAAGCCAGACATCTCAATGACTAATGCACCTGTGGCTGTGCACTACTTATTATTTTTTTCTTCACAGAAACACACACACACACAAACACACACACAAAAATCAAATCAAATCTAAAACATATTGTCAGTCATTTTTGACTCTAGCATGTTTTTTTAAATTTCCTTCATTTATTGGCTTATGGCATAGCCACTATACATGTCACCCCAGGATGTCATATATTGTTTTATTTTCTTTCCAGACACGTTAAGCTATTCAGAAATGCCATCATTTTGCATGTGAATAGTACTATACATGCTCTAGGATACTTTTTATGGAAAAAAAACAAAAAATTCTAATTGAAATTTAAATGAATGGATAGAGGCAATTGTCAAGGTCCCAGGGATATATGAACCATGTTGATGGGACATTCTCAGCTTTAATAATGTCAAAAAATGTGTTGATAGTGCCAAATGAACAAAATAGCATGCAAAGCCCCCATTTTCATTTATTTTACACGTGTGATTATTCTGTATCAGCCGCCAAGGCATAAGTGTATTTTATTTCTGACTGATATCAACTTAAAATATCTTTTTTTTTTTTCTTTTACATTATGGTGAATCTGCTCCATGCTGTGTTTGCTTTTTTTAACACTTCCAGTTAACACGCAGACATAGATGTAGCTATAAAAAAGATTCCACTCGGTTACTTTTATTGGAGAAACAAGTGATACAGTAGGTTGTCAAGGGCTAAGCAATACATACTTACACCATTCATCTCTGTGAGGGTAGCCAGCAAATCATAGCTCATATAGCAGCAGTCTCATGCTATCAAAAGTCAATTCGACTGAGTCCAGCTTGGTCTGGTAAAAGCAGTATGTTGTAGACTGTTTGAGTTGATGCCAGGGGCCAGGCGCTGCTTAAAGGAAAATTCCGTTTTATTTAAACTTGATGTATTTCCCATAAACGTGGCCACTGTGGCTTTATGTGTCAGGCTAATTTTGCTCTCTCCAGGTCTGTTATAGAGATTCCAGCGATTCACAAAAAAAAGACGTTTATCGCACAAAACAACGATCATGGGAGCATGCTGCTGAGATTTCTACATCTGTCCAAATAAACATAATTTTTGCATGAATCGCTTAAAAAATTAGAAGAAACTAGCCACCTTTAGCAGCCATTATGGCTAACTGGATGGGGAACTATATACAGTATATAGGGGATTATACATAGTGGGTTATATTCTGTTCTAGGATATCCTATTATTCATCAAAGACAGAATTGCTGGTCTAGTGCAATGAAAAATGGAAAATGCTCAGTGTGTGTTTACTAAATCTATTCCTCTGCAGCATGAGTTGGTAACAACAAGACAGATGGAAAATTGGCAATGGGATGTTAATGTATGCCTACCTGATTTTCTTTCCCACCAGAGCCACAATCTATCACACCACCAGGCTTGCTAATGATCTCTGACAGATTGACAAGGCTTCTCTTCTGAGAATTCTCATAAAAACAGGCACATGTATTGATCAGCCAGGCTCCAAATAGCATCCAGCTGATGCATATTTTATTCATTTGCACAAAACAAAACAGACACAGAACAATCTCATTTCCAAGTACTTACACACACTGAAATTGAAATGTCTCTGATCAGAGATTGCAATAGGTCTGGACAATGAATGCAAAGGAAACACATGACGGAAACGCTCCACAGTACGAGATGTTGTTTCCCTTAAAAGCTTTGCTTTAAAAGTGGAAAAATGCAAAGAAGCAATTGGCTGTTGGACAGCTGTTGGAGTTTAATTATCCTGGAAAATTGAAATTTTCAGCAACAAAACCTCATAAGGAGTGCAAATCTGTGGTCTGACACAACAGGGACAACCACATTTTCAGATGGTAATGGGATACAGATAGTCCCAACTCTAGCAGTAAATATATAGGATTTCCCTTCATACTCGGTACTTCAATACCTGAGCAAAGTCACTTCAAGGTGATACCTGGGAGAATAGGATCTGAGACCTATTGACTTTGTTCATTATTAATTCAGTTTCAAGCTTACAGCAGCGGCAGCATGATTTCAGAGGCAGAGATGAGAAATTGGAACAGCTGGAGGTGTAATACTGTGGCTTTTCTCTCTGGCCCCCCTGTCAATACCACACCAAAAAAGATGGAGGTTGAAGCCCACATGTAGGGTCAAAACAGAGTGCCACTGGAATACATTTTTTTTTCTATGTCCATGACAATAAACTACAAAAGTAGTTTGTGAAAGTTGAAAGTGGCAAGTTGTCACTCAAATAAACAGTGTTTCACTGTAAGACATTATTTACCATTTCTCACAGACCAGAAACGTGTAAGGAAAGCAAATAACTCAATATGGATGATGACAGAAAGAAACATTATCATCATGCAATTAGATATTTTCTTTTTTGGGAGAAGAGATTTTTGTCTCCTGCCAGAATTTTTGGTGCCAAGGCATTATTGAACACTGTAGCAGCAGCTGCCGCAACAAAACTAAATGTTGCATACAAAGCCATAGTTTTAAAATTTGGAAGTGAAGTCTTCCACTGGCAGCATTTATTTCACAATTTATCAGAGAAAACATATCGCCGGGAATTGCAAGACTCACTGCAACCTGTGGCCAAAATGCCCACTGAACAGAAAGCAAACATTAATGCAATTTCAGCCTGCTGTGATAAGAGAGGAGTAGTGTGTAATGACAGCCTTGGACAATCCATCAACAGATCTATAAAATGTTATTACTGGTCCAGATAAAGCAATGTCAATAGAAGGGGACAAATGTGATGCTGTAAGTACGTGTCAGCTTTGTTCCACACCCCTGTTTTAGTGACAGGCCTAACCTTTCACTGCAGCACACCTGGCAACCTAAATCTGCCTACTTTCCCTGGTTACCCTGTTGTTTCTTTTCACCTGCAAGAGACAGTAAATAACTGAGGCTCTTCTACCAAGCTCAGCCTGCAGGAAAATCGATTGCAAATGTGAATGTCATATATGCTTTGAACTTGTAATATAGCTATAGTCTGGTCAGTAGTAAGAAAAGTAGCACAACTGTCAGGATAATTATTCAATGTTCTGTTCAGATGTTCAGCTGGAGAAGCAATCTGTAGTCATCAGTGATGTGAAGATTACAGTCCCTGTTCAAGGATGACATTTTTGACAACTCTGAAGTGACGCTTTTGTCAAAACACATCTCATAAATATTCACTAAATAACTAATCTCTTTTGAAAACCACTCAGCTACAAGGCTTAAAGTCCAACAAAGAAGAATCTCACAGAAAATTGTCATCACAATTATATATAAAAGAAACGGACTGATGTTAAAAAAAACTAAAATCATGTTTTTGTTAATATGCTGAAAATGTCAACAGATTTATCTGGTATGAACTACTTTTAAAAGAGCCAATTATTACTATACTATTAACTCTATTACTGCGTGCAAAGGTTATGTTTTGTTTTTTGCAATATACAGTATTTCTTGGCTTTTCTATATCCCTTTCATTATTATTTTTTTATAAATTAATTAATTGCTATTGCTAATTTTTTGTTTACACTGTATTCTTGATCATCTATAGCACTTATTCCTCTGAAAAGTAAAACTAGAATGTTCAACACAGTATTAATTTTGTCAACGTAGTATGATGAATATCATATTTCATAACAAAAACAAGACTAAAACTTAACAAAAAGAAACCCCTGAAAGCAAACCCTACGATAAATCTAAATGATAATGTGAAAAATGGACAAATAGACAACTTAACTAATTACTATATTAATGTAGTATTATTCTAAAACCTGCATCTACAGAATCATACATTATATGCTCCTGATTGTAAAGGAGGAACATTACCATCTGCTGTCCCAAAACATCAGAAGTTAATGAGACAGCTTGAACAAGCAACATCTTCTTCAGTAACAATGAGTCTTTTCCAGTAATGTTAGCTAACGTTACCAGTATTTGGAAAGAAAAAAGTAAAAGATTTACGAAATATTGTAATTGCATCCACAATCCCTCTGAAAATTAGACAAGAAGCAGCAACAAAACAGCTGAAACAACCTACAAAAGCAGGCAGGCCAGCACTCTGGAATAAGAAGATATGTCAATGTAAGATTATAAAGAGCTGTGGATGTGAATTTAACGTTACTGTTATTGTCAGTCAGTTATTTTTTGTGTTTCTAGGCAATGAATGAGAAGGAATGATTGCAAGATTAATGCAGGCTGTCAACCATTTAAATCTTTCCCTCGATGTCCAATAGACAGTCTGACAACCCGAGCAGTTGCAATAATGCCAAGTGAGCAAGAACAATGAGCAACTATGTATAAATAACCAGAGTTTGGAAATGACAACTGTGTAAGGAGAGTGTGTGTTGTGTAATCAAAAGCACAGTGACATGGACCCTGTGATAATTGATGCTTTGTACTCTAACCTTGTGATAAGGAAGATGAACAAATGTAACCATGGTAACTTTAAACTACAATGATAAATGGTAACTATATAGCACCTCTCTAGTCTTCTGACCACTCAAAGTGCTTTACAATACATGTCAGCATTCACCCATTCAGACGCTAATAGCAGAGGCTGCCATGCAAAGTGCCAACCTGCTCATCAGGATCTAATCTAATGCACATTCACACACACCTAACGCAGCCATTGAGAACAATCTGGGGTTCAGTATCTTGCCCAAGAACACTTCGACATGTGGACTGGAGGAGCCGGGGATCAAACCGTTGATCTTCCGATTAGTGGGCGATCCCGCTCCATCTTCTGAGCCACAGCCGCCCACATAGTGGGCCCAGATAGTGACAGCTGTATCCTCAGAATGCTTAAGGGACATACAAGTTAAAAATGCATGAAAAAAGTGGGACTTAAATTTAACCAACAAAAACTAGACTGAAATGTCTTTACTTTTTGGTGAATAAGCATGGACTAACAATAATCAAATGACTAAAATGTGACTAGCCCCGACATACATTTTCATCAACAAACCAGGCCAAAACAGGTGCCAAATTTAACACTGGTTCAACATTCCATATATCCTATTAAGGGCATGAAAAATGTCAATAATCCAGCAGCAACCTCCAATTGGCACTGATTGAATCAAAGCTAAATTTCATCCTAGCATCACCACCAAAGGGTTGCACGACCTCTGTGCCATCTAGAAAATGGTGTGACATGAGCACAATGTAACCCAAGAGAGGTATTTCATCACTATACGTCTGCAGATTAATGGCTGAAAATGTCACAGGGAATAAGGTCACGCACCAAGAGACCTGGCTATGAAGAGACGTGAGCACTTCCAAGTCTGAGTTGCAGTTCTATGGTCCACTGAGAAGCCAAATGTGCTGCTGTCAAGCCTTGCCTTGCAAACACACAATTGCACACGCACACACACATACACACACACACACTTAACACCAGCATAGTGTGGCCTCTGTGATGAGGGAGGACAGAGACAGGGTAGACTCTTACATGGAACATTAGACATGATTAGAAGCCATTCACTGAAATGCCTCTGTGACTATGATGGCACAGCTTTACAGCCAAAGCACAGGAGATAGTGAGTGCGTTATTCACTGCAACACACAACATGACCTAAAAACTTTTCTGATGACACCATGAGCCATTGTCAAACTCAAACTGACTAGCTTATTTTAATGCAATAGTGGGATTTACCAAATCCAGATGAAAGCAAGCTTCAGTGAGAGTGTACATGAAAAAGCTGCATCCGCCAAATTAAAGTGTTTCATCTATATTTTTCATATGTTAAAGTCCCCCTCCACTCAGAAATGTGTTTTGCTTATTGTTGTTTTACACTGTGCAGACTGATGTATGTGCAGACACTAGAAGGCTGTTTTCACATTTATCTGCTGCAGAATTAATGTTTTTCAGTTTAAGGCATGTGCCTACAACAAGGTGACATCACAACTAGTTTGGAGTTCAACTTGCACAAACGTGATGCGGAAACTTCAAATCTCAGTGCACATACACTGAGATTTGACTTTTCAGTGAAGCAGGAGACATCTTGTGTCCAGCAGTTAAACTTTTGAAATAAACAATATTTATATATTCATAGATTCTAGAATTTTTAATGAGGGAGAAAAGGGAGAGTAAATGTAATTTTAAGGATTTTAACAAGATAATTCAACTGTTTTTGTGGAAAAACCATATCAGACACACAATATTATTCATGCTTGTGTATTTTATGCATCTTAAAACATGTCTGGAGGGGATCTTTAATTAGGCAATGTTTATCAGTTTGTCAGCCCACTCAACACTTTGGTCCAGACAAAAGTATCTGAACAACTACTGGCCAGCATGAAGTGAAATTACTCATAACCACCAATAAATAAGGTATTTTAGAATACCTAACTTCACTAAACATAATGGGCATCACCATCAAGCCAGAATTTTTATTCTTTCACAATAAATATGAAAATCAATTGTACAGAAAACACAAAAATTCTAAAAACGGGAAGATAAAACAAGGAAGATGTCTCCCCTCACGTTCTGCTTTTATTCCTCTTTGGTTGAATATCTGCTATTACCTGCTGTTCTATTTTTTCTCCATCTCTTCCTCTTTCTAACACAGTCAAAATCTTAAACCAGATATCCTTGCACTGGTAATAAGGTAAGCGGCAATGATAATAAAGGAAAAACGAGTTTTCATACAAGACAATACTATAGTATTTGTGATACCTCCTGGAAACAGTATGAATAACCTTACATGGCTCTAACACAAGGATAATATCATACAGGTTCTGCACTTTCTTCACTCACAATGCCCACCTCCACCCCCCACCACCCCATCCCCCCCATATAAATTGCAGCATAGTCTTTTGTGTGTTAGTGTGTGTCTACAACGTGAAAGCAATACAAACTGCCAAGCTAATAAGAAAGTGTGTTTGCAGTGGAGCGAGAGCAGCAATATTCTGTGTTTTATTTGGCACAGTATATGGGCCAAGATACCAAGGCAAGGTCTGAAAAAGGGAAGGAACAATTTCAGTCTAGTGTAAAAGTGTGAAAGTCAGGCTGAACTCTTTCACACTGATTAATAAGCACTTTTCCTCTAAGTCAATGTCGAAGACTCCTCCCCACCTGCCCCTGCCCTTATGGCTTGCCACCTGGGACATCTTACAACAGGCTTCATTGTCAGCTGCTACCAGCTTCCCTCTGAGAAGCACATGATAATGATGGACAGATATAATGAGTGTTTAGAGCTGGGGAATATTCAGTCAATATCAGCAGTTTTTTGACTACTATGACAAGAATTTACTCAATGTCACATCCCTCCTATCACTCTTGACATATTATATTTTCTTTAGAATCGGTTTCATTAGCAGGTAATCTAAAATAAACATTGTTTATATTGACGCATTTTATTAATCACATTATAGATTGCAGCCCGGTGCTTGGAGAAAAATGACTATCCAAGTATACAAGGTAATGTGATAAAGTGGACAGACTGGGATACGGTGGCTGGGAGGAAAATCCCTTTCTTTTCCCAAAGAAAAATAGACACTCCAAGGTATTTGATTTGTACTAATTATGTTGATGTTCTATTTCATCTACATCCATTTATTGAATTGTTGTGAATAGTTGTTGAGGCACAATTTATTTTCCCCAGAGCCAGCGCAATAGCTTTATCAATAGTTCCTCTTTGATTGAATTCCAGCCTCAACAACTTGCAACAAATCAGCATTTGCAGACATCCACCAAGCAACACCATAATCACGTTTGGACTGAGAAAATCAAATTCTCAGTCAATTATCTTGGCCTCAATGGAACTGATAATGGTTGCTCTTAAGCAGTAAATTGGCACAGTTTAAATGTAAACACCATGTTTCACATCAAATGTGTTGGCTCAGTGTATCAGGTTTCCGCTTTCTGGTCCAGGGCCACGTTTTCATTGGTGGGCACTGGTGGGGGAGGGAAACAGGACATGGGTGTTCAGAGGGGTTCTTGGACTCCATTAACATTATCAGTAAATCCCATCATAGTCACAGAGCAGTAAGCCAGATGCTGTGGCAAGGCCCCAGCCAGACTCTCCGCTGGCGTATTCCGGTGCCAAAAATTGTGTGATGAAAAGACAAAGGCTGTGTCACAGCACAACTGAAGACGATGTTGTCTTCCAGTCAGCCAAGATGACAACGGTATATAGCATGACACGTACACCTGTCTTAAAGCACTGTATCTCGCTGTCAGACTTTGTAACATAAAAAAAAAAAATCATTCAGTGTCAGAGTTTTGTAAGTGTGAAAAATTTGTGGCATTGCTGCATATGACAGAATAGTTGAATTTGGAGGATGTGAGGCTCTGCTTTTTTCAGTAAAGCTCCATTGGTTCTTAAATGCTATTCCTCCATATACAACTTAAACCTAGATTAAGTTTTTGTATTTGTGCATAGTTTTAATTAAGAGATCCTAAATCCAAACCCATTATTGACTAATAGGAACAATGAGACAACTAAAAGCAAATGTTTCTTTTGCACTTACTCTATTATTGAATAGAGCTGGGAAATATATCAGGATCAGGTATACCAATAATAATATTGATTTATTGATTTATTTATTTATTGAATGGGACAGTGTGCAGTTTGAAACATTAAAGATGCACTGCACCAGAGTAAGCTTGAAGCTAATTTGCATCTGTAATCCGCGACAAAAAACATGCAACAGCACAACAACAAACAGCAAAAAGCAAAAAAAAACAAAAAAAAACAAAACACACAGAACACACCATAAAAACTACAAAGCAACACACAACACACCACATACACCCACAATGTCAATTAGAAATAATGTAAACTAAACTCAACTGTGTGACTCAATGGTTGGTCTTTAGTACATGTTTCAGTCTGGTCTTGAATGAAATTATTAAAATTATTATTATTGTTATTAAAATTATTAAAATATTACACTATAATTGAAACTTTATGATACAGTTTTCATATATATGTATATAGTTTGATGAATTTTTTATTGTTCTATACAAAATGCAAATAGCCCAAAGCTATAACTACCATCTTTGAATTCTTACTCAGATTTCACTAGAAATAATGAAGTTCATGTCAGCCAGGAAGATGTGCCATTTGACTCATCTGTCAGTATTACAGCCTGAGGATCATTCAGATGTTTCTTTCTTGCCATGCTACTCTGGATACGAATCTCTCAAATGAACTGCAACTTCAATAAATGACCTGACTGAATTCAATGTAGAAATATACCCAAAACATGAAGACAATAAAAATATCTAACAATGCATATGCACACAAGAGCAGTTTCAGTGGCTGAGTTCTTCTCTGAGTTCCTCTCCTCAGCATGAACTAGTGTTTCATGCTATTCATGGAGATGAAAATAAGTATTGCTCATATTGAAAGCACAAAACACTATCCGTCCTCAAAGAAATGTGCAAAGTTCACACAGTTCATGCCAGCAGAAGGGTTTGCATGATGTTGTTTGTTGTTATCGCTGCTGCCCATATTGCACTGATCTATGACTATGTTGAATGTGGAAGTTGCAGTCTCCTGCTGCTTTGGGCTGATTGAAATGGTTCACAATATTTCAATGTTCTCTCTTCGGAGAGGTTTTTCACCATCTACTTCTTCATTTTACAGCTTGATCCCAGCTGTTCTAAGGCCTCTCACTTAGTCCTCTGAATCATTTAGAGAGATTCACAGTTGACTACCCATCCTCTAGAAATTAAGATACCATAGATGGAGGGTGGTACTACACTGAGCCTATACTATGCACTCATAATATTTTACAAACATGAACTACACAAACATTAGCATGTAAACATGCAGCAACCAGACAAATACATATACAGAAAACACAATCCCTCATCTGAAAGCTCACCCTCATAAAACGAGACTAGATGCACCAAAAAAAGAACAGATCATGTCATGTACCAGACATTCTGACAGACGAAGTAAAAATTCAATTTTCTCCCCAAATGACTGCTGTGTATGATCAGTCCCAGTCAGAGGTGCCAAGTGAAGGTCCTTTGCAAAATCCAACCAGCTATTAAAATGAAATATGAAATGGTGTAGTTCCCCACAGGGCAAGGTACCTTATACACGCTCACGTTCTCCTTTAATTAAAAGTGCAGAGGAACAAAGACTACAGCGGAGTTTCCTTTCTCCAAATAAGAACTGCTTTATGCTTTTCATGAAATACAGTGGTGAGATATATCATTCTCTGGGCCGCCCCTGGCCTTGTAGAGACCCTCACTAGAATTAGATTTAAACTTCAGTCTCCACACAAACACACGCACACACACATTGATAAGCCCATAACAACTGGGTAACATACGGTGAAAGACACTTCAATAAATAAATTAAATAAAATCAACGTAACAATGAACAGCTGGTTGCATTTCAAAACTCAACTCACTGTATCTTTCTGGGCTGTTTTTGAACCATCAAAGTTATCCACCTACCGTCTACATCACAATTGCACAACAGCTAGTATATATATATGTGTTATCCAGCATATTGTAGCTAGTGTGGCAGATAGCTATAAAAAAACCTCAGTGCTAATTATGTACTAGTGGTTTTTGTACTCCATAAAACAATGACATTTTCAGTGCCATTCATATTGACAGATTCCAAATGACTATGTGTAACTCCCAGTGACAAACCCACAGAAAATTATCACAAACTCTGCTTCTCAAAGGCTGTTAGCCTTTTCTAGTTCATTGTTGGTTTCATGACCCACAAAGTTCAGTCTCCCCACTCTCATAGCTAGACTTCCAAAAGCAGCAGACAGCCAGTCAAGAAAAGCTCTGAAAAAGGCACAGACGCAGAAATCTCAATCAGGAGTTTGCAAAAACCAAAGCAGAGCAAAAAAGAGAGTGAATATTGGACTTACATTCATCAAGTGGACATGAACATGACTCCAAATGACTGCTTATGTTGCTCCATATCTGTTGGATGTGTGAATAGGCAACTGTTTGCTAGAAAGTTTAACAGCTTTGTTATGTTGTGTGTCCAGGGTTCTGAGATTAAACGTCCTCAAAATAATACACTGAGAGTGATGAAAAGTAGAAATATTTGAATGCAGTAACATGGTTTATATTGTATGCTATCCCATTCTGTATGCTATGAAGACTCTGCAGGCGCACACAGGCTTTTTCATATACTTTACATGGGTGGATTAGACAGGACAGGACAGAATGATAACGGTGTAAATTGCAACAAAACTAACCACACATGAGGGAAATGTCAATCACACACAGCCTATAGATGCTAAATAATCCTAAGAGGAGGTCTTATTGATCCAATAAGTGAAAACACCTGTGTGGGTGAACCATAGGCATGGGAGCTTTAAGGTCAACTATACATTGTATCTTCTGCAGTGTGATAATTGCTCATGCATAAATTGCATCAACAGTGTTAAAACAATATGCTATGTTGTTATATTGTCTGACCCTATACTGTAGATGCATGTTGGTTATGAGGATTTTATTAATAGTAGGTAATTTAAATTAATTGGTTTAGTTGGCCAAAGGAGAAAATTACACTCTGTTAACAGTGACTCCCATTTACTAACAAGACTGACTCTAATCAGGTTCAAGGAAAACATATGTCAAATTGTTCAACTACTGTATATATACATATTGCAAGACCTCATAAACACACTGCTGAGCTAGCTCAGATTAACGTGTTCTAACAACAACACCATCACTGTTGTGTTTTCACTGTACCAAATATAACAGCATAACCTTTACTAGATGAAAACACATTTACTGCATATATATGGCCATGGTTGACTGACAAGTTGATGATAACTTTTCTGTATTCATAAGTACAGTTATCAGTACCAAGAGTTTTGTGAGCATTCCTATGGAAACCCAGTATTCATGTTAAATGATACACAGAAAAAGATAGAGATATATAGGTATAATTTCCAAGACATGCTGCAGATATAAAATGCATGTACACTGCCTACAGCAAACTCCAAGGATATGGTTGCTGACATTAAACATTGAAATGGAAAGCTTTAATATTGCTTTATCCACACTCTTGATTTCACACACAGTCAGTAATGCACTAAAACATTCTCTCAGTTTATTTCCTTCTGTGTGCAGACTAACTTGGGGCCTGTACTATCATTTTGGCAATTAGAATTCTTGTTTTCATGAGCTGCTAACAGTCTGCCAGTACAGCACGAACACAGTACACAAACACTGGCTAGACTTGCCATAGTATAATAATACATCCAGTGCAACGGTACATTAAAGGGGACCTATTATGCTCATTTCCAGCTCTATATTTTGATTTTTGGACTAGAGTAGCTTTGCATGATTCACAGTTCAAAAAACTCCTTATTTATCTTATACTAGCCCTTTATGAAGCCCCTCAGTTCAGCCTTTCTCTGAAACAGGTCGTTTTGGATTCCCCTTGCTTCGGCCCACCTCCCTTAAAGCCCACTCTGTTCTGATTGGCCAGCTTCAGGAAGTTCCCCTTAGCTCCAGGAGATGGCTCCGGAGGCAGTGTAAACAAACTATAGTAGTCAGATTTTGCTTCTTGTTCTCATTCTTTACTCAAAATATAAACTTCTCAAATACATCCATACTTGTTGGAGCTGAAATCTGATCCAACGTATGTGTGTGGACAGCACAAACATCTGCAGCAACAAAGATTACGACAGGACATCTCTGTTTGGTAAGGCTCATTACCTGCATATTGTTTGATGATGTATCTGTGTTCAGCTCTCAGTACATCTGTAGTTTCTAACTAGATCTTTGTGGTATGAAGTTTAGTTTTTCTCTACATTCCTGTTTATACCTTTAGATATCTGCCTTATTTTACTGTTTTCTGATCACTTTCAGCACACATTATATGTATATATATATTATATCATATGAAGTTACTGCTGATGAAAACCCTACATTTCCTGCTTTTGCTGTTTCAAATTAAAAGCTTTTAAATGACTAAATAATAGGAGACTTATACTGTGAAGAATTTACAGGATATGAAATGTGTTTATCCACAGTTTTCGTGGCGCTTTGTTATAGTTGTTGCATTGTTCTTCCAATAAAACCGGTTGACACAACAAGATCTGGAGATATTTGGAGTTCTTTGCTCAGCAGATCAGTTAGAAATAATGCAAGGAGGAATAGTAAAGCACAAATAGCCACAGTAATGTCATAATGTTAGTGGATTGGGGCAGTGAACTCCAAAAAGAGCAGCTAACACAGGCTGTAGCAGCAGATGACCATATAAAGAAATCAGTCACAAGTTGACATCAGCTCGTTTTTGACAGTAGACCAAAAACATTGAAAACCGAGTATTCAGAGCAGTCTGAAGCTGATGTTTTATGCTCACAGGGATTACTTCTACATACATTTACCTCATTATTTGAAACTTTGGCCACATCTAATATGAATATGCAACATTGTAACATTGTATATATGACTGAAAATTAGGAAAATGCGTAATAGGTCCCCTTTAAAGACCTAAAGACTCCACAATGACAAATGATAAATTCACAAACACCTCCAGAAGAAGAATTGTAAAATTGTAAACTGTTTAAAGTTACTCTTATATTCTTTATGAATAACCTTCCAATACATCCACAGCTCCAATCTGTTAGCTAGGTATGTGTGTCTATACCAGGCTCTGTGCATGAGAGTAGGAGTGAGCTGCAGACTTCTTCCATTTCAATGCATCAGTGTTCTTACTTCAGCACATTAATTAATAAGTATTAATATCAGGACTAGGGATATTATAGTATGAACCAAAGAGACAGAGGTTGGTGCCCTTTTGCATACAGATAGGAGGTCGAACATTTGGCCCTGTTGTGCGGTCACAACAACCTGAAGCTGAACACGCTCAAAACTGTGGAGATGACAGTAGAGTTCAGGAGGAGCCCCCCATCACTGCCCCCCCTCACTATACTCAACAGCACTGTGTCGGCCATGGACTCCTTCAGTCTTCTGGGATCTACAATCTTCCAGGACCTGAAGTGGGAGTCCAACATCAACACAGTCATCAAAAAGGCCCAGCTCAGGAAGTATCACCTGCCACAAGAGCTGCTGATCCAGTTTTATACTGCAGTCATTGAGTCTGTTCTCTGTACATCCAACAGGACAGGAACAGACTACAACGGACAGGCAGGTCTGCAGAAAAGATTATTGGTGCCGACCTGCCCATCATCCAGGACCTGTACACCTCCGGAGACAGGAAACGGGCAGGGAAAATCACTGCAGACCTCTCACAACCTGGACATAACCTGTTCCAACTTCTCCTGTCTGGTAGACGCTACAGAACACTGTACGCCAAAACCACCAGACACAGGAACAGTTTCTTCCCCCTTGCCATTACACTTACAACAGTTAAATCCCTGTGGCACTGTGCAATAACCCTGGATACTATAATACCCACTGCACCTATAAATTCTATCTATCTATATTAGTCTAAAATACAAATGTTCAATACATTCTGTTCACTACTGTATAACTGAACAGGCTGTACTGTATATAACCACCTACTATATGTTTATAAAGTAATGTTTTTCTTTTTTACCATCAAATATTTATCTCAGCACTCTGTGCACTCCTCACTTCTTTGCACTATTTATATCCTGTTTATAGTTCAGAGAAACGGTTTCACCTGTATATAGTCATCCCTTGTGTATATTGCTGAATATTGTTGTGTTGCTATGTTGTGTTGTAATTCTGTGTAGGTACACTGAGAGCCACTTAACTGGAGTCAAATTCCTTGTATGTGTATCCATACTTGGCCATTAAGGATGATTCTGATCTTATTAATAACACAATATTTAAAAAGAAGAAATAATGCCATTGTCTAGTTTGTAGGTATTCCTACAAATTTAATTTTAACTGTGATTTCCATTTTTTTTTAACTCACAAGCTGATTCAAATCAAAAACTCTGGAATTATATGGTGACCACTTTTGATGCCACCTTCCCCATTTCTGTTCACTTTGTTTCATCTGTTAACCATCTGCAATTGTTGGTCTGCATACATTATCTTATGATATATATAGTGCAAAATTACAAGTGAACACATAATTTAGTCATGTCTCATTAAACAGTCATGATCATGAAAATTGCATACATTGCTTTAGAGATTGATTTTTGGAAGATGCATTTGTTCACAGTACTAGAGAGCTGCATCTACGCGTGCAACAATTAACTAGCTTTATTTGTGCTATCTAACTGATGTCAGTACTGATTGGTGGGACACAATTAAGAATGTAGAAAAAAGATTTGGAGTTCAGCATTGGATAAGTTAAATTAGTCATCTTCACATTAGTGTGCCTTTAACAATGACACATACCTCTTTTCTTTTTTTGGTCTGGTGGCTCCAAATTGCAGCTGGTATGAAAAGCTTTGGACATGGCATTTCTTGTAAACCAGATAATAATTGGTCCAACACACAACAAAACAAATGTTATCTCATCAGATAAGCTTTTAGATTGTATTTGTATGCGATTTTATTTTTATAATTATTCTATCAATATGTTAAATTATACTGTTACTTGCTTTAAGAACATACCATGAAATTAAAATAGATTACATATAATGTATATTGCTTTACTTTAGTCTCGATAGAGCTTACAGTATCATAAAACAAAGACATGTAAATCTGAACACAAACAAACTGTTGGATGCTTGTTAATTTTTTATAATGTTCCATTATTTTTCATTTATATTTTTAAAAAGTGTATGTGGAGAATGAATGAATGAGATCAGATCTATTTTCTAAAAACACCCTCATGACAGTAATTACATCCAATGAGTAACCTTCTGTTTGATTCCATTCAACAATTAAATGAGGTGACAAAATGGTGAGAAACACATTTAGGTCTAAAATACATGTTGCCTGTTTAATGTTAATCATGCAAACACTAAAAAGACACTCAGAGTCTTTCTTTTGTCTAGTTCAACTTTAGTTCCCTACTTCATGAATGTGAATACACATCAATATTTAATGCCACAAAAGGGCAATCCCATTTTCTCATCCTACCAATTGGTATAAAAACAAGGATGCAGTGTTTTGGCTGCTGTTCCAGAAGAAGACAAAGAAAGAGCAAAACGGGGATGAGCTTTAAACTGCAGCTCTGTTCTCCAGAAAGTCATTAGGTCAGAGAAGTGTGGAGGATGGTCGGCAAGGGGCCTTTAATAATGAAGAGCTTGTGTGCCACAGGGAAACACCGCCTGCAGCAACCATTCACACTAAGACGGCTATGGAAATAAAAGATTCTGAGGTGCAGAAAGGTCCCACCACACCTCTGAAAGACACTGGTTGGCTAACACTTCTTAAGATGATTATTTGTTTTAGCTGACAGCATTTTAATCTCCTAGAGATCACACCCTAAATTGTATTTGTCTTTCCTCACTGTCTGAAAATCACAGAGCACATTCAACCAATATGATAAATATTGTATATGGATTCATCAAATTTGACTACTACTGGATCTGACCAACAAACAATACTGTATCCTATCTATCTATCCTACTTGTAATTATGGTTATAATTGTCTTAACTCAAAATGATTGCATACACAGTACCAGTCAAAGGTTTGGACACACTTTCATTCAACAGAATAGGAAGGTGTGTCCAAACTTTTGACTGGTGCTGTATGTATACTAGGTGTGTGAATTGTCAGTAAAATCCTCTAATGACTGAATAATGATAATGAAGCATTTAAAAAACTATTACATGCACCAAATTAAGCCTCAAACAAAAGTGCAAACATGCAGTAAAAGAGACTTCCCGCATTGGCAGAAAACACAACAGAGGAATTGGGAACACTAAAATACTGGGCAGATGCAAATCCCCTCCCGAGACTCCAGGACTTTGAATGAACATCCAAATTTAGGCCTTGGTAGCAATTTAGAAGAGAAGACTAGTTCCACTGGCTGTTGCACATGTGGCATATTTGTGACACACTGTCTATTCTCAAACTGCTCTACCGCAGGACTCAGTTCATGTCACAGTGTGATCGACAGGGCTCGACTATCATGTGGCACAGTTATAAGCTTCTTTCATACTTAAGCTGACCTTTGCAATATGCTTCTTTTACTCTTATGTTATTTTTTGGCAAAGAACAACCATTTGTATTTCTTTTCCTTTCATATCTTTATGAAAGCATATAGGGGGAGGATACATGCCAGTTTTTGTCACTAGAGACGCACCAATCTCCTTTTTTTTCTCTCCCAGTACAGACTGCACTATATTCACTCGGGTTATTGGCCTCTGTATACCATGTGGAACTGATTGGTATCATTATTCTATGTATAAGGTAACAAGAGACTTTAAAAACACATAACTTAATATTTGTTCATGCATATAAAATTGCAATTACAGTGACTAACAGCAGTATTAAAGGACTACTTCAACATTTTAAAAATCAATACCAGTTTACTGTATAAGATATAGCCAGGAGATGTTAGCTTGGCTCAGCATAAAGATTGATAGCTTGCTTAATCTGTAAAAAATGAAGTTTTACCATTTTTTGTGATCATTAAGTGAAGGGTTAAGTGAGCTTTAGGTGCTAGTAGGTGGATTTCTTAAACCTTTGGACAGAGCCAGGCTAACTGTCCCCCCCGCTTCGAGTCTTTAATGCTAAACTAAGCTAACTGTCTGCTGGCTGTAGCTTCATATTTAGTGTACAGACAAGTGGTAATGATCTTATCATCTAACTCTCAGCAAGAAAGCAAGAAACCATATTCCCTAAAATGTCAAACTCTTCCATTAATGTGGATCAGTCACATCTAGTAGATAGCTGATCCACTTACCCGATCCATTTTATAAGGTCAGTTTTGATGCCAATACTGATTCGTTGTATTGAATCAGTGAATCCCTATGCCACTACAATAAATACTTATAGATATCTATTTAGCCATTGTGTCTAAATAATGTCTGGCAAGTTTAATTCTGGCAAAGGCATCACCATGACACCTCCTTAGGGATACTGTAACCACAGAGGTAAGACATGTTCTATGTGAGAGTCTTGGCTAGACAGATGCTGGAGCCTGACCTCTGATAACTGTGTCAGGGAGCTTGGTGTGATGGCAGAGGAATCAAAAACTGGTGCTCTTAGAAAACGCAGGCTGCCTAGAAATGTCTCCACAGACTTCATTTCTTGATTGTAGCAACCACATCAAAGTCTTTGGGGAGCTGATATTCCTTGTCTTGACCGATTGTTATGAATGATGAATCAGAGCACGGAGGTAAATTTGAGTCAGACATGAAAACGTTGGTTAGTTGAACAAGGCTCGGGTCAAGAGGAGAGTATCTAAAAATGAGAACTGTCATGTCATGCTTGCCACAGCTGATGATGACAGCCCTTGAAGACACTCTTTTTGCACAACTGTTTATTTTTAGAATAGATTTTTTTGTAGTCACTTTTAAGGAGCTTCACAGAAAAGCCTTGACACACCTGACAAGAAGACATACTTGTCAACACAGTTAATAGGCTGGTTTCGTGAGCTGTATCTCAGGAGAGGGCGCTCAGTTACAGAAGCCACTTGTCAGGTAATTTCTACCTCTGCATAAGAGATTAGGTGAAGCATCACAGCCAATTACTGTCATTACATTGTCTTGTGACATTAATACACACAGACAGATCCATCTTTATTGTTGTACAACCTCAGAGGTTAATAACAGAGGGGAAAATGTAATTGCTGCACATTAGATTGAGCCAAACCCGTGAGCCATGAGATGAAGCACTTTAACAACAATCAACACTCTATCATATTAGTCAAATTCATCATCAGGCATAGCTTTTGGATTCATGACTCAGAATAATTGTAAGAATGGAAAGAAAATAAAAATAAACATGCAAAGACATTTATTCACTATGGAGTGCTATTACTGTATGTAATTAAGTTCCCTCATTGATATCTGCTAAGCTGTTGAAAGGGATATGCTAGGTTTTCTAGGAACATCAAGTCTTTTTTTTTTTTCAAAATTCAATTCTCATCAGTGATTCATAGCAGAATGTTGTATGAGGTTTTGCCATATTCATAGGAAAGGATGTTGCATGCAAGCTGAAAAAGCACCAATTTTGTTACTGGGTTTTCTTACAAGGAACAGGCAACTCATTCCCTGTATGGTGAGTCCATCTCATTTGTCGAGATGTAGTATTCTGCCTTTCTGATAGAGCTGCCATACTAAAACATGCAGACATGATAGCTGACTGTTATTGATGTTTTTAGAGTAGTTATTTAGGAGGTGCACTTTCTGTAGAGAGTTGGAAAGTGTCAGGGTGGCAGATGGGCTTCTAGCGTGTGTAGCGCGTCCAACTTTACTAATGAAGACTGGAAATTACATCCCTTCACAGTCCTTCGATTTTGTTGGCTTTTTCTTTTCTTTCTTTCTTTTTTTACTGTAATCATGATCTTCCTCTAACCTTAAATTCGCCCTGAAGTCAAAAATGTGCTTTGCTTATTATTTCTTCACTGTTTTAGCTTCACTGTGTAGAATGATGTATATAGAGAGTTTGACATTCATTGGCTGAAGGGTGAAAATTTCTGAAATGAGTATAAGACGTGAACCTACGATCATGATTTGTGACACAACTCACTACTAGTTTGGAGCCAATTGTGGTCCAGTATGCAACTTACATAAGTGTGATGTGGAAACCTGAAAACTCCAGTGTGCATACACTGAGAATGGACTTTTCAGTGAAGTAGGAGACATCTTGTGTCCAACATTTACATTTTTTAGAAGAAAAACATTTGCATATTCATAGATTCTGGATTTTTCTATGAGGGGACAAGGAGATGTCATTTTCAGGATTTTCGACAAGGTAACTCAACTTTTTTTTGTAGAAAAAAAACATGGTGTGTGCACTGCTGTTGAAGGTGTGTTCAATGCATACAAAATTAAGTGTTCTTTAGTTTGAAAAAAATCAGCTGTACCCTGCTTGTTGTTCATTACACTTTTCTTTTAATGTTGTCCTATCATATATAGTGCGTTGAACTGTATTTGTGTGGAAGTGTGTCAAGGCCTCACATCCAGCGTTAATCATTGTACACTCAGGTAGGTAACCTATACCTAAGTTTGGTTATTGATCAAGCTATTTCATTTTGCTCTATGGTTGATTTTTGATTAATTACATCTGTTTCTTTGTTTTTCTATTTTTGTCTCTCGCTGCACAACCACTTTGGTATGATAAAGAGCATTAATTATAAGTAAATTATATTTAATATGACAATAAACAAAAACTACTGGAAATCAAAAAACTTCAAAAGCAACAAAGGGAAACTAACAAACTGTGTCAAGGTGGGGTGTCTAATTGTGATGATTATCCTTCTACTTTTTTGTTTTTACCATCTAGTTTCTCTCCTGGCATTTCCTGGCTAATGAGGATAAAGTGACTGTATAATGATGGGAGCAGATGTGGCGTCTCTGCTGGGACGTTTACGCTACAGCTTGATTATGAAAAACTGTCGGTCAGAGTTGACAATGATTCATCAAACATCAAACTTTCACACAGTAAATCTCAAACTGCTGTTTGTACATCAATATGGGCAATTTCAGACTGTTACTTCAAAAGCAAGCAAACACAGAATGACACCCGTTACAACAGCAGCGACACCTATGTCACCAAACAATTCTCTTGCAATCTGTTGTGTCGAACAAGTGGGCTTGCATAATGCATGTCAACATAAATGTCACCTCAGCATGGAGAAACGCAGTATGGAGGCTTCCATCACTTGAAAGTAATTCAACATTTACAAGAGGATGGTGCACTTTTTAATTGCATTCTTATTTCCCTAAAATACCTTTAGTAGCATCATCCGTGCTGCCTTTTGTTCAGCTCTAAAATTTGCTTTACTAGAATTATGCCTCTGATTTTCATTCACTGAGAGCTATTAATTCCTTGAACAAGGATGAAAAAAATATGAGAGAGGGAAAAGACAGACAAATGAGAGCATATGAAAATGATAACCCACACTGAGTGAGTATGATGAGACAATAATGTCAGACAATGCAGTCAGTCTACAGTATTAACCTCACTGGTGCCCTGGCTAAATAAAAGACAGCCTGCACTTATTGGATTACATAAAATAAGTAAAAATAAATAAATAAATACATTCTGTTTAGTCATTCTACACTCAAATGTTATCTCTCCTCAGGAAAAAAAAATGTTGGAAAGAAAATGATTTTTTGTTGCAGACAGGACTGTCACACATTGTGATATAGTGTATGATAGTTAATTGGTAATACTTATCGCCTCCTTTGAAAAGGCTAGCAGAAGTCAGTAAATATTAACATGTACAGCATATGTTCCACAAAGGTTTGTATTTATTCTCTTCTTCTTCGTTGTATCTGTATGCTTACCTGCGAGTGAAACAACGATAACCTTGCCAGAACCGGCAGGGTGAATAAAGTTCATTCGCCTGATTACTCACTTTATTTATTTGTCTTTCTATTCATAGACTACTGTCAGAATTTGAGGCGTGGTGAGACTTTGTGGCTTTTGATGAGATAACAATCCAGTCAACCTTGTCTTTACAACAAAGAACTGATGCACTAACAAAAAAAGGGTTCATGTATCCTCAGTGCAACCACAATTCTCTTTACATGTAAAAAGCAAGAGTTTATTTAGTTGGCATGACCTTAAAAGTCAGAAGTTTCAGCCATCATCTTGTGATGACTGTGACTGTGAGCTAATGTATTTCCAATGATTGAACAACATCCTGGTGTGACCTTCACTTGATAATTTTTCCTATTGCATGAAGCTCAATTTACACCTAATTAGTACCTAACCTCAAATGCGATAACAGATTTTCACATTTATATCTGCTCAAAACCATGCATGCACACACACAGACACACAGATGCTCGTGCAACTAGTTTATTTAGCATCTTTCAGATTTTGTTTTTCACATCCAGTTTTCTGTTGACTTAGGTCAATGTTCTCAAAATATTTCACACAGTTTTCTAAATGTTAATCTGGCTTCATAGCTGAGTGGTTAGCATGGTCAACTTGCAGGAAAAAAGGCTCTGGGTCTTTTTGTGTGAAGTTTGAATGTGGAGTGGAGACCTGATATTGCCTCTAGGTGTGAATGAGAGTGTGAATGTGACTGTCTGTGTGGTGCTGGTGATATAGGCTGTGATAGTGGGAAAAAAAAGACAATGATAAATGATGATGTATAAATGCTTACAGCAACTGACTGCTAAGCTTTTGTTTTTTCAGGACAGTCTCTTCCTTCTTGCACAAAAAGGAATGAAAACATGTCCCTGTCCCTGCTTTTCTTGCACTTTTCATTGTTACAAATACCAGTTTGCCGCCAAGGATTACCTATGTTGTGTTGCTTCTTGCCAGTAGGAAACTGTGATTTCACCTTTAATGGAATTTATTTGCAAGTGACTGTAACTCTCTGTAGCAACCTTCACAACTTTCTGTTGGCTTCTCATTCTTTGTGTTAAATAACTTTTCTTGTCTGAAGTAGAAGTTGCTGGAAAAGTTCTTCATTAGCATTAAACAGAAGGGAATCATGCATGGCACAACTTATTTGAGTGGTGTCGGTAATTATAGTGTACGCAAGAAAAAACAGGAAGACTCAACATAAAATATGAAGCAATATTAAAAAATGAGCAAAAAAAATCCAATGATTCTTCCAAACAAACCCCCCCAAAAGAGCCAAATACCAAAACAAAAACATATGGCACTAATCTTCAACTGTTGATGTGTCCAAGGCCACAAAAGCAATCTTGTACTCTCAAACAGAAACATATTAAATCTCAGTAAGTCCAGAGGGGTTTATATTTCTCTGGGGGTTTTTACTTGGCAAGGGCTGTTTCAGGAACAAGTGGCCCTTATCAGGCACTGAGCAGTGAGAGATACCTGTGACAGCCAACATGTTTGAGGCCCAAGTACTTAATCTCTGGTCTCTGCTACGAAGCAGTGAGGCACATCACGCATCACTCTGCACGCTTTTCAAATCAGCCGACACAAGAACGTAACAGCAGAAAAGCACATAGCATGAGCATGAGAGCACTGCTCTAATCGTGTCAAAGACTTCTACAAACAAACATGGGTGAACTGTGATTGATGGGAACGCAGTTAATAGGACTCCCAATCCAACACTGTGCAAGAAGGGAGGGTGGCGGGGACCAGAGATCAATAGCAGCTTGGAAGCATGTTAGAGAATCATACTGAATCAGATTGATGACAGCTGGTGGTGATGTATTTGGCAATCTAATTTTAACACAAAGTAACTCAGTGATAGTGCTGCCACATGACTGAACTCAATCCTCATGGGCCAACAGTATCACAGCTGTTGAGAGTAAATTGTGTACTTGCTGCAGGTGTAGGTAGGGCAGCAGAGCAGTTTTATCTTTGATTTTCAATTCATGTGCTGTGCCATGAAAGTGCATTAAATTATTCATCCTTACTGGCAATCTCACAAATATTTTAGGCCCAAAAACATCTTTAAGTGCACTGTCAGGCGTGGACATACACTTAGATGGACTCCTCCAAAATTCATATTGAGAGAATCAGACTGGCAGATATTCTTAGTGCAGCCCCAAAATTCACAGCACAATAAACCGCCTGCACATTTGATGCTGCCACCCATTGCTTTGCACACAAGAGTGAAAATCATGCCAATAATTTCTCTTTCTATCCACAATCTAACTGGACTGGACTGCAATAAACTCTGCCAGAAAGGGCAGACACAACGCAGGCAGGGCAGACATTCATTTCTAAAAATCTCAATCTGTGTATGTGCATGTTTGTCTGTGCTCACATGCTTGTGTGCATATCATAGAATGTACTGCCTGTGTGAGGGAAAGTTTGCCTTTGGCAATTGCTTAATAACCATGAAACCCTTGATACTATGTTTCTTATGTAAATACCTATCATACACAATACACTCCTCTGTATCTTTACTAAAGATTACTTAATTGTGTGCATTCATCTTCTGGCTAATGGCTTAAATATACTACAGCTCTTTATAGGCAATGGCTTGTGAATGACTGAAAAACAAATCAGGCAAAAATGGAAATATATTCAGTTCTGTGATTAGCTGTTACTGCACAAGCATTTTATGTTTGAATCCATAAAGGAAAATTATGTGTTATTACAGATTTACATTAAAATAAAACACCTCAATGGCTCAATATTTCTTAATTGCTTTGTACATCAATTTCTCTTTTAAGGACACAGCGCAGCATCACCAACTGGCTATAGGTTTGTCTGCTGAATGAAGCTTGTTGGGGGAAGGATGAATCCCTCCCCTGTTCTGGTTTTCTGGGCCAAGACTGCATGATGGGGTGCTGAGCCCTTGGCTTGTGCCAGGTGGCAGCTGGGAGAGAGAGTCCCAGCCAGGCTTCAGCAGCCCTCACTCTGGTCCTCTGGCCACCACCGTTGCCACTCGGGGCTCGACACCCGCACTTCTGACCTGCAGATTGGTCGCAGTCCGCATGCAATAACCAGACTGTCTGAGCTTCTGCCTTTTGACCTCAACCAATCATTTTAGGTGTGTGCCATTATTCAACAAATCATCATTTTAAAAAAGCTATGCCAGACATATATACTGTGTGTATATATATATATATATATATATATATATATATATATATATATATATAAATGTCTGTTAAGTCACTATTGCTGAATGAGGTAACACAATAGTGATTGAACCTATGGCCCACTGATGAAAGCCCTTGCATTTTCAGTATTATGAATATTAAGAAGTGGGTGTCATGGGTGACTTTCCCGCCATGGATTCAAATCACAAGCAGTGCAGTTAGAGACACGTTTTCCATCACCCAGTGGTTGATCTGTCAGAGAGGGTAGGCGGAGCTAATGCAACAGATTCACTCTTCAATTCGCTTGTGTGTGAAGCGGCGTTTTTCCCGGTCTCTGCTAGCATGATGTTTCACAGCGACACTGTTTGGATCTCTCGGAGTTAGGTCAAGTGAGGTCCAAAAACACACTTGCAATTACCACTTATCACCACTGGTATCACCAAAGAGAACAAAACAGAGATCTTTGAGATTTTTACTTGAAAGTATTAGTGAAATGCCTGATGTTGTGGCTGGGCTGTAGGCTCAGAGCATACAAGCTTATAAATTAACCAAGGGAATCTCCATATTGCCAGTTTAATATTCTGAAGGATGTATGCCAAGAAATACAACACCGTCTTCAAACAACAATGACTGAACAGTCCACTGAGGGGGAGTTGCTCCCACCAGTGATGACTACCTCACCACCTCACTCTCTCTCAACTCTTTTTATTTTCTTTGCTTTCTCAACTCTAGTATTTAACATGTTACCTTTGACAGCTCATGACAATAACACATAATTTTCAGTGTCAAGCTGTCAGTCTAGAGACTTCAGTGAAGTATAGAACAATAGCAAAACACCTCCACCAAATTGATCTAGGTCAGCCAACAGTACGCCAACCAGTCAGCTAATCAATCAAAGGGGCTCTGTCTTTTTTGCAAGGAAACATCAGACATCAGAGTTAAAAAAAAACAGACTAACCAGCCAAATGTAAGGTTTCACTATAAAAGAGTTAAGTTAATGCTTCATCTGGCTCTCTCTATATATTCGAACAGTGCTCTATACCACCTATTCCCATGGCAACACAAAACCTCTGCTATTTTAGTGTTTTGGGGAATGTTTGAGATGTATGACACTGGTCAGCCAACTGGTCAAAAGCTATTTCCTGTTGGTCAGTCTAGACAGGATGGAGAAACCAGGTGAGAGCAACAGCAAAAACTACAAGGATCCACTGCTGCTGTTGTGAACGCCAGTGCGTGCTGAGCACACGTTATGCAGGGGGCATGTCCTCAGGGTGGCGCCTCTATCCAGCTAGCTGTTCCCCCTTTCACACTCTCACACAAGCAGACTTTTAAACTGAGATACAGACATTTTCCCCCCTTTGAGATACTTCCAGAAAGATGTTCGCTCAACTCTGGTCTCACTTTTCACATCCAGCTGCATACTAACTTTAACCTCTACTATCAAGCCAGCCCATGCAATTGCTCACTACACCACTGCGCCATAGAAGATACACAAGAATGTTTTATTGTTTCATCTGTGTTTGAGTGGCTCGTGGTGTGCATGTGAAAAGGCTTTTCCCCTTTCACAAGTCCCATTACATCACCCTTACATTTCATTTTATGATGCATTCTTTCTTATCCATCACCCACTAATGACCTCATACTCAACTGGACTTATGAGAGGAGCGCTTTATCCTGCCACAACCCTTACGAGCCCTATTTTCATTAGCGTATTTGGCAATAAAACAGTTGTGCTTCACTCCATTAATAATTTATCTACACTTTTTTCTCCCCAGCAGCCATTTTAGTATATGGCGGAGCATGGCTCAACTCCAGCAAGACAGGACTTCTCTGAAGAAAGACTTATTGATTCATTATTCAGATATCCAATTATTCGGAAAAATCTAATATGAGACCCACTCCCACCCATGTAATTAAGTCTGTCCAGAACATCAACACAAATATGTGGGTTGAAAATGTAGCTCCTCCTTAAATTGGTAATCAATGTAAAATGTCAATTTACAGCCTATGGCTTTCACAACATGGGCCAATCCATTGCTGATTCAATTGTAACCCATTAAGACTGAGAGAGGTGATATTAAAGTGACACTATCAAAATCCAATGACTTCATTCAATAACTTTGGTCTACAGGAGTGTGGCCAGCCACACCATCACACAATGTAATGAGAGGTGTGGGGGCTGGTTCACTGCTTCCTCTTCTAGCTTGAGGCCATACTTCACCTCTGCCCTGAGATAGATGTAAGAGCTCAATGACAGCAACACTTAGCTCACATCACCGGATTGATGTGTCAGCTGTTTTAATGTCTTTTCATAGCTTGTAAACGACTCAATGCAATCCTGCAAAAAATGCTGTCTTAGCACTTGCCAAAGAAAACCTCAGAAAACCAGTGATGACTGGTATGATGTTTAAAGTACTTCTGGAAAAAACTCTTAAACATTGAGGTTTGATAGAAGTGCTTAATCCGCTCATGTACAAACTGAAGCTGACCTTTTCCGCATGTTACCAACTGTCAGACTTTTCCGACGACTCGTCTGATTTTCCAGCCATGGCAAACTTGTGGAGCAACAGTCAATAAAGAACACCTGAATTACAGTTCACAGGGCATGAATGCCAGTAACAACACCAGCGAGGTTTTCCTCTTCTGACTTAATTGTGGACAAGTTAAAACACAGTGCTGACTACAGTATTTGCATCACTATCCTTTTCAAACCACCTTCCCTTTCATCCTGTCCTCCGCTTTCACTTTATTTACTCTTCCAAAACCAGCACTGACTGGGATCTACATGTGGTTTCTCTGATCACTTGGGCAAGACAGAGTGGCCGGTTGAGTGTGGGCCACCTTCCGTCCTGAGCATCACCTACTGCTGAGGTGGATACTTTTGCTGCCATGTCAGAACAGGATGCGGACAGAAAATCGAGCTACAAAGGCGGAATCACAGCTGGTGGGCTCATTTTGTGTTAATGCTTTCCAGAAAGGACGTAAAACAGCTGTGAAAACAGAATTCAGTCAAACCTTTGAAGGTCAACTGTTAGTCACTACCCAGCAGTTCTCCGGTAAAAACAACAACCTGATCTTCTTGTAACACCACCTCAGTGTAGGGTGAATGCCACGGAAAGGCCTCTGGAACATCAAAATCAGTATGAATTTTTGGTTTAGTGTTGCTAAAGGCAAGTAATTTACATAATCTTCATTTGGTTGCAATTCATCATGTCCAACTGCAATTTAGTGACCAATTTCCTGCTTTCAAGCTATCTATTACATGAGTAAGGATACAATGGTGACATTAAGTAGAGTGAACATTTATTTAACTCAGCAGCACTAAGGAAGCAGTGTTATAGATAGTCATTGTGCAGACGTCAGAGATTATTAATGCCCAAATCCCTGAATTGTAGCATGGTTCTCTATGTTGTAACACCAGCAGCCGGGCTTTGTTTACATAGTAATTTAATAGAATTGTGACCAATCTAACTGTAAAATCTAAGGACTGAATAAATTCCTTTATGCCTAACAGATATTTATCATTGGTATTATCATTGGTATATTAGTTTTTATTTCCGTGTTGCACCAAACATTTGGTCGGTTCATCCCACATGGGATTACTAAACATTGTTACATATCAAAAGTCAGAACATTTATGACATCTTCTGGCAACGCATTTACAGTGCACATCTGTAATAACATTATATGTATTTCTATATACTTTCAAAACAACATATTTATGTGCAAAACTTCATATAAATTGTTGAGTAGCAGAAGAAAGGAAAAAAAATCCTGATGACATCTCCCAGGCTTTTTACAAGTAACTGGCTAACTTAAATGGGTACTCCAGTCATTTGGCTTTGCACTTTCATAAATTTAGAGGACTCAAAAGAGGCAGATTAAAAAGAATGGTCAAAATTGAGGCAGCATTATTCAGAAATATTTTAACTTTTCCTAGTCTTTGATTTGTGCCATTTCCTACAAAAACTTAAACTCCAGTTTATTATGGCTCTTTGTTAACAGTTAACATATTTTAAGTCTCAAACTCAAGCAGAGATTAATTTTTCAGAATAAAGAAAGCTTTTCCAGATCCACAGAAGACGTTATACAGCAGTTATTTACAGGTTGAGTAGTACTCCTGGTGACAAATTAACTAAACTTCATGTGTCACTCAGTCATTGTACATCATTAATGTTTTAATCTGTTTTGTTTTTGTTCCTTGCTAAACAAGTAATGCGTGGTTCTCAATGAAACAGAACAATATTTGGACAATTCTTCTTTCATTCCACTGAGTGGTAAAATACCAGAAATCAACTGGGCACATTAAGATCTATACTGCTTGAATAACTTATATACAACATAAATCTCTGTACCATATTAATATTTTACTATCCTAAATGGATGCAGTTTTGGTTCAGTCCATATTTTGTATGTCATTAGTATTGCCAGTTGACCACAATTTATATTCTATTGATGTAAAAGGATGAAATGGGAAACACTATCTTCAAAGACTTCTTTTCCTTTATTGCATAGTGGGCAGTGAAGAAGCAGACAGGAAACAAGGGGAGAGAGGAATATGACATGCAACAAAGGTCCCTGGCTGGAATCAAAGCAGAAATGTTGCAGTTATGTGGCATGTGCAGTAACCATTCCGCTACCGGGCTGCTCCGAGGAAACAGTATCTTAAACTGGTGGTGACTCTTTTTATAAATGTGAAGGGAGCGAAAATGTTGGTGATTAAAATTAAGAAAATTTATGGATTCCATATTTTACACTAATCTGTTGTAGTATTGTTGTAGTATAACATATTGCACACAGACACTGGATGAATTCTGCATTATCTTGATGTGCTGGCCTTTGTAGCATGCACACACACACACAAAAACACACACAGGCACTCACATACACTTTTGCGATACTATCTAACTATCTCACTTAATTAGCTCCTAAAGGCAGTTTTCCCAGCATTAGTGCATGGACCTATCTATGACTTCCACTATACTACCATCTTTTAAATGGAGTATACATTTCAAACAACCTTGAGCTGTTTATGCTGGATGATGCTTATCTGGTGCGGAGGTCACTGCTTGAGATCAAGGGTATTTTGATTTTAAAAAATTATAATAAACAGGCAGCGCTGTGGTGTGTCTCTACCTCTCAACTCTGTCGTTTCGTCAGGTCAGCATTATGCTGTCACTCTGGCCCGGCCAGGTCAGCCTGCTCAATGTTAGATGGACACAAGTGATAAGGAGCGAAACACAGTGGAGGCATTTCAAAGAGACAATGCTATTCTATGAACCAGGTCTGGAAATGCTTCAAATTCATGCAGAGAAAACCACAGGCTCACCACTTGGCATTCAACGTAACGGCACTGCTACCACAAAGCAAATTAATTTCAGACTAATTAGGCTAACAACCAGATTTGGTGTTGGAAAATAGCCTATAAGAAATGCTATTATCATTACTGTCCATTTAGAAACAACTACGAGAGCTTTTATTTTCTGTGCAAAAGCAGAGGAGCAGGACAGCATCGGCACTTAATTTGTTTAGGTAAGGTAAGTAGATAAGATGCGGGAGCCAACCACACTTGCAGATCTGTGTGTGTGTGTGAGAGAGAGAGAATGTCTGAATATATCTCAGCTTAACTGTTCTCAATTTAAATATTGTTGCACTAGCCCATATGAGACAACAAAATGGCACTTAATTCTTCACTTTGATTTCAGCTACACCAATAAAACTCAGTACTGCAATGCTGACAAACACTCCAACAGTCTCTTAAAAATTTCGATAGGTGTTTTCGTTTTCTTTTTTTTTTCTCTCCATTCTCAGAGCGGGAGCATCCTCAGGGGGTTCAAGATACAAATTCATCTTTTCATTTCATGCACAGAGAGAGGTAAACAGTGTTTTTCATGCCTACTGTGATTGTCAGGCAAAACTCTAAGTCTCTGTTTACCACGCTGTATTTGGAGGGGGGCATTTGGTGACATTTGGGACGGTCTCACAGCCAAGCTGTCTTGACACTCATTGCAGTGTTGGTCAATGAAAAAGTGGAGGAAGTGTGACCTCCTTGCCAGCGATCAATGGATATGCATACATTATGTTTCACAATATCATTAATTTATGCTTGATTTTGTTTTATAAAAATGCTTCATGTAACTTCACTTACTCTGAAACTATAAATGTTTGCCTATAATTCAGCATGCCCATTCACATAGGAGCCCTAAATTAAAGGTAAATATGAAATGAGTTGAAGTATAAGCAAAAGTGAATCTAAAAGCAAAAATTTTAATTTCTTGGATCCTTGCATTTCTAATTTTCATTGGTAGCCTTCTATTGTATGAATTTAACTGTTGAAGATACACACTACAAATGAAAAAAATGTGAATGAACTCTATTCTACAAGTAAAATTGTGAGCAAGTTTGGTTGACTTTACCCTCTATGATCCTTATATCCAGTATGCTACCGAAAGTAACTGTTGATTGTGACATGCCTCTGCACTCAGCATGGATACTCTATATATCTTGAGGGCTAAGTATGTGACAGAAATCAAATTCTGACACGCAACAGTCAATACGCATCTTAAAAATGCGTTCCCCGACATCACTATCAGTGCAGGTTGCACACAGTGCAGAGTTAACCGAGCACACCTTGTTCAATATCAATTGCGTCTCCATCCGTTGCTGCGATGATCCCACGGCAGAGATACGAGCTACAGCTCGGGGAGAGACAAAATACACTTTGGCACGGATATTTTCACCTGCTGCACTGTGGGATAGCGCTGCTACGCGCCTGCAGTCAGACCCGCTGAATCTATTCTGGTTCCCAACAGCCTCAAGAATATTCCTGAAAATGCAAAAGCTCTAAATGCTAAATGCGCAGGGCAAGTTCAATATGTTATAATAAAGGTGACATTATTATTTCTGGTTAATCAGCCAGGACGCATTATAATGCACAATTTCAACATCCTGGATGATAACAAAAGAAAAGATACAGACTTGTCTTCCACTGTGGCATCCCACACTGGACAGAGAAGAATGACGACCAATTTTAGATGATCAACTCTTTATCATTCATGCATGATGTCTTTTAAGCAACACAGAGGTTCGTAGCAACTGCACAACATTTGGCGCCCGTGACAATACCAGCCTGCACTAAGACGTGCTGTTAAGTTTCATCGGACTGCGCATCCCCGACGGCCCCGTTATTCCTTACCTTTCTCCTCGCCCGATACTGTCGAGGGCTCGGTGCACGGAAATAATCCCGAGAAAAGGGCTAGAAAGGCGAGCAGAAAAAACTCGGACATGTTTTCGGAGAGCGGGCTATAAAGAGCCACTGTGCTTCTCCTGGTCCTACTCCTGCTCCTGGTCCGGGTCCAGTCTCCCCCTCCACCACCACCCGGTTGTCGAGCGCCGTTACTCGGTGATGTCCAGCGGAACCAGTGCGCAGTAAAGTGCAGCGCTCCCCCCGCTCCCCGACACATGCACACCGCCGCTCTGTACAGCGAACAGACGCACCGGAGACGGCAGGAGAGATGAGAGGCAGAGGCACAGGGACGGAGGGAAGGCGGGGTGGGAGTGTAGGAGGATAAAGAATGAGTACGTTTCCTGTCTTTTCTCAATGATTAAATGTCGTCAAGGTGGCGCAGCTCGCCTGGAATTAATCACATTGGCTGTACAGTCAGAGGAGTGGGTCTGAGGTCTGAGGGTGCATTAGCGGGGTCCTCAAAAGAGATGAAAAAAGTCAGAATGTATGAGGAGGAATGAGTAATTTCTGCTCTCACTATTTTTTCAGCACAGTCAAGTACCTACAGTGTAGGCTATAGAGTTCATACATACTGTATAGCTACTTCAACTAAACCCTACATTCTACAAAACTAGCTTGTAACCTATAAATCATATAAAATAGCAAAGTGTGCAAATGTGACATTAGACACTGCTGAGCTGTAGGACTTGTTTACAGCCTGTCACCCATTGGACCACACAGAGAGAACACTGCAGTCAGGTATTATTTAGCATACAGCTCTAAAATAACAGGAACATCTGACAATATGATGCAATTTAAAACATCAGTCCCAATCAGTCCCAACCCTGATAGGTGTTGGTTCAGCTCTGTGGTCATTTCAAGTGCTGTTATCATCATATTTTTTATATATATATTTTTACGTTCTTGCGTGAATGCAGAGGCAATTCATGAAGTGATTGTGCAGCCAATTTGTAATCCTATTGCCTCATGCTGCCAAAAAAAAAAGAAGGTGACTGTCAAACCTTTTTTAACACCGTCTGCAGAGTAACTGGTAGACTACCAAGCTTAATGTCATTCTCTTACATTTCCGCCTTTGTAAATGTGATATTTCAGCACAAGAAAACAAAATAACAGAAGCACAGCAAGAAAAAATTACTTGAAACTCAATGGATGTGAACAGCTGAGATCACCCTTCAGGTCAACTATTTCATTCCGCTTTGTTCTCCTCTCTTCTGACCTTGCTTGCTGTTTTCAGTGAGAAATAACAAAGACACACATAAGAAGAGGTTGACTTATGGCTGACATGTTCACAATAAAAAAACAAAAAAACCTTCACAGGAATTTTAGTGATGCATTCAGCACACAAGTATGCACAAGTCCAAACAAGGAAAACATCTATTTTTACGGTGAATTCACTCACCGGAGTCTTAAAGATTATTATAGTACATGTGCCATATGCAGGAGCACTGCTGCTGCAAAGAAAAATTGACCTTCGCCAACGTTGGCTGAAAGAGGTTTTGTACCTTTGCTTAACAAATCCACAAACTCAATATTACCATAGAATTACATGAGCAAGTCCTGATAGTCTTAACAAGTATATAAAATATTTGATATTTACAAAGGTTGGGTTTTTTTCAGTGCTGTCCTACTAGATAGTAATTTAGTGAGTCTTAGACTTGAGTAAGCTGCTCCTGTGGGATTTTATCCGACCACTATATCTTTCCTTTGGTGGAGGCAGTGAAGAGTTCAACCTTTAATCAGTTTAGTTGCTATAATACAGTCTATCATTCTAAATTCTGATAATCTGATCTGATCTTTCAGACTGAGTACTCATGATGAGGAGAAATGCTGAATGCTTGACAATCAGTAAATAATGCTGTATCAGTGAAGGTGTAGTTCTACTACTTCGAGAGTATTAATAGGTATTTGCTATCATGACTAGAGCTGCAACAATGTATCAATTAATCAATTAGTCAATCGACAAAAAACTAATCAGCAACTATCTTGGTAATCAATTAATTGTTTCAGTCATTTTTCAAGCCACAATGTCATCACTGGCTTCCAGTCTCTTTTAGGATCCATTTTAAAGTGCTCTTAATCACATACAAGGCTCTGAGTGATCTGGTGCTGGAGTATATAACTGAGCTCCTTACACTGTACTGTCTAAACAGGCCCCTCAGGTCTGTCAGTCTGGGTCTTCTAACTATTCCAGAGTCCAGGTTAAAAACAAAGATCGATCGAGCCTTTGCAGTACTGGCTCCTTGGCTCTGGAACAGCCTTCCACTGAACATCAGATCAGCTGACCATGTCACTGCCTTTAAATCTCTCTCTCTTAAATCTCTTAAAACATATTTTTATAGAATTGCTTTTCCTAACAGCTGATGGACTACATTTCTATGGCCATGAACTATTTGATTTTTTCTTTGATTGAGAGTTTTTATCTTTTTCTTCTTTCATTCAGGGTTTTTTTTAAATCTTTTATTTGTGCAGATATATGCATATATGTGTATATGTATGTGTATGTATGTTTGTGTTTCATTATTTAAAGCCTTGCAATTGTCCTTAATGTTGTTATGTTTTGAATTTCCTCTCCTTTGGAAAGCACTTTGTGCTTATTGCTTGAAAAGGGCTCGATAAATAAAATTATTATTATTATTATTAAATTCACTTTGAGGTTCCGGGTTCAGAAATGTGAGACTTTGATGCTTCTTCTTGACTTTACATGATAGTAAATGGAATCTCTTTGGACTATTGATTGGACAAAATGAGACATTTGAAGTCTTGGAGTCTGGGAAACTGTGATGGACATTTTTCATAGTTTTTTGATGTTTTAGAGACTAAACGATTAATCCAGAAATAATCAGCAGATCAATCAATAATGAAAATAATCGTTAGTTGCACCCCCAGTCATGACAAGGTATGTTTTAGGAGTTTTCATTGGCACAGCAAATAAGCAGTCATTAGTAGTGACTTATTGCAAGAAGATTTTCTTCAGCCACATCTAACTATGGGCTATTTAATAATTATTTTTATGTACCAAGCATGTAAGTTTCTTGCAGTTACTTACAATAAATGCTAATGTGAGTTTTGTTGCCCTATATTGTTGGTTGTATATGCACAAGCATGTGGTAAGACACTTAATTCTGTCGACTAGAGTCATTCTTTTCAAGTCTCACATCACCTGTGTCTCACATGTCTTTTGTGACGTGGATTGCTCTTCATCGCTGTAGCCGCTTCACTTCTGACAGTGCTGTCTGCCTTTGCACTGGCCGGCATAAGTGGAAGCAGTTGCAGAATGTTTTCTGTTGTTTGGTATGGATGCTGCATCTGAGCAGAGCGTGGGAGAACTTCAGAAGAGCAGGGCACCCGAGCATCGTGCAGAGGTGGTGGGAGAAGAAAGTCAGAGCACTGAATTGTGACTCATGTCATTATTGAAGTCTGCTATCCGTCAGTGGTTTTGGAACATGAGCTACAATGTAAGAGGTTTTGGTTTATTTTAACATTTGACAGTCACAAACTGTAGCAACAACAAGCCTATCCTGACATGTTCATCACTTTTAAGTGACCTCTGGAAACATTCCATTATTGTTTGGTGTAACTGCAGCGCATTTCTGTATTGTGTTGTGTTGTCTGTTATGTGTGATGTTGTCTGTATTTGCAGTGCGTTTCTGATATGTGTTATGTTGTCTGTAATGTGTTATATTGCCTGAATTTGCAGCGCATTTTCGAAATGTTCCCCATGTGTTGTCAAGTTGATGAAGACATTTTCTTAATTTGCTTGTGTTTTGTCTATTTGTATGTGTGTTTTTAAGTTGCAGTGCATTGAGCTCTCAGAGCCCCCATAGAGCTAACATTGTTAACCATTATCCATTACTTCTGAAGTGCTCTGTATGATGCTGCTCTTCAGTGTCTCTGTATGGCGTCTCGGGGAAACTCGAGGTAGAAAAGCATCTCCGGGCTTCTTGAGGTGGGGGTCATCTCCATGCTCCCAACCAAAGCCACAGGGTTCGTTGAGTGACTCATATCCATATAGCTTTGCACAAGCTAAAGTAGTTTTGCGGTCATTTCCACTCTGGCCATTATGGTCAACAACCTGATGGTACTGTCTTTTGAGTGCTTTTAGTTTGCTGTTCACCTGCACCTTCGGTAATTTGGTCATAAACAACCAAGTCTCTTGCCGTTCCTTGAATTTGTCTGACGATTTCGGCGTCAGCCCTCGCTGACAGAAATTCCCGAATCTCGTCATCTCTCCAGTTAGACATTTTCGTTGGTGTCCTGGTGTAATTGGCCCTTCTTCTTCACCTTCAGATTGTTTGCATTCTTCCAGTTTCACGCCATTTGCATGATAGAAATGTCATCAACACGTCCGCTCACTGGCTGTGAATTATCCAGACAATGACCTGCTGCAATTCACACATGGGTTCATGGGTTCTCTGTACTAAGGAGCTGGCAGGATAAAGTCTGTTTAATGTCCAGTTCAACTGATTCAGACATTTGCCTTCTCACATACAGCTCCTCCAGGTATTGTCCAGATAAGTTCAGGGTTGCAGTGCATGTGTGAAAGGGTCTGTAGTCTGTTAATAACTGTCTCCTGACCTGATGGCCTGCATTTAGGCAGGGCACTGAAATCACTGTAAACAAATGTCTGTTCTTACAGTATATCCTCTTTAATTGTGTTTACTAAATACATATGATATTGCAACATGTATTCATTATCCACAGATGAACCAGGCTGTTAGTGCTACTCAAATATAAGCAGCTATGTCTTGTCATGCCATTATAAATTCATTAAGCAAAACATTGTTTAAGGTGACAAAGAAATGTATCTCAGATGAGATAGCAACACGCCTAACTTTCATGTGGAACAATCTGTCATGTTTTATTAGTGAGTTGTCGCAAAGAATGAGGAAGTCCAAGTCTTCAAGGGCATTTCACATTGAGTCTCTGCTATTTCTTGCTGCCAGAATCGCACTGTTTTCTGCTTCACAGAAAAAAAATGAATAATTTCATGAGGCTTTCGTTTTTTTTTTTTTCCTTGAATGCTGAGTGTAGACCGTATTTTTCCTTCACAATCATAGTGCCTACATTTTGATTGAACTGCTCCAACATTTTTGACCGTTATACTGCTCCACTTATGTTCTGAATGATTCATATGCAATGGTTTTACCTGTGAATGTGGTGCACTTATCTGCCTCTTCTTTTCACCTCTACCCTTAATTAGCAAGTCATCCATCTACATTCAATTACATCAGCTCAAACCTAATGCCCTTTTGGTAAATTTGAATGTTGCTGTGCACAAATAAAGCATACACCTATCAGTAGGAGTAATACTCAGTGAGGTCCAGCAGCCTTGACTTAAGACACGTGTCAGAGGGAATCAAGGGCTAGTGGCAGGCGCAGTACTGAATGGCAGAGGTTAGGGCAGCCTAATAGGCCACTCATGCATTGCATGTCACTCACTTGCACTACAGGTCCTGACATACAGGACTAGATGGGGCCTGTATGCCTGTCATGAATACACACTGACATGCAGCTACACAGACGCACAGCGCACGCACCACATGACCTCGAGGGCGTACATCTGTGTGAAGTGACGCTCTGTGGGTCATTGTCTAGCACTGTGTCCTTGGAGCTCCCCTCACTGACTGACATGAATGATGGCACAACCGTTCACTTTGCCACTTCTCGCACTTCTTCGACTGTACTTAGCTACAGTACAGTTTTGCCGATGCTGTTCTCCAAAATTAGCAGCAGCTATTGACCCTGCTTGACCCTGTCATAGCTGCAGGCTCATTATCGGGCTAATAACACCGCCGCTGTGGTTTTTGCCTCAGCTTATAGCCTCAGCATTCTTCCCAGCTGGGTTACCGCAACATTCCCCTCAGAAGTCAAAAGCTATTTTCTAAAAATGAGGAATGAGCAAAGATTGGTCGGCAAATCTGGTCTGACATGCATTTTGTGTCCTTTGACAGTTATTAGTCGGAAAAGCAGGAAATAGACTGAATGGAGGTTGGTTCCGTCTTGTTGCAAAGGGAGGGCGAGCGTAGTCCTCCACCATGGCCATACAGTGATGAGGATCCACGGGTGCTCCCCAGGGTCTCTGTGCTTGTTAATCAAGCAGTGTGATGACAGGCAATTTGCTGCATGAATCACTGCACTCTCATCGTGCTGAAAATGACTTGCGTTTTTTGAAGAGGGAAATGTAAACTGCACCTTTGTTGCACTCTGCCGGGGTAATGTGGGAGGAGAGCTGTTTTATGTGTGTCGGTCAGGTATACTGCCATCCAACTGATTTAAGAGTCTTCATCAAATGTGGACGCTTCTTTAGATTCAGTTTTTGTTTATTTTCACATATGTAAAAATGACATCATAAAAATAAAACAGATGTGACAAGAGAGGTTAAAATGTCATAGGCTTATACAACGGACCTCCCCTCAATGAAAAAGCATGTTTCTGGCCACATACTATTTATTTGTTTTACACACAAGTACATCAACAGCTTGCGCATGTTATTGTACAAGAATTGATTGTCTTTCAATGCAATTTCATGCACATTTCAGTGGAAATGAACATCATACATTTAATTCTCACAAATAAAGAGTAGCTGTGATGCTATTTCCTGAGCTTGTAGTAAGCTGTGTGAAGCACAGTTTCAACAAACCAATTTCAAGTTAATTGCCTTTGTGTGAAAACTAGAAAGAAAAAAAGAAAGCTTCCACAATCGGTATTTATTCATGAGAGAAAGGGAAGCTACAGTCTTGTAAGTGAGGAATAGCATGACACTAGGACTATTTTGAAAATACTGTTTCTTTTTCTTCTAATATTGATTTTTTGTTAAATTTATTTTTGAAAAGATACCAACACACTTTATCTACCACATGAGAAAACAAACAGGCAGACACATGATCACACACATTCAAAGACATATTCTTCAGATGTCTAACTTACTACTGCCATCTAGGGACACACGGGCACTCTGGTTAAGGACTGCACACTGTGTACATCATATTCACATCAGGGACACTACATATTCTCATGTTACAACAAAACTCTAAAATTACAACCCAAAACTTTGAAAATTTCATAAATTGACAAATTGACCTCTTTGCAAAAATAAAACTTTCCCTGAGTAAAAAGAGAACCAGCCTTCATTATTTTTGTGTTTTAATGGATGAAAAAAAAGCCCAAATGCTGCCTGTCCATTTGTGTGTGACAGTTCAAGTCCTTCTCCTTTGCAATATTTTGTGCTGGCTCCCAGTGGACAGCTGAGCTGGAGGAGCCATAACACAGACAGAGCAGCTCGCCATGTCTCTCCTCTCACAGCTGGAACCCACTCCTACTGAATAATGAACTCAATCTCAGCTCTGCCTCAGGGGGGGACCTTGGAGCCACCCTCAGCTTAGTGCAAAGCTTTGTTGCCCATATGCGCGTGCACGCACTCCTGCTCTCTCTCATTCTTTGCTGTCACAAGTAGATCTGTGAGAAATGCTCCACTGATTGGCAGTAGAGGAGAAAAAAATGTGGAGAGGAGCAGAGCTGGGAGACAGCGAAAGACCGTCAACGTGGAGGAAGGAGGTGTGGGGGGGGGGAGTGTGTGTGTGAGCTGAGTGGGGGTCAATAGCAGTTTCCCAGCAGTTCGACCCGCTATGCCTCCAGGGTTCCATGGAGAGTGTTTACCCTGAGAAAGGGGAGAAAGGATCAGGAAAAAAAGGGGGGCAGCAGCTGCGTGGCAGTGGGCTTGTGAGGCGTGAGATGAAGGAGACAGCCGCTGGATACCGAGCTAATGAATGGCCACGCTTCCCATCCCTGATTGAGATTTAAGAGGTGTGAGTAGGTAGAGCTGAAGGGGGTCAGCAGCAGTGGTGAGTCAGCTGACCTTTCAGAAAGCCCTTCACCTCACCAGCCTCCACGCAGAGCCCATTAACCACTGAAATATGACAGCTTTCGATTAGATCCACTGTAATTACCTAAGACTAATGAAATTTGTGGGCTGCTGTGTGTTGAATCTCAAAAAACAGCTTCTACAACATAAAAAAACTCCACAATGTCAGAATGTGAATCTGTTCACAGAGCATGAATATATACGCCGTGTGTTAGTCTGTCAGTCTGATAGTTCAGTTTAGTGTCCTGTGCTTCTTTTTCTTGGTGGGCAGCCATCCTGTGTCTCTAACCCATACTGACAGATCCACTACATGGTGCTTCTTCACAAGTTGTGGCAACAGGCCAACACACGCACAGGCATACATGCACACACATGCATACACACACACGCACACACACACACACACACACACACACATAGACACACAGACACACATCTCCTCAGTAACATCTAAATAGGTAATTATCTGACTTGTAAGAGTGGGGAGGCAGCAGCCAGTATGCCACACGTGATCAGCCTAAAACTAAAGCCTCTACTCAGCAAAGGAATATTAATTGCCTTTTCCAAGTCGACAAGTGTTAAGGGATAGAAAGAGCTAGAGAGAGAGAGAGAGAGAGAGAGAGAGAGAGAGAGAGAGTTGCCTATCAACAAGAAATGGCTACCAACTTCCCCAGCTAGGTTACTGAATAGCGCCATTGTTGTCGTCTCCTTGTTGGAAGGAACAGAACATCAATAATGTTGGTGGTTATGTCTGCTTCAACATTTTTTTTTGTGTGTTTGTTTGTTTGTCATACCTGTTAAGACCTGGGATATTTGTTAGCTCTGAATGGGAGAGAAAAAGAAAGCCAAAGCAAGAGAAAGAACGAACAGCAGGAGAGAAAGAAAGAGAGGAAGTGTAGGCTTTTGGCAGTGAAGTGACAAGAGGAGGAAATAATCCATTATACTGCAAGTTTTTATCATGACAATATGAAGGGTCAGAAATTGGTTTCCTGTGATCAGTGAGGGAAATCAAACACAACAGTGACCTGGAAATTCCCTCCACAGAGCTCCTAGGTACTGACATCAAGACAGCCTTGCAATGAAGAATATTAGAAATGTGCTGCAGGAACAGATTGTTACTTTTTTTCTCTCTCTCTTTGCCCATGGCTCATTGATATGCACTGTGGTTCCACACTGATAATTGCCTGCTGAGCTCCAGATCAATTCTGTAATTTGCTATCAAAACTCCATGCATTTTGTGTGCAGACTTATCAGACCTATAAGTAAAAGAAAAAATACAATAGAAAGGAGAGAGAGAGAAGGTGAGAAGCAAGGAGAAAAAAGTAGTGAGTATGGAGTAAAATGGGAGAATTAATCTTTCTACCTTAAAATCTGTGCAGATTGGAGAGACCGAAATAATGCATGATCAGAGAACAACCACCATTTTTCTCATAAACACAGCTGACCTGACGGGTCCCACCATCATATCAGGTTGTGGGTTGCTTCGGGTCATCTTCTTGCAAATAGCTTCACACTTGGTTTGCATTTGGCTATTCTTCAATGTAATTAATTTCTCACTCTCTTTGTCTCTATGTGTGTGTGTGTGTGTGTGTTTGTGTGTGTGTGACTGCATCCTAGGAAACAATTGTTTCAATCACATGTTGCAAGTAAATAATGCCCAGTAAGCTGATGCTCACTAATGCTCCTGTGGCTGCAGAAATCCCTGCAGCCAGGTTCCAAAATCCTGTGCAAAGTCTTACCAGAGGAGTGGACACCTGTTGTAGCAGAAGATGAATGCCCATGGTTATGGAACTTGAGGTTTAACAATCACATATGGGTCTAATCTTCAGGTGTCTATATACTTTTGACCATGTAGTGCTGTTGACTTTTCTCAGTGTTTTAATGACACAATCTTGTACCTTTGATTTTTTTATCAAACAACAAGATTTTTTTTCTAGGTAGTGGCTTATCTTTTGTACAGATGATTCAACTAGGGGATTAATGCTGGTCGATGCCCTGTGTTCCTCTTGCTTCCGTCAGATAATTTATTTTTCTATTCATCTTTTAGAAAAGCTATAACATGATTCTTGGGTTTTCTGTCCATGTTCTAAATTAAAGAGTAATGCTGCATTCTAGACTACTTGGAACTTGAAAATTTCAGACCTCCTACTTGAAAAAGTATGATGGAATAGATCTCGAAGTTGGAGCTCAGACTGGGAAATTTGATCCAATTTCATTCTCCGACTTCAGAATGAAGACTGTTCACTTAGGCTATATTACCCAATGACATAGGCTGGTACTTGGTAGGCTACTATGTATAATTTTCAGACTAAATTTGTGACAGGCTCTTACCTTATCCTCATCTGTTTCATTTATGTATCCAATTAAGCTCTACTGATGTTGCAAATATTCATATGGTGGCTGCCATAAGACGAGTTTCTCATAGTCAGCCATGATTGTTTGCATTTTGCATTGGGAAACTTTCAACCTCCAACTTGAATGGAACACACCTTAACTCTTTACTGTACTTGGCTGTAAAGTTTGAGCATGTGACTATTTTGTTAGCATTCAACTACAACTCCCATGAGTCATATGCATGAGCTGGCTATCAAAACCTCTTTGGAGCTGTAGTTGTTCAATGCTGAAAAAACAAAGTAATATCTTATCCAATGAGGAAGACAGCAACAGCACAGTGTATGCTGCTGTAGAGGTAGAAACAATACATGCAAGTCTTAACTTTGCAGTCAGTGAACCCAACCAGACTTTAATTAGACTGATTTGCTCTCCCAAGCCAGAGGAGCTAATACTGCATGTGAAATTGCCTGAACCAGATTTTACACCCCACTTGCTGGCCAATTTTTAAGTCTCTTTGGCTTGAAATTCAACATATGCTATTTTTATACACACATTTTGACTTGTCATAGCAAGAAAATCACAGGTGTCATTCATTACGTTAACAATGGCTCTGTTCTATTCAAGTGGCCCAGTGAGACATGACAATGTGGCAAGCAACTGAAGCAGCTATATGGAATTAATTAATCTTAAACTGTGTTATTTATATCTGTGCTTTTCTTCTGAGATACAGTACGTCAAAACATCTTCTGTGAGGCATATTAAAGGCTCTGCACACCCACACGTTTTCTCAGACTGAAGTTGGGCGGAGCTATCCAGGGAGTTTACTGAGGTTAATAAACTCCATGAACCAAAAAGAATGATAAAGGTTGAAGTCATATCTCCCTAACGGGTGTAACAAAACTAATGGGAGGTTGAGAGAGAGAGATGTCAGTCAAACATAGTTTGTACACACCCACATAGCTCTGAGAAGAGGTCTAATCAGGTAAAATAGGTGACAGGTTCAAGGCCTTTAATGCCATGGATGGATTTTAAGTAGTAGTTAGCTAGTTGCCCAATAAATGTCCACACTCAGCAGCTTTTAGTCAATTAAAGATAGGCATTTAAGTTATTTCAATGTCCATGTTTATTGACTAATAATCCTAAAACTGTTTGAGTAATACATGTGTTGCCTTTTGGTACACACACACACACACACACACACACACACACACACACACACACACACACACACACTATATTTTGTCCAACCCATTAATATACATGAGGGGGGCAAAATATTGGGAACACTTTTCAATATAATGCACTCCAGTAGACCACCACCACCCACTATGGCCTCAATAATAAACATGAAGTAGTATTATGACCTTTCTAACAATGTCACCAAAAACTGAAAATGTAAAAGTAGAATTTATGGCAGACTTTTGTATTGGATTGCATTAGATTGCACAGGTGTTCCTAATAAAGTGCTCGATGAGTGTATGTCACCTGTGAGATTGTGTAGATCTGAAGCTGTCCAAAGTAAGCTAACCTAAGCTTTGTTTAGGCCTCACTTATGAGTTTGCACGAGAGATCATATAGTAGGAGGCTCTCTCTAACTATAGGTCACTAAATTATCATGGTTAGCTAAATAGATAACGTTGAGCTTTAAAAAACTCACTCTTTGGCTCAGTGAGATTTAACTCAATCACTGAAATTGTTTGTATCTTCACAGCAGTTGTGCCTCCTGGAAATGTTTGTATAACTAAAACTACAATCTGCATTTGGATTTCTCAGTTGCTATCAGCCAGGATGCATCTACAGACAATACAGACAGGCGCCATCTGTTTCTGGAAATTCATGCAAAGCTTGAAAGGCAGTCAAAAAAGCCCTATTGAGATAAAAAAACATGATCCCTATGTTGCATCAGCACTGGTATACACAGCTGATCATTCATAGAGACAGTATATTTCTGGATGACCACTTGCACTCTGTCACATCCAGCTGAGCCATCTGAACCTTCCCTAGCTGTCCTCTTTCTGTCTTCTCTCTCTCTGCTCGTCCTGTTGTTTATCTTGCATGAGTTGTGTTGATAGTATTTATGGAAACTGACAGTTTGTGGTTGTGGCTTGCCGCCTCGCCTAATGGCCTACCATGATTGATGGATAGCTGGTGAAAAAGTCGGCAATGTCTGGAGTTTGCTCTCCCCGCCCAATCTATTTCTTCATGTTCACCCTTTATGCGGCATTAACTTGACTCTGAACAAGGTTGATGGATCAAAAACAGAATTGGATGAATAAAATATACTCTGTTGTGAACTGTACATTTGGAGATTTTGTAGCCACAAGAGCTGGCATCAATGTTTCAGGAGGTGTTTTTACAGCACACTGCTTTGTCATTATGCACAGATCAGATGAGTTCTCATTTTGCAGGCCAGCTGCAGGTGAGTGAGCAAGATGACCTGAGGAAGAGAATAGCTGGTTTGCCTGGAACAAGCACCTTCCACTTTGTCATTTTCTCTCCATATTTCCCTTTTCTCTTGTTGTGAAACTGATTTGTCTGACCTCAGTCAGACAAATCAGTCTCGCCAAGTTCGGTTGAGACCAAACAACTGCTCTTGAGAAAATGCTTGTCATGCTGTGGTGAAGCTGTGCATGCAAAACAACAATAGAAAGACGAAGAGGAAGACGAGAGATCACAAAGTACTTTTTGTCATTCTATAACATTTCCCAATTGAGCACTTCAATACTAATATAATTACAAACCAATCATACAATTATTTCTTGCTCAATGGTCCAGAAACAAATATGTATTGCGATATTGAGGCAAACAGTGAAAAACAATTTTGTATGAGACTGTTTTCTCTTAATGTGCTACTGCACATATGACCCAGGCACATTTCATACCATTTTATTTGAGGTTCAATCCCCAAAACTCTTGGACTTTAGTCATGGTGCATCTTAGGGTATTTTCAAACCTACAGTTCGTGGCTCTGGTCCAAATCAGTGGATGATTTGATAAACTTGGTGCCTTTTCCCCTTGGTTCGGTTTCCTTTCACACAGAGAATAATCCAAGAGAACCAAAGTGCATCACTAAAAGTCATGTGAGGATGTTCACTCCGCTCATTGGTTAGATGTGTCTGGGGCAGAGGCAAAAAAGTAAACACAAGAAGAAAGTCCTGAAGAAGCTCCTATATGCCAAATATAAAAAAATAACATACTTTGTTGTGTTAGTCCAGGTCGGACCTGGATTCACTCTCCTGCTAGCTGATGATTTTGCTCATCCAGTAACAGTTATCATTTCAGCCAGTAAAACTGGTAGTCGCCAGGCGTGAAATCATAAACCTGCTTTCATCTGCCTCTGTCTGAAATCAAGATCTGCAAAATCAGCCACCATTATCATTGTAAACTGCATATATGCAATGCAAGGGCAGAAAGCTTGACAGGCAAAGCAAAGGTAACTAAGGGGTGCAGGGCTTAGCAAATGGTCAATAGAGAGCCAAAGTCATAGTGTCATACCCAGGCTGGCCTGGCTGTTCCACTACCTTCTGTGACTCAATGCAATCTGTCACTGAGAAAATAAAGCATCTTCTGGGGTTTACTTTCCATGTGTTAGGACAAATTAGCATCCACTACAGCACTTGCTTTTAGAAGTTGAAACCTAAACAACTTAGCATATAAAAAACCACAGCTCCCATGAAAATTTACTCTGTAACGATGTATTTCATTGTAACTTGGTTTCATTCATATCCATAGTATTCACCAACACTCTTGTTTAAAGTAAAGTTATAATCTTTGCTGTTTAAAAACATCAGTAAAGTTCAGTCCTCTCTGAGAAGAAAAAAAAGTCAAATACCAGCGCACAGGTTGGTTGCACTACTATCTCAGTCACTGTCCTTTACTCCGCTGTTACGTCTATCAGCAGGTCTCAATGAGGGGAGTCACATCCACCTGCTACATGAATCTGTTGTTCCCCTTCTCCTTTCCACAAAGTTAGGTTGTAAAAAATAGGCAATAAATGAAAAGTGCAAAGCAAGAATCGCCGTTGAAGTTCTTCACTACATGTTACACGCTGCGCTGTCTCTGTGTTATGGGTGTATATACGGGTAGAGGTCTGTCTGCAATGAGGCGATGAGTAAAGTTTTAGTTCAGTAGTCAGCACAGTCATCAATGATCTGGCAGACTCCAGTTCGAGCCCTGGTGTGCGGACCTCCTTCGTAAGGTAGTTTATTCATGATCACTTATTGTAACACTTTAATTTTCTGAAATTGCAAGCGTAATAAAAACAAAAACAGTATTTTTAAGCCTTTTTATTCGAATACAAATACAAATACAAATACAAATAATTTTGCTGCCTCAACAAATACAGATACAAATACAAATACAGGGCCCTCTGCGCATCCCTAGTACAGACACACCCAGAGCTTTTGGAACATGCAGTTGGACTTCAAAGTGGCGTAAAAACATCTTGTGTGACCTTGGCTTAATCAGTTTTTTTTCTCCCTCAGCCATCACATGCTTACCCCTCACCTCTACTGCTTTTCAGTTTAAATTATCACCCTGTCATTTGACTCAAAAAACATGGACAATTTGCCCATATACTGTCCGCCTATTAGACTCAAGCCACCAACGCATCCTCTGCCTCTGCCACCCCCAGTCTCAGTGTGGTCTGGAGCTTTTTGATTGACTGGTAACAAATGATCATCCTCCTGGCTGCTCTCTGCAGCCTGGCTGAAATGGCCCACAGTGGCTGGCTGCTGTTTCCATGCAGACCTAATGGAAGGGGGAGACAACTGGAGATGGATTCCCACTGTCATTCTCCACTCGAGCATATTCTGTCCACTTGCCAAGATGAGAAAAAAGGTGAATTTAAAGAATTTAATCTGTAACCCCAGTAACTGGAGTATACCAGAGACTTAATAGCAATATCTCTCTTTTGTGTAACCTGAAGTAACTGAAAATGTTGCACAAGGCTAAATCACAATTACAGCAAGTGCATAAGGTAACTGAAAGGATTTCATTGAAAAGAATAATTGTCAGAGACATTACAGCATATAGAAACTCTTCTTTGCAGTCGACACAACGGGCCTCATGCATGAATGTTTTCTTATTTTTCTATTATATTTGTTCTTGTAGAAAGCAATAAGAGGACAACAACAAAAAAATCATATGCTTTGACATGAAGTTAAATGCTAAAAACATCTTTCTAAAACAAAGTGCTCCGTGATGGGAGGTGGTCATGTGTCACAGAGATATTATAGCCTACAGTAGGTGATGTTACACTGTCAGCTGCAATACCAGATGATGCTGGACAGAGACCTGCAGAGACACAGAGGCAGCTGTCAGAGTGAGAGAAGTTTCCTACTGAAACTACTGAAATATGGCCATAAAAATAAAAATCTAAAAAAAAAAACCCTTTTAAATAAATTGGCAGCCATGATGATGAAAATATGGTAAACAGAATATAATTTTTGTATTAAGTTTGTTTTACTTATATATATATATATATTTGTTGTTAGTTTCGGTATCATATTTAATCTCAAAATTAATTCAGATTAGGGCATTCTAATTGTAAATCAAACAAGTGTTTCTCCTCAGTAAGTTTACTCAGTAAGTAGTTTCTGCTCAGAAGAAAGGCAGAGATGATCTATTCATGACACGTACAACAGGTCTGGAACATTTCATTCGTACCTTAGAGAAAACTCTAAGTATGAGAAATGAATACCACAAATGTTCTTAAATCACTCGTACATGCATTTTAAGAACGAATCCGTTCATACGAGGAAACACACGCACACACAAATTGGCAGTAATTTTTTTTCAGCCCTGAGCAGCGTCTCTAGGTTTTCTTTTCAGGCTGCATACAGCTCCAACAACCAACCTTCACCATTAAAGATCTGGTATTATGGCCTTTTTTGACTAATTTGTGTAAATACTGAATCTCTTTTAAATATATCTGACATTTTATTTACCAAAAATTGTTTAGATTTCTCTAAATCCATCTTACCTTACAGCCCAGATTCCCCTTTGTCCTCCAGCAGGGTGATTCGGAAGCTATTTACATAAAATCGGCATTATTAATGACCACCTACTCTATGACCTAATGAATAATGCAAGTTCTCTTACACTGCATCTTTACCTGGATTAATGGCTGCCTCTGGAGACATAAGACAGTATATAGTGGTCCATGAACCTGAGTTTGATCATGATTGAAGGGGTAAAACCTGCTGTTGCACAGTTGAGACTTCAATAGGATTTTTTTGGAAGTAAGATATTTAGATCATGTCCAAATTTCCTAACAAAGTAGCCGGAGGTTGCTAGCTTAGCTTTCACACACTTCCAGTGCCCTGCTTTACCCTGCAACAATACAATAAGGAGGACAAAAATAGGATTTTCAAAAGTGAGAGGGACATGTCCACCCCGTCCCCAGTGGAAATTACACCCTTGAATGCCATAATTAGGAGCCAGATTAATAAGACCCATTCTCCCTGTCTTTAATGTCCGCCTTTGTACTGCAAAACATATTTCCAACCAAGTCTTTCCTGATTACACAATGTTGTATTTATTGTAGAACTGGGCAACAAATGCTGTCATGTGAACTGTCACACAGCTACATTTGTCCCTTAAATTAGCCTTAAGTGTTTGTGAATCATAGCCATTCAGCTGTGCAAAATACAGGTGACACCTGCACACTTTTTTACAATGAGATGAGCATGCAAAACAGAGAGAAATGGCAGAGAAGTGGGTCTGTGATGATTAAGAGCTGCCTCTTTCCTGAGATGTCTTTGTCTCCAGAGACACATCATCTTACTGATAGTTTCTAGTCTGAGCTTTGGCTGTCAGATGACAGAGACGCCCAGCGACTCCTTTCTTCCTAGTAGTAGTAGTGGTGATTGGTACTAGTAGCAGTGATCAAGCTCCAGTTAGACTCTTTTTTACCATCTTCCTGCCACAACTAAATATTTTTTTCCCTGATATCAGGTCCTTTAAAGTACTTATCCTCATGTAAACCTGAGACACCTGTAGGACACCATGCCCTTTTCTTTAATTCCATGGGATAAAACAACCCTTTAATTTCAAAGTGAGGAGGTGAGTGAACTCCAGAGACATGTCTGAGTGTCTCACCCGGGACCCCCGAACTGACCTCTTTGCCCAAGTCAAGACAGCATGACACTGAACAAAGTTAAACACTGTGACAAAATGGAGGTTAAACAGACCATTGATAGGTTGAATGTCTAAATATCATGAGATAAGTGTTAATGTGAAGGTTTAATATTTGTTTTCACGTTTTTGAATGATTTGACAATATACTGCTGTCTACATGTTGATAGGAAGGACTGACTTTTATGAAATGAATTTATAACGCTAAACTGTTTTTCTGAATAGTTATACAGTACATTATTATCTACAATTCCAATTATTATTCATTTACGATTATTATCAACAATTCCCATTTAAAGTCAGAGTATTAGCCAGACCTTTATAGTCCCAAAGAATGTTAATGTTCATCAGAACTTAAATGCAAAAATGTGTAAAATACACCCAAAACTCTGCCTCTCTTGTCCAAGCAGAGGGATTTCCCTTTGAGCTGGTCTCCAGTAACTCATGAATTAAGACACACTTCTTCGATTAAGATGTCTCTTTTCTTTTTGTTTTTCAACCAAGTTTGCATGTATTTTATACTTTTATTAAAACAAATTCAGTTTGTTTTTATTAGTAACATTAAGTTTTGTGTTTCACATGTAGTATTTGCTTTTGAAGTCACGGCTACCCACAGGAAGTTTTATCTGATCTTAAATAAAGATATGAGTGCAGTCAGGAAAGTTTATTTGGCACTCAATAAAAAGATTACAAGAGTGAAAGCCTGAATCCTCAATTCAAACTGAAACGTCACTTTGAAGAAGACAGCAACGCCTGAACTGGATCTCAGCCTGCTTGCTGATAGCAGTATGGCCAAAATTACTGGCTATCACGCCCCCTGGAATTAAGCTGACAGCAAAGACTCTTCCTTGGTCCTTGTTTCAGTAGTGGTTCAACACTATTACATCCACAAAGATTTGCCCATAGCCCACAACTTGAACCGGGCTGTGCACCAACATTACAGCCAACTACAGCTCAACCAACACAAACCCCAACTACAACAAAACTCATCAACAGTAAGGCTTAACATGGCTTTGTGATCAAGGGTGGACTTTGAATAATATTAAAATTAAGAAGATAATTTCTGTTGAGAAGTATGTTAGCTTTCCCTTAGCATTCCCCGTTGCAATACGTTAGCCTCAAGTCTTACACTTCGAGCCACTATTTCTAAATGTTTTTTTTTATTATTTTATTTCTATTATCATTTAAATGCACAATATGTAATTTCTGCCAGTAGGTGTTTCTCAATCAAAACAATAACAAAAGACAGAGTTTGATGACTTTATGAAGACGGGAGTTGTTGTTTTCATTGTTAAACAACCAGCTTCTCGGGGTTAGGATTACTTCAGTGTTCACTGTTCAGGATGTTTTTACCGAGAACCAAAGTATCCACGGAGATCTCCTCCACTCCAGATTATCACCAAATTATCCACTCCAGAACAAACAGACTCTGTGATTGAAGCAGGTAAAAACACTGAATAAAGCAGTTCTGACACTGTTTGGCGGGCACAGGACATCTGGGAGGGGCTGCTAGCCAAGCTGCTGCTAACATTTGCTCAGCTTGTTTCTCTGATAGCTTACGTCCAGTGACTAAAATCCTTCATCCGGTTAAAAGATATAGTTAAAAAAGAACCCAGATCTAAAAAGTTTATCATATGGTTGTGGCTTAAAACTGAATAAAAGTCAATTTATGACAGTTTTTGGCAGACAACCACAACGCCAACATATTATCTTGTATGCGTATACCCTTTGGTAGCCACCATCATGGTAGACAACCACAATGCCGACATATTATCTTGTATGTGTATACCCTTTTGTAGACACCATTATGGTAGACAACCACAACACTGATGCATGCATCTTGTGCGCATATACTCTCGTAGAGTGGCTATGACGCCGTTGACAGGCAATTAAATGAAATCGACTGTTACCTTGACTAAAAGTATGGATTTATCTGGATTTATCAATCAATATATGTAAGTATTTAAAAAAGTAAAAAATGTATTAAAATGAACAGATCAGTCTGTATCAAATTTCGTTATTTATTATAGCTACACTACAGACTGAATAACATAATTTACTGTATCTCTCTGTCAATGAGGTTATTTTATTGTGAGAAAAAAAGTGTTAGTGGAGCTTAGAGTTGAGATTATTTTGTCACAGTGCAGTCAGGTAGTTGTGTTGAAGCTGAGCTGGTGCTGTCAGCAAGTATGCTGCTGTTCCAATTGCAGAATGATTGTACTGCGTCCTCCCATCCTCGTAGGTTTGTACTCTCGAGTCAAACTTGCCAAGTCTGAACTAGCAAGAATGCAAGTCTGAACCTTGTGTACTTGGTATTGACAAAAGCCCTATCTTCCTGGGGGCTTGGTCACCATGTGTAGCCACTTCCTGTATCAATTCAATCAATCAATCAATCAATCAAAGTAAAAGTCCTCTAGTGTTTCATATATCAGCCGTATACTAGGTTTTGACCTTCATGTCATGTTGTTTCTTTCAAAGTTCCTCTGACAGTTTTCTCAGAAGTGCTTAGGAGTTTGCACAAGGTTATTACTAATAATACTAATAATAGTCTTTCCTATACAAACTGATCTTACATGTCTCAATACCTTTACTAGCATTCTGTGGCTATAAAAATGGAAGATGACGGGCTTAAATATATATTACTCTTAAATGAATCAACTGTGTATTGAGCATTATGAATCAAATTAATTCAAAGTCTGCATGGCAATCCTAGTTAAATCGTAAAATGCTGATACTTCTGAGCACCCTTCTTGTCTTCAGTATAGTTCAGAAGTTATATGGTTGACCTCACAGTTGGTGAAAAAGGCGCTGCAACGTGATGCTTCAACTTCAGCACCAGGCCTAGAAGGATGTTGAGGGTTGCACTGATTTCTATACATTTTTCATCACCCCTCTCCCTGTTTCATTAAAGTTAAGTTGGCAGGTATGCTGTGGGGATAACACAGCCATTCAACTGCAAAATAAGTTTTAAATTCCATGACTAAGGCAGCATGTATGAGATTTGAGAACACTCTTCTTCATTGGTGTCATAATTTTCCAATTTACCGCTGCTTTCTTATACAGCTAACACTATGATGGGTAGAAAAAAAGGTAATCTATTTGGAATGGTCACGTCATTTGCAAATGGTCTCAATATGGATTTTTTCATGTGAGAGACCTGATGTTGAATGCAAGAAACCACTAACATTAAATATTCATATCCAGCAATGCTGCAAGTTGCACATGTGAAAAAAGCTTCCGTTCCAACACGTCCTCCAACTTAAATGACTAAATATGTTGTTGGTCCATGCACTCCAGAGCGAAACCAACACCCTTAATGGCAGCTAATGGCAGGACGACATAATTTGTTAGTGCCTTCCAAAACCATTAAAAATCACTGAAAATAAAATATGTTTAACAGTGTGACAACACTATGGTTAAAGATTAGTTAGGTTGAGGTACAAAACCCACCTAGGTATAGGGAAAAATCATGGTTTGGGATATAATAAGTACTTTGTTAAGATTAGGAAAACATTGGGGTTTGGGTCAAAATAACTTCTCTGTTAATGTTACGGTAACTTTGTTGCCGGTTGGAAACAGGAAACACTGATTTCCAGTGCTCAAGTATGATGTTTTGTTGACCAATCCATCCACCCCGACGTTCTCCTTACTCAGATGGTGTCACTATATAAAAATGTCACCTGATATGCTCCTTTGCTCCCGTCATAATTACTACAGCCGCTAGGGGCTTTTTCATTTGAACATGTATATATGTAGTTTGGGGGCTCAGTTCATGGTTTTATCACTTACATTATCTCCCCATGTACAGTACATGTAGATATCTATAATATTCAGTTACAATAGTATAAAATCATCAGTTTCAAGCCCTAACTGGCCCTAATACTAAAGCCCTAATACTTGAAAATCCATGACTGCTTTGACGGCTCAGAGACCACGCTGTCTACTGTGCCACTAAAGCTACACTGGGCATGCTGACCAAAGTCATGGCTCTAGAGCTGAAACCTCATCAGATTTGTGTGATCTCGTTCCTCAAACTGAGCTGAGGTCTGTCTTTTTGATGCTCCATTAAAAGACGTACATTATATGGACTTGTACACCCCTCTCTGACATATGATAAAGATCCTTCCCCTGGCTGTTGTGTACAAAGGAAGAAGGAAGGTTTAAACATGTCCTGCTCTCAGATGAATCACCTGTGCATTGTTTCATAATTAATGAGCCCATAAAGAGACTGAACAAAAGAAAAGGAAGAAGCAGCATCTTGTGAATCCACCAAGGTAATTAACATCCCTCCTTCAACCTGTAACATTGCAGTTTTCTCCAAATAATTGCCTCCTGCACCCACGGGGGCTTGGTGGTCCTGTGTTTGCCTGTTTATACACAGAAAGGTAAGGTTGAGTAAGTTATATTTAGACAAAGACTTGATTTCAAAGACTCAGCCAACCATCTTGTGAAAAAACGTGAAATAGTACTACAGTATGTGAATCCTCTGCCTGTGAGTTTCTGCTTTGGGGTGACCAAAGCATCTGTAAAATCAGAGAATTGGATGTCCTTATCATACATACACTATTTCAAAAGACGTTATTGTATTGCAAATACCATGGATGAAATATCACAGGGGCTTTCTTGTCCAATATGTTCATGTATGCAACTATCCAGCCTCTGAAACTTGTATTTGTCAGCAGCCCAGGGAGGGTTGTCAGAATGAAATGGTTTAATGCAAAATAGATGCATCCCCCATGGTTTGTTTAAAATAGCAGCAACCATTACCACGTAGGATTCAGCCGTGGAGCCAAGCCAAGCAAAGATCAAGGGAGTTAGCAAGTTATCATCCTTGCACTGCATTCTCCATTTGGATACACATGGGGCATCACCCACTGAAATATGGCATAACAATTTTGATCTAAAAATATGAGCTCCAAAGGCAAAGTTGATGTGGACAAATTAAATATTGATGGGTCATTGAAAAAGCTGCTTTCGTATTTCTAAGTTTAATGTCACAGGGTGTGATTTCCGTATAAAGGATGGGACACAAAAAGCAATAAATAATGGATTTATTTATTTTTTGATGGGGTGCTCCATGAATATTGAGAGATTAAAAAAAAACCCGAGTGTAAGTGATTGAACTTTTACATCTTTGGAGTCATTTAGATAGGTACTTATATGTCTGAGAGAAGAACTAACACTAAAGGCTTGATCCCACACGGCTGCGTTGCGTTCCGGCTCCGATGTGGCCGCCAGAGCTGATCGCAGCCACTTTAGTCAATGCTTGTGATTCCACCAGATGCACAACAGCACATTTCAGAAGTTCCAGAAGGGCGCACATAGTCTGTTTTTGACTGAAGCCACGTCAAGCTGCACAGCAAATTAGCCAGGCAGGAAGTCAGACACAGAAACAGTATAGAGCATCTGGTCGATTTTCGAAATAAATAACACTGTGCAGACTCCCGATCATATATCAACAATAAACACAATTAAAACAGACAAATAAAGAAATCATTTAACTACATAGCATGTTTACCCAAAGTAGAAGCACAAAAATCGAGGAAAAATGACCAACAAAATCTGAGCAAGTCAACAAAATTGGGCAGTTCAGTTGCACTGCCACTGCAGCAATTATGGTATCTTAAAGGGCCTTCTTCAGCTAAGGCTACGTACAGTAATTACTGTAGTAACAGCCCAACTGAATTTAAAAGGTGGCTGGCTTGGCCACAGTCACTCCACTTCTGAAACACTATAGGTGGGGTATGAAGCCATGGAGAGAACAGAACAAAACTGCGTCACAGCCAGAACACAAAACAGCCATGCCCGTTGGAACCAAGGCACAGTCAGACACAGGCAGGCTGTTGAACCTGGGAATAATTTGAGAGTTTGGGAAATACTCTTATTCACGTTTTTGCCGAGAGATAGATAGTTAGATAGAGATAGATAAGCAGCCTGTTAGCCTAGGTTATCATACAGACTGGAAAAAGGCTTGGCTAAAGGTAACAAAATCCACCTCCCAGCATCTCCAAAGCTCACTAATTAGCACATTAATTCAATGTGTACAAAAAACTAAGTTTAAAAACTATAATTTGTGGTTTTATGGGGGGTTATGTGCGGGACTATTTCTTGTCTGGGTGCAGATCTGTTCCTACACCTTTGTATTTAATTGGTCTTTGTGATAGGCTAACAAGCTGTTGGTGCTAGCTTCATATTTACCATACAGACAAGAGATTGGTATCAATCTTCTTATCTAACATAAGGCAAGAAAGCAAAACAATCATATTTCCTAAAATGTCCAATAATTCCCTTAATATTGCAAAAAGACAAAAACAAAATCTAGAGTTAATACTCCTTAAATTACATTGTAAAATTGTGCTCAAGGCATATTCAGCTGGCTCTCTGTGCATTTGGGCTTCTACATATACAACACTTACCTAACACCTTGACTATCTCGGTCAGACTTTTAATAGGCATTCATGTTTCTTGCTTCAATCCCCTGCCACCCTTTGCATTGCATAAGTGAGAGTGAACAGTCAAGGTCAACAGCTGATAACACTCTTAACCTGAGAATGACCTCATGGCGGCTTGTTTCACTTGAGGGACCCCGCTGTGGTGTAGGCAATTTGTCATGTTCACAATGTAACTGGCAATTACCCTGCATCCTTATAGGCATCATGTATCATTGACTCTCAGCAACTATCTGTGGACCTCCCAAATCCCAGCTGATCCAAACAGGCCAAATGCAGCCACCACATTGACCTCAAATATGGAGTTATTTCTCTGAATGGAAAAATTAAGAACACACCAGACTGGAGAAAGTGTATTCAACAGCATACAATATCCTGACAGTGATTGTCAGAGATTTTTAAAAAAAATCTAATATTAAGTCAATAATTTATTGCTCTAAGTCATTACATTTTTAATATTTTATTACTTTCATTAAACCACGTCTCCCACTCTTTCTTGATGTGCTATAATCCCAAGAAGAAGCATAACCTTCCATTTATTGAGCTGCTGTTGATTAAGTAAGAAGACAATGATGTGCCCGACATGATAATTATTCACTGGCAATAAACTTCAGCAATTAAATGTAGGAGGGAAATGCTGACAGCTTTCTTCTCTCACACACCTTCCTCCATACATCACCTTCACATTTGGGTCTAAAGTGGGTCAGCACATGTTTCCCTTGCTCATTGGAAAAGAGCATCCACATTCATCATTGCATTGTAATCTCTTAGTTACTAGATATAATTATCCCTAAATAATGGCAGTCGCACAAAGATTTCTTTGGCTTTGGAACTTTTACGATTTCCAGGATATATACAGTAAATATCTGGCTCAGAGTGAACTACTTTTGACTTTTGTACAGTTTCAAATATAAAAGCCCATTGCCAAGTTTTATGATCCTTTCCTACACCTTTGTATTTAATTGGTCCTGGTTGGGCTACTGAAGCATGAAGGCATCTGATACAGTGTCATGAGCTGTAATATAATGCAATCTGAAATAACAATACAATTCACTTCCTCACAAATTACCATAGTGTTCAATCAACATCTTTTACAACAAAAAAGTAAACATTTTAAACCTCCTAAAGGAAGTATTTTATATTGAATTGCATCTTACTGTATAGGTCATGCATACTCCATTGGGGGACTCCGCAATTGTAAATTGTCATTCAGCCCAGATCTGGACTAGAATTTCAGCAATTTCTGGGAACTAAATTCCACCGCGACCTGACCTGGACCACTTTTGAGTGACAGATCGCTATCAAGTCACTTCAACTGTCATTGTTCAGCTACCTGCTAAGTGCTGCAAGGTTGTTGTTGGATGAAGGAGCTCTGCTTGATTATGTAAAATGGAGTTGGTTTAAGTTGGAGTAAGAGTTGGTTTCTTTTGACATTTATCATGAATAACGCCTCAGACAACACTGGTTGGATTTTGAAAAAATGATTCGCCTCACCGCTCTCTTCCAAGTGCCTAACAGATGCAATGCAGTTACAGGTTTAAAAATGGAAACATAGAAGGGGAAACGAATCCAAAGATAATATAGTACAATGTTTGCTGCAGCTGGGCACTAAAAATCAATGTTACTGTCTCTGTTCACTGCTGTAGCACAGTATAACCAGCAAGACCGACGTGCTATGCCAAACAAAATGAGCATTTTAAATCTTGACCTGACCCCGATTTTGTCTGTGTCTGAAAGAGACATCTCGAGCCAAAACCGAAGATTATAATATACATAATGAGAGGAAATACACTTGTCTGTCCAGTTTCATCAGAGCTGAGCCAGCAGGCTGTCTCACTGTGTAGCTTGAGGGGGTAGTGTGTGTGTGGGGGGTTGAGTCTCCCCATGCTGTAGTCATGCCTGGCTGTGATAGAACATTTCCTGCCAGACAGAGATCCAATCTGAACCGCAGGGGGAGAGTTACCCTAAGGCTACAACACCACACTCAAGACACAAAACGCAGAATGTGCATCCGCAGTGCAGAGACAATGTTCTCCTCTCTTAAAAAAAACAAATGATACAAGTATGTCACGACCAGCAGAATTTGTTCTGCTTCCAGCTCACACTGTGGCTGCCCTGGTGCTGCATTTTTTCATTTCCTCTGTGGCCTGTGAGTAGGTCCTGCCACGGACAAAGGGCTGAGGATTTTTTTTTTTTTTCAATTAAGTTTCTGACATATATGCCAAGAGCGTTTTGAACATAAATGTGTGAAAATAAAGATATTGTGACAGCTTCTGCTGGTGACCTTCACGCAGCACTTCTAATTAATGACTAGGACTCAACTCAAACCTTTCTGAATAGGAACATGGCATAATTCCTATTATTTAATTTAATTTTTCTGTTTGAATATGACATCAGAGTTTGAATTTGAATTCTTACTGCTTTACTTTCTTTTTTATGGACAGTTTCCAAATTAATTTGAATGTTTTTGTGGAGTCTGTTGAGGCAATTATTATTTTAATTTTATTAGATTTTTTTAATGGTTAAAAAAAATTTCTGCTATACTGCAGATTTGTAGATCTACTGTATTTAGATCATTTCTCTCTCACTCTGCTTGTGATTTAAGTTGCACATTTACCGAATCACTGACATTGGCACTATGAACTCACTCAAGCCTTTATTGAGTCTTAGAATTCTTACTTTTTACATACAGTATAAGTATCTCAGCATATGAATCAGAAGAGTCAATAAAAGCACCTGTGGTGTAGCTGAATATTAATATGCATTGTGGAAAACATTGTCAGGAGAAGAACAATTGCCATTATTTACATTAAAATATTGTTTCTGTCACATGAGTTAAGATTAAAATGTAAGTAGTTGACTCTTCATGGTGAAGATATGAATAACTATTAAAATTAAAATTAAAACCAGACAGTATTAATGTTATCTGAATGTTGTCAAATTTATACATTCTCAGGCAAAAAGGGTACAAGAATGTGGCCTTAGCAACCTTGCAACCTCAGAAGAACAAAAAGTTAAGAAGAACGTTTTCAAATGTTCAATATTTCAAGGGGCCTTCTAGTAATTCTTCAACATTTGCACCAGGTTGCATCAGACCTTGAGTGGCACCTTAGACTTCTGGAACACTCATGCATTGTATTTATTAGTAGTCATCCATCTAAAATATACAATACAGGGGAATATTAAATATATATATATATTCAGGTGAAGTTTGGCGACATTGAAGATTTGCAGTGACAGCGTAGTCAGTCTGTAAGTTGTCTAGTCGAAATAAAGAACCAAAACTGTATTAAAATTGAAAATTGCAAAATAAGTTCTTAATAGAGTCATACTTTACTGTGAATTATTCCAGTTCCTAAACAGCTCTCTACACCTAGAATGAAATGTATTCTAACAGTTTCATTCAGTGCACATCAATTTGATGCAACACTGCAGCAATCATCCCTCATTGACATTCAGACAGTTCAACGTTTCCATCTCTAACCTCATTGGCTCTGACAGTTCAAGCCTATTTCTGTAACAGATGACATCATATGACACAGATGATTTAACTCTCTAACTAGGGGAGTTCAGCATGCCGCCGCAGTGCTAACACATTTACATTCGCAATATTAGCTTATTTCTGCCTATTTATTCCAATTGTAAAAACACTGATAAGTGAAAATCTGCCCTAACTTGGGTTTTATGACATGTCAGTCTGAGTCTGACATAACAACAAAGTGTCATGTGAACTAAATGTGTCATCTAAATGATTCAAGTTGTTATCAGAGCTGCCCATGGCAGACAGGGATGCCTTGAAATATAAACATAGGGTTACTGACAGAGTGACACCTTGCTATCACCATTTAACTACTTTCAAAATGCAGATAAGCAGCAACTTAATTGCCATTTATGAACCTTCAGTATCATTTCCACTTTTCAAATGGGTTTTCTCCTAAATCCAGTTTCGTACCAAACCATTGTTGATTTATGTTTAATCATCTGTTGTACTAAAAGTATTTGTGTATGATATGTTTATGTTCCGAAGCTAGAACTGTGCTAGTTTGGAAACAGTGGAAACAGGGTGTAAACTGAACTTTTTTGTCCAATGACCAAATGACTAGTGAATGTTCAAACTTTACCAGCCACTCGATAGATGACCGTTATTTTTTTTTGCTGGTGAGTGAAGCAAATCTACCAGCCACTTGCATATTTTACCAGCATCTGGCTAGTGGCTGGTACTAATTTTGTGGCACACAGTGTGAAAGACAATAACACAAATAACAAAGCAGGAACACTAAGAAAACAAGACTTATGTCCATAAGTCTAGTGTCCTTGTGCATGCTAGAACGCTTCTCTTCTTTGACTCCCCCCTGGGACACCACAATACAGTGTCTCTTGAGCAATTCAATGGCCAGGCAGAAATCTGTCTTCTTTAGCTACAGTTCCAAGAATCAAATAAAAGTAATACTGCGTCAGTATAGCAGTAGCAAATTCCCATTTTCTAGAAACAAAAAATTATTACAAAGATGGAGACACCGCACTCACACATTGTGTTGCTGTCTGGCTTGACTTTCAGGCAGCTGTTACACACAAGTTTTAGTACCACTGGCACTGCCCTAACTGCCAAACCCACATCTTCTGTCCTCATTATGTTACTCTCTGCCTTTTTTTTTTTTTTTTTTTTTTGCTAAGGTAACCCATAATTTTTCTTGTTATTGCCCATCTCATCATTCTGTCCTTGAACCTAATATATGCTTATTAATTTTTGAATAGGCCCACCTCAAGGCTTCTGCCATTTGTTCAGTTCAATGTTTTTGCTTTTCTGAGTGTCTACAGGTGGTAGAGACAGGTAGGTTGGGTTAAATCATGTAGGTCAGATACTCTGGTAATGCTGTTCCAGAATGGCGTGTTGTTCTTTATAACTGATTGCAATATAGTAAGTCTTGTCCTTTTTTGTGATAAAAGGACACAGAAATGAAACAGACTCAGTTTCCTGTTGGAGCTGTTTTTTGTGGGTGACAATATTTTATCTCTTATATTTTAGCAAATTTTTCTTTGCAAAGGAAAGTCAAATCACAGTTCAGCATATAGATCACAGACATAAGTCGGTTGTAAATAATCCAGCTAAATTATATATTATGACAAACATGCAGGACAGGTATACTGTATGTATGCATTCAGGTTGGTCCATCTTACTATGTGTGTACATTAACAATTAAAAATCTGACATCAGTCAACATTATACACCTTTGATATGATGGATAAGATGCAGTTTGATGGATTATTGACCAGAGTTACAATGGAAAGCCCTTAACCTAAATATATTCTGCCACAACATTGGGTGCCACAAAAGTATGAGCAAGAAATGAGATAAAAGTCATTTGCGTTACTGCCAATTGGCCTCCACTCTGTAATGGGAAATTACATAATTAATTAAAAGTACTGGCATGTGTTTGGTGCAAATTGCACAGAGGAAGAGCTTTTCAAGAAGCTTCCTCTTTTCTCACACCAGAGATCTGTGAACATCAAGAACTTTAATCTTTATTCTCATATGCTCTAATGCCATCTCTGCGGGCTTCCATCCACAATGTCAATGTACAGAATGTCTTTATTCAAAAAGGCAGCATATACTCAGGAAATTGGTCATTTCTCACATGCAAAAATATATATATATCTCAAGGATATGTGAAAAGTTGCATTATTGAACATCTCAGTACAATTATATGCATAAAAGAGAGAGTCTGTGACATTTAATGAAATTGAAGCTTACATTTTCAGATCTACCATATATTGTCTTACTAATCTTTAAAACTCCATGGTGATCAATCTGGACAGCATTGCACTGTGAAAAGACTTTACAATCTCAGGCCCTGAATTAGGAGTCAGACCCATCATTGCAGGCGGGCCACAGGGGGCCAAGCTCCCCAGTCTAAGGGCTGCCCCGACCAAAATGAGAGTGACAGTTTTTTTGCTTGTTCACTGCCTACAGTTATCGAGACGTCTTGTGCAGTTGAGCACACCTACCCACAGTTTTGAGCATGGCAGCTTACAATGGGCAAACATTCTGATGTTTATTTAGCAAATGAAGATAACATTTGCTCATTAGTATTAAACACAAAGAACAGCTGAGGGTGATGAGTATGTCATTAGTGTGGCACTAGATCAAAAGTCCGGGGATCGCCAAAGTAATTAAAATTCATCCTGAGTGGGACATGAATTTCTGTGCCATATTTCATGGCAATCCACCCAGTAGATGTTGAGATACTTCACACAAAACCTGATGGTGGCACCAGAGTAAAAGTCAGGGGATTACTGAAGTCCATATGATTTATCCTCTGGTGACCACAGATGTCTGTATAAAAATTTCATGGCAATCCATGCGATATTTTGTGAGATATTTCAGTCTGGACCAAAGTGGTGGACCGAGCGACTAGCGAAAGACATTTCCTGGCTGATATTTCTATCCTTAGAGCAATGTCGCTAGTATGGCTAAAAATAGCAAAATGTCATTAGTGAAGAGGCTGAAATTGTTTGAATTATAAATAATGTTTAATTGAAGACAATTAATCATCAGGGATTTTTTACATATGGTAAATCATTGTACCACTTTAACACCTGTATTCATCCCTTATTGCAAATGCAAAGAAACCTCCAAAATGGTGTGTAATATATGACAAAGAGACATAGATAAGAATCATATTGAGCTCATGACAGCCTTCAACAGAGATGAGGAAATGAATAAATAAAATCAAATGTCAGTTAAAATAAAGTCAGTGGGATTAATTCACTCTTGATACAAATCGATAATGTTTTTGCAAATTAATTCTGGTACAACAACAGTTATCAGCCAGAACTGAAAGCTCAAGTTAGTCGCTGTCTTAAATAGCTCCTGTCTCCAGGCTTTCATTAGTTTGGGTAAATTAAAGCATGTGTGCCCTCCATACACATAAACATACACCCACCCACATACACTTTTAATATTCAATTTTTGCTCTGGGCTATCTCCATATAAGGGTTGTTTTTAAAAAAAAAAAAAATCACCATCAACAATAGACCTGCACTCTGTAATTTCCTGTTGAAAACAAGGCTGCATATCTTTGTCTGTCTAATCTAACCTCTGTCTACAGAATCTACTGTTCACAGAAAACAGCCAACATCCTTGAGCAATTTCAAAATGGTAGAATGGAAGAATAACAGAATCAAGCACCCTGACTGTGGCTTGAGACTCACAGAGCAATCTCCCTTCACCAAATCCCTGCAGCACAATTCAATTCTGTATCACTGCAGGCCAGGGCACCCAGGACGTAATCTGACAGCCATGAAAGGTTGGCAGGGTGGCAAGCATGAGGATACTCTTTCAAGTCCACAATATAAAGGCAGAACTCTGCACGTAGATGGATAGTTTGTAATAAAATAATAATAATAAAGACTATAATTTACTGTAAATCAAATGACACAAATAAAAATGTAAAATACAAATGAATAGTTCAAAATGAATGTAATGATGAAAAGATGCAAAACTTGCATGAAAATGTATTTGAAAAGTAGGATAACACAGCTGTTGCCAGTTGGCTCTCCTCAGGCATGGCTTTCCCAGCGGCTCTGTAGCAGCTCAGTCACCTCTGGTGTTTTCCCTGGACTGGACTTGCCAGGAGCCATCCTGAGGATGTGAGCCTGTGAGCTGGCTCATCATGGAACTGAGAGCCATAACATGTACTGCCTTAAAACGTGTCACCTTTGAATCAAATGGAAAATGCAAAGACATCCATTGCCAGGGGGATGTGTGATCCCGCCAGTTCAACTCAGTCAAAAGTCCATAGGTTTGAGTGTTCTGGTATCCTATCAATGTAATGTTTCAGATTCACTGTTTGCAAGATTGCAAGTTTTGCTGCATGTCACCCCTCAACCAAAATTAAAATAAACTCCTGGACGCATTTTGCACCAGGTCGAGGTGATGGTTGGAGCTCTGCTTGAGACCAGAGGAGTAAGAGTAGCTGTTATATTAACAAGAGGTGATAAAGGCATTAATAGCTGGCTGATAGCGTTTTCAAAGTCAAAGGTTAAAAAAAAACACAAAATTATAGAAAACAAATTCAGTAAATAAAAGTAGTGAGAGCAGAATGATGAGCTGTACCTGTAATGCGTTTGAGGAGCACTGCAGGCATTTTCTGGTTTTAGCTGATATAATGTTTGTCAGTGGTTGACTAGAAAAATGAAAAAGTGACTCTGGTTACCCTGAACATATTGCTACTAGAAATAAAAGATAAAAAATGCAAATTTATTATTTTCCTCCTTGAATTCTGTTTTACAAACTATTTCACACACTGTACACTGATCTACTAGATACTGATAATGCATGCTACGACGCTGAATGAACTTCAAACGTTATCAACATGTAATTATCAGCAGTGAACACCATGAGGCAAATAACCACTGATACAAGCAAAAGCCTTTTTTATATGGTACGCTATTCTTGTTTACAGTGCTTTTGAGAATTATTATGAATTCATTTTAATAAAGATTCATATTAAGTGGCTAAATTGTGTTATGTGAGTTTACCCTCAACTTAATCCCCGATCTCACAGAATAAATAAATATTGATTGCACTCAGAAGGCCAAAAAATTGCATACATACACACATACAGAGACTAATTAGTGATTAAATGTGGCTTATTTTCATGAAATCTCTTTACGGGTCGACTGGGAGATTCCAAATAATTACAATCTAACTAATAAATGAGTGTATGTAACGCCCCTAAAGGAAACAGCTTTCTTTACAGTCTGCAAGCACAGCTGTATCTGCCCTCTGCAGTGGCTCAGATATGCGGTGTGTTTTAACAGCATTTCAGGAACGGGGTTTTGAGAAAATCAGGAATATTTCAAGAATTAATGTGTCTCTGGTATTCTCGCCTGCCAGAGACTCCCCTTGAGAAAGCTGCCCAAAGCCTAATAATATAGAAAGAGTGAACAAGTTGAGATTAAAGAATGAATATTTAACATCTAAAGTGCCTTCAGACTTTAAATTCCTGGCTGACCTCATATTTTAAATTATGTCATGATGTCTGGTGACAGAGAGTTTGTGGAGTCCTAGATTAGTTCTTTTTAGCTTTCATTCTTTTCTAAAAATTTTGTTTTTGACCCCTCAGTACTGTGTGCATTGTTACTTGTACCCCTCTCCCTCAATATAATTCAACTTCCATGGGCACGGCATGAAATAATTGATTAAGGACTATATATGTTTGTGTGTGTGTGTGTGTGTGTGTGTGTGTGTTCATGCTTGTGTTGTGAGTTTGAACAAACAACAAATGACGACAATCTTTCACCTGGGTTAACTAGGATACCTACCTAAATCAATACCTCAGCATACTGTAGCTGCTATGTGTGGATGCAGTAGGAATGATCAATGAAAAACATTTTGGCACTGACTGCAATTTCACTTCCTCTCAGTTCTCAGATGACCATTTGAAACTCACCACAGTTCATAAATTTCGGGATATGGGGCTGCTATTGCATGCTATAACAAAATCAGGGAGTTTATCTTATATACTGTCTGTTTTCATTAGATCTAGTCTGAACTGCATAGACCTACAGACTGACAGTAGTGTTGAAAACTCCTTAACAAGCCGCAACCCACCGGTGGGTCAGTCAATACAAACTCATGCTGTGCAACCAAATATTGTTCAAACCCACAGTGCATCATTTTAAATTCTAGTGGAGATCCCAAAGTTTCCAAAGATACCAAATATGTCAGGCTGAATTTTGGTGAAATGTGTATCAAATGACTCACAGCAACACAGCACATTTCGACAGATGGAATGGTGCAACCATAAATAAAATGGAGACTTGGGTTTGAATATTTCACTACGTAAATATCATGTAGTTTAGCAAAGAGCTGATACAGAATATATATTAGTGCATTAATTATGTGATACTGTCAGGCAGTGTGAAATATGTAAGGGATAATACTGGCCAAGGTGGAAGATCCGTCATTACAATCATAGGGGTATTATCCCACTTATGGCCACAAATGGCCATATGTTATCAAATTAAAAACATAAGTCATTGTTTAATTACTGTATAGGGCATATTTTTAGGGACCGAGCCCAAAAGGCAGAGGACTACTGTAAAACAGTGGTCCTCCTTGGCCAGTATTATCCCTTACATATTCCACTACTGTAAAACAGTAGCCCTCGCCTAAGGGCGAGGACCCTATTTAGGGCCTGAGCCCCAGAGGGGCGAAGACCCTCTTGTATTAGTTCTGTTTCTTTCTTTCTTTCTTTCTTCTTTCTTTATTAATCCGCCACTTCAACCCTAAATTTGACCCCCTAAACATGCTCAAAAACTCACCAAATTTGGCATTCACATCAGGTCTGGTGAAAAATTTGAGAAAATGTAAAAAATATCCCCCAAAGTGCCAAAATGTGCTCTATAGCGCCACCTATGTCACTAATATGGCCACGACGGCCCATAGGAATGTCATAGAGAGATCGATCCAAAACTCAATTATTCATCTCATCAAGATCTACAAATCATATGATGACACCTGACCTAAATCCAACAGGAAGTCCGCAATTCACCCATGAAAGTATGACTTTGTGCCAATTTTGGACCTTGAATAAACGCTATCTCCTCCTAGGGCGTTAATGGTATCGGCTTCAAACTTTAATACATGACTTATCACACTGTGCTGAACAAAAGGTATTAAAAACTTTGTAATAACTTGAACGTTTTAGATTTTGTAAGGCCCCGAAAGTTGGAGTGTCACATTGCACTTTACAATGAAAACCAACGGGGAGGCAATCTCTGGGCATGGGCTTTGTGCCAAACTGGGGCGTCTGACGTCTAAACTATAAGTCAGACCACTTTCAAACCTGTATCAATGGATTCGCGACGAAAATTCCTACTAAAATATGATTTTTAATGTAAGATTTGGCCAAAGTCTCAGGATTCATGAGGATATTTCACAAGAAGAGTACTCTGAAATCCTTCTCTCCAACTGAGAGGGAGAGGGAGGGAAGAAAGTGGGGGGATGGGTTAAATGCAGCTCATTTTTGAAGGATACAGCAGAAATGTCTATATATTTACAGTACATTATATACAAACTTTGTATGAAGTTTGGTGTTATTATCATTTATTTTACAATAATTATGAGTCTTATATGTATAATTCAGTAGTGGGGATGACCTATGAGGGGAAGGGAAAAAAATGGAGTGAGAGTGACAGTTTAGTGATAAAAATAAAATCGAAACTAAAATTTGTAGCTCTGTACTGCAGTTTTTCCTTTATTAGGGCCCAAGCACCTAGCGGTTCGCTCACACTCTCCATTCAAATATATGAGTATTTTTCTGTGTCCAGCTGCAGTTACTTACTGTCTCTACACATCTGACAGCAATGTTCAATGTTTACTTTTTTGTCAAGGAGTACATGTGTTCCTAAATGAAAAAAATTAGGAGCACACATAGAAATTTAGGAGCACACTGAAAAATGTTAAAGTAACTGTTTATTAAAGACAACAATTTATCACATACATATTTAAATGTTTTGTGTGTGTGTGTGTATGTAAATCAAAATGTATGTTCTCTTTAGGGGTGCTTGATTATGGCAAAAAGCATAATCACAATTATTTTTGCTCAATATTGACATCACGGTTATTTAACACATAGATAATAATGATGACAAATTAATAAAGACTATAAATACTAACAAACTAATTTGCAAACATAAAACATCCTTGTGTGGGTCATTTGAATATTTATGGTTCTTGGTTTCAGGATTATATGACAGCGTCACATATTCAACCCCATCTTCATCCTGCTTCACCAAAAACAACAAATGGGACAGCTCATGCTTTCCCTCTCTGCCTGTCTGGGTCAAACACAGCTGGTTACCAAACTACACCTGACAGACAAGACCTGCAGCTACATTAGGTGGCAGCGCAGGTGAATTTCTAATTAATTTCAAGTCAAACTCTGACACAGGAGAAAGGTGCACACTCATATCTTTTCCATTTTTTTCTGTAGTTAATTACAGATTTAAAAACTTAGTTTGATGAGCTGAATGTGGTGTCAGTAATGAAGTTGAAGGCAGTCAGGTGTTGTTGCCAGCCCTCAAGCTTGCTCGACCTGCCGGGCTACACTCCTTCCCCGCCTGGATAGAGTCATAACATTCCCTCAGCATCTCGTTCAGAGAAGCCACGCAGTAAGATTGCAGGTCTGTGTTTTTCCTTTTTGTTCAAGAAAATCCATTAACATTTCGACTGGTTTTCCTCCTCTACTTTATTGAGCTGTTCTTCTGTTAGTTCTTTGAGCCGTCTCTCCTTTGACTTGATATTTTCTATTTCTTGCTCACGAGCAGCATCCCACAAATTGCATGTTTACCATAAAGGTTAAATGTGATGTTTAATTCATTCTGGTGTTTATTTCTTTATTCAAGAACATATTGTTGTAAATAGCCAGCTACAATAAAGCCCTTCTGCTAAACCACTGCTTGCTTCAGTACTGTTGTCATAGTCGTTGCACCTTCCAACCAATCAGAATTCAGAATTTTTAGCAGCCATGGTGTAAATATTAATCTTCATTCTGCAACCTATCATTTTCACAACATCTACTCACCTGCACATTAGCAATGGTGATCACAAGCGTCGCTGTTAGCATCTCTTCACTCTGTTGGCATTTGTTTACATTGAAAGATTAAAGGTTAAATGCCACTGCTTGCTGATTTGGCAAAAGGACCAGCGATGTGTTTGGTGGATACATGCTCAGACTGCAAGAAAGATGTGTGTGTGAAATAGATTGTATTCACAGGATGGGACTGTCAAATGAACAAACCAAGATCTGTGAATCACAACACATATCTTGTTAGCATCTGAGAGTATGTTTCTCTTTTTTGTTTTCTCACGTGAATATTTCATCACTTTCTAAGGAAGACATAGTGCAAAAATATCTGTGTGTCTTTGAGGGTTTGTATCTACAGGGTGACACTGACAAATGCACAGACAAGGATTGACAAATGCACAAATGAAGATCTGTACTCACACCTCCAGTTTTATACTTAAGAGATCCAACAGTATGAATCTGTGCACACAAATATACAAATGGGAATTTCATTTGTTAAGTAGAAATATTCAGGTGAAAATGTGCTTTTTTCATTTACCTTATTTACATTTATGACCCTTAAAAAAGATGCAAACAATATTTCACTTCCTAATGATGCCTATCAGTATTCATAACTATTTATGACTATTTTTTCCTTTTTGATTTTTTCCATGAAAACCATAAAGTACATCATTTCCTGTATTTTTCTACATCTACTTGTCATTTAGCACAGCAAAATGCACATTTAATAATATAAAATTATTACAGATCAATTACACATTTATACTTTAAAAAGAATCAAGTCAATTTACAGTAATTTACATTTTTATAGAGTCTGACAGATATGCTATCCATATTTGTTCAACTTGAGGATTGCTGATACAAGCAAAATCCCAAACTGTCAAAAGTTCCTTCTTTAAAAGAAAGCCAATCTATTTCAAATCAGCACATTCCAATTTATATTTCTCTTCTATATTGTGTCCTGTCCTCCCCTGCTGTCACTCTGCTGTCCATATTATAGCGCTTTCGAGCCGCTCATCCCTATCGTAATGACCTCCTCAGGGACCTGCAGACGCCGTCTGCAATGCCCCGACTGTTTGGTGAAGGACTTCACCACTTTGTGTGAAACAATAAAGAACGGTGACAGAGCGTGGTACCGACTGTCCCCTTGTTAAAAGCTCTGATAGGAGAGTGCATACAGAATCCTCTACCAAGATGAAAAGGACAGTAACTTGCAGGGTGAAGCCCTCTCTCTGGGTGCACTGATGATGATGGGGTGAGATGGAGAACAAAAAGTCTCTTGGATAGCTTTTTTTTTTTTTTTTCTGAGAGCCACTCATGTTAGCCTGTGAAATATATTTCCTGAATTAAATTATGACCCATCAGAAAGAGGAGTAAACTAAGAAACATGCTGTAGTATACAAAGTGTCAATTATGGTATGTTTTGAATCCAGCATATGACCCTATCGCTGATTATATATCTGAAAAGACGAGAGAAAAATCTATTTCCTGTTGTTGATAAGGCATGTAAGAGAGAGGGAAATAAATATACTCTCAGCAATGTCCAGCTGTGCATCAAGCTATATGTCATATCATATATAAATCGATATAAAAACAATATAAATATTTGCAGGCAGGCTGTAAGGATCTGTTGTACTGTATGTTGTGCAGTCCTCAAAAACAAAGTCCTTCAGTTTAAGCCTAAGTACTATTTTACTGCAAAACTTTCAGTGCTGCTGGCAGTCTGAGGGGAACACTAAAATACTGCACGTCTGTTTAAGTAGAGTTTATGCAAGAGTGGTGTGTTGAAGCTTTCCCAATTTATATGTAACCTCGACTGCGGTGCACTTAGATAACCACTTTGGAAGTGCAAATATTTCCCCAAGTCTGAGTCTTTGTCCCACAGCAACGCCCTGACTCTCCAAAAGTGGCGACTCTAGCAAGAAAAACACATTTGTTCCCTGTTCTCACTGCACATCTGTGGTGATTAAAATCCAACAGAATCATTGAAATCAATTAGAATCACGTCCAGGCTGTCATCTGCCTGACATGTGGCAACCCCCTCTGGCTTCAGCTCCAGATCGACTGGTCTCTATTATGGTAATAAAACTGTCTATTTTGGGATAAGGTTGTGACAGTAGCTCCTGGTGCAAGTCTGCCATCAGTCTGCTTGTTTGGCATTAATCAGTTTGGAAAACAACAATGGTTGTTCAGGTGTTTTTTGTAAGGTATTGCTGGTGATAGATGCCCCTGTGGATGTGATTATTTGTGTTTGTTTTTGACATATTTCCGGGAGAAGTTGAAACATAGGAACACTTAAAAGAATAGTCGGGATTCTGTTCCTATTTGACATAAACAAACTAAAAAACAATGATATGAGCAATTATTTCATGAAGTGTCCTTGAATTGTACCTCAGCTAATAATAATGATAATAATAACATTAATAATAATAATAATAATAATACATACTTACATACATACATACTCTTCTCTAAGGCAGGTTTCTTGTACTGTTAACACTGTTAAGACACCAATAGGTGAATAATTAGATTTGGTATGCACTATGCAGTGCAATAATGACATAAGATTTAGGTCTCTACAGTATTGTACTCTTTGTGTTTTGGTCAATTGCTGAAATTAATCCGCATCGTACCTCTATGCAGAAGACTGGTTTCTATAATCTCAGAGCTGTGATCCGGATGTTCCTCTTTTGGTCCTTCCAACAAAACAGGAGTCATGAATATGCAGATGGAGGTACGAGGAGAGCAGGCCCTCCAGGCCTCATAAAAGGCGGCATTAAGCTTCCCTAATTAAACTGAACTCTCCCCTTCCGAACAGCGAGCATGACTTTGGGGACGTAATAGAGCCTCTTCAGGTCCACTCTCAGCCTCATATTGGTCCTCCTGCACCAGCTTCTCTCCTGGAATACTGCAGGCTGCAACAATCAATAAAGAGCAACTTCATGAATAGAGAATATCTTCTCCATTATTAACAGTTACTATTTTAAACAGACTGGTCATAGTAGAATGACTTGATTTAAATGCATTGAATGCTGAATGACACCACAGTTTACAGCCTGTAATGGTAATCTGTAATCCTCTATAATAGCCTGAAGAAAGAGCAAGCATACACTGATTAAATGAATTACACAAGCATCCCAGTGCATAAAATAAGGACCATTATTCAAGCGAGTTACTCTATTATTGCCAGAATGAAGGAAAACATGGCTTATTATTGGTGCTTGTTCTTGTTCAAAAAAAAAAGAAATATGGGCACTGAGCACCATAGTCAGCTTTTTCCACATGCAGTCTTTTTAAGAGGTGCATTAAGGCTTTTTTTTTTTTTTACAATTTTGAAAAACAAAGTTATCTGTCTAGACATTAGTGGTGTACAAACATGATTTTTAATAACTGTTATGTCTGTGATGCCTCTCTCACTGATTAGGAAGCTGCCCTGACAATAGGCTGACAGTGGAGGGTCCTCAGTGTAATCTGGTTCAGCTGAGCCTGCCAGACTATAAAAGCTGGCCTATGTGGTTGCTCTTTTTTTCCCATCCTCCTGCCTGCATCCACCCTTCATGATCATCTTTTGGTTTTGCACCTTGTTCTAAACACCATATTGTTTGTTTTGTGTTAATCTTAGTTTTAATGAATTACATTTGTTTTACCTTATAAAGTGCAGTGCCACTGACGGCTGCTAGATGCTGGCTCCAAAGAATCCTTGGCTCCAATTGACTCCTATTCAAAAAGCATCAACTTCTGTCTAGAAATATTAAATCAATCATTTTTATCAACAAATTATTAAGGTCTCAATTGCTAAATTCAGACCCTCTAATAAGTGTGCTAATGGTCATTTTGGAAATTATTGCTCCATTAATAAGATTTGAAGACTTACAGCAGCTTTGATGTCTGTAGTGTGGGCGTTGATTGACAGCTGTGATTCACAGTTCACTCAACTACTGCTCTCCCCGGTTCCGGGACTCGTACTGAGTCAGACTATTGTCACAATATTTTGGTAAGTTTAATGTTACTTGATTACGATACCTGCCCTGTTAGCACAACTTAGCTAAAGTAGCTAACATTAGAACATAAAGCCATGAATGGCAACACCCCATACTCCTTATCTGGAGGGTCCTGGCTCCTAACGGAAAAGATGGCACCGACCATAAGCTGCAACTCTGGGCTTTAAACTGGCTCCATGGCTCCAATGCAAACAAACGGGTGACGTCACACCTTGGTATGTCCATCTTTATAAACAGTCTATGGCAGAAGAAGAGTCTCCTCCACACTATTTCCTACTTTTGTTTTTTACTTAACAAACTTTATACAATTATGCGTTATACAACTGTTACTTCACCTCGAGCCAGGGTTGTACAAACTCATACTAAATAATTTTTTAAATAATAACTCTACAAATGAGAAAACATTCTAAAGATCACCTACAGTGTGCACAGTAAAATGATAATAACAAGCTGCTCAAACACTAATCCAAAACACTAGGTGACAGAGAGACCAAGTGAGTGTGCTCACTGCAGGGCAGTAACTGTGAGCCAATTAAACTGAATAAATAAAGACATGAAAGTGAAAAGATTTGTCTTGCTGTTAAACCTGCACTGCACCTGACAGCGCTGGTGCCTGTCCATCCTGTCCCTCTCCATTTGGCATAGGCAGCACTGCTGGGAATTGAACACTGGTCTCAGTGATGCACAAGAAAAATCAAAAATGATCCAAATGATAACCATGTCTGCATTCACAAAAAATAAATCGCACAATAAATATATTTTAAATATCTTTTTTTTAAGGTTCAATATTGTTTTACTTTTAAGTGATTACTAATGTTTTATCTTCTGTAGAGCTGCAGGACGGAGGCCAGAACAAATTTCCCTACGGGGACATTAAAGTATATCTGTCTCTCTCTTTCTCTCTCTCTCTCTCTCTCTGTTTCTTTCAGTTCGATCTAGTTACATCTACACGACAATAATGCTGTCATATTGTGATAAACTGAAAGCTAATTCTACCTTTGTCTCTCAATCTCTCTTTCTCTCATCGTTATCTGGCATTATTATTCTCTCTTTTTAAGTTTACAAAATGCAAATTAGCTGTGCTCTCCCAGTTTCTTATTAACACAGAAAAAACAAAATGGTCTTCATCACCGGAGGCAGAGTGGCTGTCTGTGCCTCAATGACTGGGCTTTCTCTTCCTCTTTCTCATTGTGTTTTTCTCCTATGTGTCAGTAAGTGCCCACACTTTGTCCTTGTCAGCTGGTGCTTTAAGTTTGCCCACTTATGTCTGTACAGTATCAGTGAGTGATGATGCTTTAAGCCTGTCTCAAGCCAATCAACATAGAACAGATGCACCATCCGGCAAGGCAGAAAAGAACTGTCCACCCCAATGCCTCCAGTTGGTGCTCATGTCACGTCTCACTTCTTTCAGTTTACCTAATGATCTTTCTTGTCATGTCCCTTCTATGTGGAGCACTTTGCATTGTAACCTTGCATGAAGAGTGCTATTAAGTTTGAGTTGATCTGATTGATGCTGCTGGTTGTCACTTTGGTAAAAGGCATACTGTGCAAGATTTTCCAAACAATGTATAGACTCATACAAAAATAATCCCTCTCAATCATTCCTGTGACCCACTAGAAGTGTGTGTATTTATCTGCAGAGACTATACCCTCTGCTTGTAGTTTCTTATTTTCTAATTATTTTGCTATGTTTGGGACACTTCTGGGTGTCAGCCTTTGGGCAGTGGGTGTGTAGCCCCAAGCCAATAACAGCACGCAGGGTGTGAGGTCGGGACTTGTAGCTAGCAACCAGGTTACATTGCTTTCTCCATCTCTCTGCTCTTTGTCTCTGTGTCATGGATGTATAAAGAGCTGCAGGTCTGTGTGTCTGCTTGACCGAGGGTGGAGCTGAGCTACACACACGCAGAGCAGAGAGGCCACAACGGACAGGATGAAGTTCTGCACCTTCCCAGGGTTGTGCGGAGGTGTGGGCGTGTTTATTTGTGCTTTAGAACATAACCACTGTGAAACAATCAGAAAATAACCTTTTATTTATCTGATTTATGGCTTTATTCTCGCCAGCACTGCTTGCTCTCTTCATTAACTCTCTAGCTCGCTCAACCACGACTGCTTGCTCTCCCTCTTTCTCTTTGAATGCTGTGTTTGCAAACACCACCTGACAAATCCTGCATAGTATATCTTTAACAGACTACAACATGCAACACAGAAGGTAAGAACATGTTGTATAAAATATTTAATGTCTGCATACCCTTTAGCGTGCACAGAAGCTGCTCCTGCTGAGTTTTTATGTTTCCAAATGAGTTGCCATCACTGAATCAGAGCTTGCCTCTAATGTATTTTGCAAACTCACTCCATGTACCAATCACGAACAGGTGCTTTAAAACTTGAGTTTTGACTGCTCCCAATGGTTTATCTGCTTATGCAGAACGGTTTAAAACAAACAAACTGTCTCTAAATATTACAAAATCTAACTTCATTATTATCAGTGTTAAAAAAACATAATGTAAAAACTCATCAAATATCTCACCTGAGTAAAATGATGTGCCTCAAGTCTGAACAACTAAATTCCATGGAATAATAATCAATAAGAACAAGAGCTGGAGAGAAAACATTGATTATGTCTATGATAGTCTGGGTGAGTACATTTTCCACAACTCTTTACTAAATCCTTCTACAAAAACAATTTTGTCAGATTTGTATCCAACCTTGTCTCTATCGCCTCCTCTATTACAAGAAACTCAACTTCTTATAATATATGATATTTACATTCCATACTTACACTTGCTACTTTGAGTGCATAAGTGCATTCAAACTTACAATTATGGCAAAATGCAGTACACTATGAGTACCCAGATGGTGTTCTCATTACAGTCAAAAAGTTGAGTGTGGAACTCAACTTTTTCAACGCCATCTTGGTTAGGTAACAGAAGGGGAGGGACCACCAATGTAGCAGAGATATTAAAGCATCCTAAAAGCCTCTGTAATTTTCACTGTAGGACTGTTAATATGTTACTTTATTAAGTTTTAATGTTTTTTTCAGGCGTAACCATGTAGATTCCCAATATGTAGTCAAATAACACCTGATTGTAAATCTGCTGCCATGTTTTCGGTAATGAGCTGCTGGCCGGGTGAGACCAGCCAGTGGCTGATAGCAGCCTGACAATGTCTGTCATCATCCCAGGGAAAAAAATGATCCAATGAACTGATCTGCAGCTCTTTGGTGATTTACTGCTGGCTCTAATGTCTCCTTAGCATTTTGATATATGATATACTTCTCTTTGGAAGATAAACGTTGGTCTCACAGATGAAATCTAATAATTGTAGCTGTACACGAATGTAAAGTGAAGCCTCATTTTTTTACTGGACAGAACAAGAGCGCTGCCTCTGGGGCTCTATATGTACAGATATCACCACAATTCAATAAACATAACTGTATTAAAATGAACAGATCAGTTTATATTCAATTTTGTTTTATTTTATTAAGCTACATAATGGTTCAAATTTTTATTATAGCTACATGACAGACTGAATCACATAATGTACTGCATCTCTCTGTCAATGAGGTTATTTTTTGCAAGAGAAAAAGTGTTAGTGGAGCTTTGAGTTGAGATTATTTTGTCACAGTGCAGTCAGGTAGGTGTGTTGAGGACTTGGCAAATTTGACTCAGGAGTACAAACTTCCAAGGACAATAAGGATGACTGTGTTTGATTTGAGGCAACACCACCCTGTCGAAATTCATGCACTACGCAGGTAGTGTACACAGTGTCCTACATGGAAGTCTACTAACAGAAGTATCCAAATTGAGACACAGTGTCAGTCTTAGTCAACCAGACGGTCATAAATTTTCATCTTCCCAAACATCTTACAAGCAGAGGTCAATTTTCAGTCAGATCCAGGGGTCCTAACTTATGGAACTGCTGTACTTTTCTCATATGACTAAATGTTCCTTCTCCTTAAAGTCTTTGGTTGGTAATCTTGGTTTTATAATCCCAGCTCTTCCTGTTGGGAAACTTGTGTACGCTGTAACATTAAGATGCCACCACTGTCATCCAGTCTTGTGGCTGCTCATCAGTTGGAGCACTGGGTTCTGACAGCTGTGACTATAGTTAAAATCCTGACTCCAACATGGAGTCAGTCTTGATGTGGTTTTCTTCTGCGATTAAGGATATGAGTTGAAGATTCCTCATGAAAACAGTAAGGCATCCAATACCCACACATTTTGTCAACTTAGCTCCACCTCTTTTGCTTATAAAACTGCTATAAGATCACTTCCTCAGCATTCCTCCAACTCGCTAAGCCTGGACTTAACCTGGAGAATAATGCAGTTAAAGGAAGAACAGAGTCCAAACATGACTAAAATTATATGACTAAAATGAAATAGACTAGGTGTTGATGTACCAAATAACCAAAGATGTACAGATGTATTTAAGAGACAGGATAGATATGAGGGACATGAGGGAGAAGAGGAATTGTATTTATGATTTGGATTCTGCAGTGAGTGATGTAATTTAAATGCTGTTGAGACAAGAAGCTGGTGCTTCTTACAACTTCAGTAACTATTGGATATGCTGAATTATTTGTCATTTTGACCAGCCCGTATATGTCACAACTGGGAAATCCAATGATATTCACCATGTACCCTTACCAATTCAGGGTCTGAGTGAGGTTCTGAATAAACCCCAGTCTGTTTCAGTAGAGGTCAGTGCAGAGCTCTGAAAAACAAATGGCTTTCAGTTAAAAAAAAAATCCCCAGTGTGTTTCATGTGTATAGTAGCTCTACCAGCAGTCATAATTCCTGTCCCTCACACACAGGAATGATGAAAGGTTTGCGTCAGCTCAACCATCCCCAGCCTTCTGTCTACTGCAATGTTGTGAATCTTACACCTTTAAGCAAAGACAAATAGCAGCCGTGTGTCTTGTAGTCACACTCACGGTCGTCCATGAAAAAGTAAAAAGAAGGACAGAGACCACCTGCAGACGTGTATCATTCAACATAGTGAGACTACTTGATAAACTGGTTGACTGTTGACTCATCGCTGTACAACTTTTGAAGCTGTTTTTGACATGTATGAAGGAGCTCAGAGAATGGAGACAGGATAAAAGGCAGGTTAGATTGACAGACATTTACTTAAATTGTAATAAAGACAAAGACAGGAAATTGAATGTTTCTGTCATCAAAATTCACCATTGTCTTTTTTAGTGATATTAGACCATCAAAGCAATAGCTTATCTGTTAAGTAAGGTTTCCCCACCAGCACCTGATTACCTGCTATGTTGCCTGGATAACCTCAGGCAGATAATGAAAACTGCAGTACAGGTCTTACATTTATAAAACCCTGAAAGCGATTATGTTCCCCTATTGAGGGACTGCATGAATCTTGTCCTTAAGCCTGAATATGCAGTCTGGTTCATGGCCAACCATCTTCCACCTGAGGAAGCCTGAGACCCAAAGTAACAGTCTGAGAGCTTAATAAATTGTACTGACTGTATCAGCTTGAATTGGTGGGTGTACAGAATGATCTTTAAACTAGAGATGTGTATCGGTGGCTGATATATTTGTGGCTGATAAATAAGAAAATCAAATTGCTGTTATTGTTCTGATAATGGAATTTTAGATGATAATTATGTCTGATAATGTGAAGCCTTAGCTGCAGAGACGCCACTGGGAACCCGGTTCTGACTGGGGGATATTTGCCTCTCTGCCTTTCTCTCCTCTGCTTTCTATGTTGCTGCCTGTTAGCAGCAGAGCAGAGCTGCACTCTACTTTAAACACAAGAGCCTTGGTTTACCTGCTGCCTTTTTCACACTCAGGTATCTCAATATGGATTCATCTTTGACTTGCCTGCATTTTTTGTGCCAGTTTTTTATTTAATTCATTGAAGTTTTGGATGGTCTCTTTGTTTGCTTAGAGGGTCAATGACAGGTATCCAAGGCTTATTAGCACGGTTGAAGCCTGTGTTTCTTAGTCATAAAATTATAGAAGAACAGAATGAAATGATAAAGCATCACATTCACAGTATTATTCTTTTTTAGGGAGCCCTTAATGTTGTCTTCATGTCTCATTGATCACTTTTTCTTACTTGTTTTTGCATGCAGGCAGGGAGCACTCACTACATAAAAAATCAGCTCAGTGGGTCAAGGCTACAACTGTGAGCAACTTGAAATTCAATGGCACACAGAGGTAAGAGCCAAGTTTATCACCAGTGCATTCCTTCTGGACGTAGTTATTTTTCCCTCTTGCCGTGTATCAGCTGCCAACATCATTTCAGTCTGAAGAAGGGATTTCAAACGATTCCCATTGCTAATTATATTACTGGATGTTTATCTAGAAGTGAATTCTTTTAGAAGTGGGATGCATAACATCAAATTATTAATTCTCACCTAGAAACATTTCTATGTGTGTAACCAGGTTCCTACCTAATTAGGGCAAAATAATTACTTTGAAAAGTTATTTAGGTGTTGATGCTAGATCTATCTCCTTTTCTCAGGCTTCATTAAGAGCTTTGTGTCTTTGTGTAAAGAGACAATGATAGCACACTGTGATCAAAACAAAGCAAGTCTGTCAACAGTTTCACTTTCTTACTCTGTCAAAACTTTTGGTTGAATAAAAAGTCAGACAAAGGTAGTATTTTCTACAACGTGCATTTTAATTTCATTCATACTTTATTCATCCGTCAAGAGGTAGTTTGAGGCAAGCAGATTTGCAAACAAAAGTACACATACATAGTTCATTTACACACATAAACAATTTAAAAATACAAATATTGTATGACAATATTCGAAAGAGCTGAAAACAAGCAGTAGCCAACAATATTCACAGCACATATTATGTAAAGAAAAGTCAATGTGTAAGTGCATTTATCAGTCTAACTGAGCATTTCTTGTACTGTGGCTGCTCACAAGTCTAATGGCTTCTGGAATAAAACCATACTGCCACTACAACACTATTTTCCAAGCCGTTTGCTGTTTGCCAGTTAAATACTAAGCAGACTACTGCATTTCATTTTAACTGTTGATTTGCAAACAAAAAGTACACATACATAGTTCATTTACACACATAAACAATTTAAAAATACAAATATTGTATGACAATGTTAGAAAGAGTTGAAAACAAGCAGTAGCTAACAATATTCAACTCCGCAAAAGCACATATTATGTAAAGAAAAGTCAATGTGTAAGTGCATTTATCAGTCTAACTGAGCATTTCTTGTACTCTGGCTGCTCACAAGTCTAATGGCTTCTGGAATAAAACCATACCGCCAGTACAACACTATTTTCCAAGCCGTTTGCTGTTTGCCAGTTAAATACTAAGCAGACTACTGCATTTTATTTTAACTGCATATTCTGGTTTTCTGCCCCATCTACTTGCAATTTTAGACTACAGCTACTTTACATCGCAATGGTGAACACGCACTTGTTCAAATAATCACAATCCTACACTGACTGTCAACAGAGCTTGCTGTGGTCAATTATTAGCCCCAGGACACAATTAAAGCTGTATTAATCAATATGTTTATATTAACAAAGGATCAAATTACTTTGTGAAATCTGAAAGGGGTTGCTCTCAGTGACAAAACAACATGTCACGGTACAGTTAATACTGGTTTAATGGTTTGTTGCTGGGTCTAGGGGATTTAATTACCACTGAGCCTCATGTCTGTACCAGATACTAACAGGCCATCACATACAATAAACGTCAACAAGAAAAGGATGCAGGCCTTGCCTGACTATATATATATATATATATGATATGAAGAGCTGCAGTTCCATCAATATGTTCAAAACCAAATTAAAAAAATCTGCTAAAAACTACTCAGCTCTGTAATCACTGACTTTAAATTTCATCTCATGGTCTTCTTATGAACGCAAATAGTCTTGCTTTTTGACAATTTGACAAGCTTACATTACTCATTTCTAGTTGACATTGTGGGTGTATGTGATGTGCTATTGTGTGTAGCTTTGTATTTTGTATTATGTGTCATGTGTGTTTTTTGCTTTGTACTGTTTGTTATTGTGCTGTTATATGTTTTAATTGTGACCTGCCGAAGGGACTGCAGATGAAAATTAGCTATAAGATAACTCTGGTAGAGTACGTCAAATGGTAACATTTATGTTTAACACTGTACATGGTGCCAATAAATACATAAATACAAATACTACCTAACTATATGTTGCCTGCCCAGCACCAAACAGCAGACAGACAAAGTTGGCAACACAGTGGAGTATCCAGAAAGATAAAGATTGTTATATTTTTCTCAGGAGACCAAACCAGAGCTAAAAAAAAGAGTGAATATTGTACTTACATGTGTCAATTTGCCAGAAACATTACACCAAATGAATGCTAATGTAACCAAGTGGTAAATATACACAATTTATACGGGGAAAAAAAACCCTTAACATAAAATTCTCCACTACAGCAGAGGTGTGGGTTCACTGTTCACACTGGGTTTACATAATGTGTTATTTTGGTGGGATTGGCTGGTGTTGTCAACCGTGAGAAAATATATGAATAATCCTTGTTCAAGAATGATTTAGCACAATACAGCAGTGTTGGTTGAATGTTGCCTGATTACATAATGGAAATCCACATGTTGTGTAACTGCTGGGTTTAGGTTTGCCAATGCTTCTGTACATTTAAGGATGACTGGAATGCAAAAATACATGCTAATTTTGCCTGAGGGAAGTAATAGGCCATTGTCCTTGATTTGCTATGAAACAGTGGCCATAATGAAGACTGGGAATGCAAAACACCACTACAACACCAAACATGCCTGTTTTTTAAACAAAACTATCCCAAAAAAACAGAGGTAAGAACCGCAAAACTGAAGCAGCTGAAGTCGTCATATCAACACTAATTGTAAATTGAAACATTTTTAACATTGAATGCAGTGAAAAGCTCATACTGCAGCAGACTCATTAATGAACACTTACATATTACACTCACAATACACCTTTTATGCTGAAGTTTAAGGACTTGGTTACACAACAAAGGCATCACGTCTCACAATAATACAGAAATGCTGTTCATGTAGGGAGTTCTGACGTTTTTGTACTGAAGTATCATCATGTAATGCACCCCTACTGGGCCTTTGATATAGTGGATATTTATAATGTGGACCTCTAAGCCTTGTATATGTTTACCTCTGCTGAAGTTATTTTACAGATATGCAGCAGTGTTATGATGGTTTCTCTGTTTTTTACTCTCTATAGAGGTGCCACTGCCATATTTGCACCTTATTTGTCTATGTCATAATTGTAATGTATTAGTGCTGCAATAGTACTAAATTTCATTTTCTATTTGTTTTGGGGTGTTTTTTTTTTTAATAATATCTGTTTCTTTTGTAAATTGGAAACCATTTCCTTCTTATTTATTCCATAAATACAAAACCTACAACTGGGAACAATATACCTCATGAATAGCTGAAAAGACAATAAAGGCCCCACAAATAGCATTTGAAGTTGTGTGTGCAATTTATCCCGGCTTCACTAATGTTGCTCTGTGTCTGCTGGATGTTGTAAAAATGAGAAACACTCCTGCACACTGTCTCACTTACTGCTGGAATATTTATTAGTTCAGAGTGATGCAGATGCTTTGGGTTAGTTCAAGATGCTCATCAGAGAGACTAATTTTTGTGGCCCTCTGATTGGATGACTGAGGCAGCTTCTATGTATATATACTGTATATTAGTGTTGTAATGCTGCCCATACACCTGATGAAGGTCAGACAGATCGAAACATTGCAAACTAATAAATATTCCAGCAGTAAGTGAGACAGTGTGAGGGAGTTTCTTTCACTGTTTCAAGTTGCACTTTCCTCCAACACACCTGTCACGTATGCAGTTATGCAGAGATTTGTTTTTAAGAAATTTTGCTTACACATTCACCATAACAACCCAAGGTAATAATTTGTCAATATTACAGGTTTACAGCTTGTTCCACTGCCCAAAAATAGAAATAAATGCAGCTTTAAAGATGGTTTCATCTCATCAGTGCCGTGTAATAATTACACATACTGTAGGTGCATGGATTAAACAATATAATACAATCAACCAGTGCACTGAAATTTAGGGACATTAATTAAAGCCTAACAGCAAGCCTGCTGTAAAATATATATGTATATATATATATATGTATATATATATATATATATATATATATATATATATATATATATATATATATACAAAGCCTCTAATCTAACACAGACCACATATAAAACAGCAACTGAAAAGAATATGCCCCAGCATCCTTCATGATCAGTGATCTTTCTGGCTCATCACTTGCCGAATCGGCATTAACACTAATTTGTCTCTGTTTTAACATTGTTTCATGAAATCTACTAAAAGTATAAGACTCAAAAAAGCTCACTGGAGAAACACAAATCACACATCACAATGTCTGCATCAATCTCCTGTGCATTGGCGGAGACGTTGATTGTATTTAATGTTCATCTCTCACATCAACCATTTTATGAGTAGCATTATTACTTCTAATAAAATGCATAGTTCATTAATTACCACTTTTTCTACATCTCTTGGGGGGAAGATGAGCTCCCCTGTGCTTCAAACCCTCGGTTAGTAGATCTTGTGTGTTAAGTAAAGCTAGTGTATTCTTTACTCTTTATTCTTTTCCTTCCCTAATATTTAGTATTGAAACCTTACTTCTAAATTGAAATATTTTTCATGCTGTGTTTCATTGTCTGCGAAGGACAGAATGTGCAGTGTAAATGATGTGTAGTAAATAATGGAGAGAAGAAGCTCCAGAGGCTACCATTGTATTATTTGCATTAAAATGTGTTCCCATCAAAAACCGCATAACCTTGCACTCTTGAATTCTATTTAGAAGTGAATTTAAATAAATCCACTTCATTTGTACAATTTGTACTATCTTGTAGTATATTTAATTCAAAAACAAATGTCGTCCTTGTTAACAAAATCAGATTTGTGCCTCACAAAAAAAATGTTGATGAGATTATATGATTTTCTAACAGCAAGAGTTTAATGTCGGCACACTTGCTTGGCATTGGAAAGTAAGTGTAAGAAGGTACTCAGACCAAAAAGGGAGCTGTGGGACATCAACACAGAAGTGTCACTGAAATGTAAAAAGGTGCAGCACTTTTTCATTCAGCACTTAAGACAGTTTGAACACAGCCTTAGACAAACATGTATTCCTCTGCCTGTACTTCTTTTATACAGTTTTAATAGGCATGATGGACCATCTTTTAAAGGTGCAAGAACCACAGAAAAGCAGTTGGTCTTGGCTACAAGGTTTTGTGAGCCTCTCCAAGCACACCTGCTATTTTTAAAGGCACAGCATGCTAAGTGCAAAAGTGCTGGGTGAATCATGAGAGTGCATTTCAAGAATAAAGCTTGGAACTGAGGCCATGACACACAGGATGAATAAACCCTGGTTATCTGTCATGTCCCTCATAAACTGACAGAATACTGAGTTATAACCAGCCTCCTGCCTGATGCAGTAAGTGAGATTATTTTGTAGCCACCTGGTGTCATTTCCAAGAGATTTATTTCAATCAAGAGAGACTTCAATTTTATAAGTGACACATGCATAATAAGATGAAAATGTCAAAGTCTTTGGCGATTAGATCCCATCGTGATGTCATATTTATAGGGGAGAAGTGAAGGCGAGAGTAGAGTAGGATATCCTCTGATGGAGTCTAGACACTGGTAATGGTGATAAATAAGAGAATGTTGAGATCTGGATGATGAGAAGAGGAGCGGGCACCTGGTGATCTCAGACCCGGGTGCTGACGTGATTAAGTGGAGGTGAATGGGGTGGAGATCTGGATGATGAGAAGAGGAGCGGGCTTCTGCTGATCTCGGACCCGGCGCTGACATGACGAAGTGGAGGTGAACGGGGTGGAGGAGGGTCGTGACGATTTGCACTGAAATGACAGCTGATAGCAACAAAGAGAACAACGGATTTAAAGTTTGGCAGCTAAGACATGATAGGCTGATAGAAATCATGGCGAAATCTGATTTGTTAACTAAGAGTAACGCCCCTAATCAGCTGATATGAGAGCAGGAGAAGCGGGGAGAGAGGAATGAGAATTAACGAATGAGTAATAGATAGTCTTCCTGCTTGAACTTACACTGAGCTCCATTAAGATAAACATGGCCTTGTGTGACCATCCACTGTGGCGGCGCGGCCATTCTCAGACTGGAGGTCCTGCTTTAATTAGTTGAAGAGGAAGGCTTTCATATAGCATGAAGCAGCTGTAGGATATCCAATACTGTAAGAATAACACATTCATTTATAGATCAATTTATCGATATCCCTACTGTAATCACATTAAACTTTCATTTTTAACGTCAATTTAAACGCATCTGTCGCCTGGAGAGTTAACATGAAAATTGTTTTGTAAGGATTTTCTCCAAGTATGTCTTTTCCCTTGTTGACAGAATTACCTGCAGAGTGATTTGCAGCAGGAACAAACCTGCTCCTGAGATTTCTATTCGCAACACAACCTCTAAAACACCACCGAAATACTAACAACTTGCTTTGCACTGCCTAGTTTTACTTAAAAGTCTCACCTGTTTGAGCCTCTACTCTGAGGCTTGCCGTGCACACTGAGCTGGGTAAGAAAATACCAAACTGTTGGAGCATTGTTTGCAGAAGTCACCACCACAAAAATAACCTTATGTCTTTTATTGCAGATAGAATGGATGGCTTTCACTGAGTCCAAACTTGACAGCAGATCAAGGTTAATGAGTAATGGCTACAGATCTGTCATAACTTTGCATCAGATGGTCTTTTATTTCCACATCATCCATAACAATTGTGGAATGTACTACTTGGAGAATATTATCCTGCTTATACCATGGGGACTTGCCAACAGTGTACCATATGTAATCCAATTTCACATTTCAATGGAAAAGAGAGGTTAAAAAAATATATACCTCTCTTATCCATTGAAAATGTTATGAAGTGTATTTCCTATGTGTAAAAATTCCTGGCATTTGCATGGCATGGCAACATAAAAGAGCACGTTTTACTAAGTTTGAAATTGTGTTGCATCACACACATGTAGACTCAGTTCACTATTGTCACACACCCAACCTACAAGGTAGTTCTCTCTTGCTGCTTTTCTTTTCAACACCCTGTGTTACACACACACACACACACACACACACACACACATTAGCTCTCTATCACTGTCTCTCTTTCTTCTTCACACTCTTAAGTACGACTCCCCTACATGCCTGTATTTTCTGTGCAGTTTTGATCACGTCCTATCTCTCTTCCTCTCTCTTTCAGCTGTGCCTCAGATCTGTAGGCTACCAGCTTCACTGTAGCTAACGTCATTTAAAAAATACTCTTTCCTATGGTTTGTTGATTTTCAGTGGCCATGGTTTAATTTAAAATATCAACCAATTCCAAAAATATGAGTCTGTGTCTCCACTGCACCTGTAAACCCGCTGGCCTCCTCAGTCAACAAAGAACTAGCCCTCAGGCAGTCCTAATAGACTTTTTCCATGCCAGATATTTGGACTTGTCATGGCAAAAAAAAGCACAGGTGTGAGTAATAATATTAATGATGGCTTTGTTCCATTTAAGTCGTGCCAACCTGCACAATAGCAGGGATCTGGAACTGAAAAGCCTCCATGTAAAGCAGTCATGATTAAACCTGCATTAATTATTTTTTGCCTTCTAGGAGGCAGGGCAAGCACACAATTGACATATAGCATCACCTTTTAAAGTTGTTATATAACAAACAGTTGACCTTTTACACAGAGCAGCATCAGCATTCACGTTTTTGGCCACTGGACAAATGTAAGTCCAATATATGTTCTTTAATAATGTACTAATATTCATGAGCTGAAAGAGCCTGAAGCAGGCAGAAATGATATGGATTAAAGGTAAGGCTGGAAAGTTTCTATATTTTTCTTATTGTAAACAAATCTCATGTACAGATCAAAACCAACAATGAATTCATCCTACTTACAAGTAGTGTGCATGTATCCAAAGTCTGATATATCTTATCCCTCTGTGCCATAGACCTCTGTTGTTGTCCAAAAACAATTAAAAACACATCATTGATCAGTGCAGGTGTGTCTCACTGACGTGTTTTTAATAGTTTTTGGACAACAACAGAGGTGTAAGGCACAGAGAAATACAAAATACCAGGCTTTGGATACATGCACTATACTGGCACCACGTAGTGGTAGTTAAAACATGTAATGTGAGTTAACACAATGTACAAGATTAATAGAAAGGTACAGCTTAAAACCCTCCATAGAGCTGATAAACCAAACTGCAGTCTGGTCTTTTCACATTACACATAGTCATTATATAAAACACTGAATAGCAACGTATTAGTGATGTCTGTGCTTTGCCTGCCATGATGTAAAATTTTTACTGTTTTTTACAGAGGACATGTGACATGTCACACTCAGAAAAGCACAGGTGTAAATAATGATGGCCCTGCTTTTGTGCATGCTGACTCATGGTCACACTGTCATAGCTTAATGGGACACCTGAATATAATGCAGCCATTGTTAATGTAATTATTGACACCTGTGGTTTTGCTACTAAGACTAGTCGAAATGTATGCTGTGAAAACAGCCTATTGTCAACCCCTGCTGTAGCCCAAATCCTTTCAACAGTATCTTGCATTTTTTGGAGCTAACCAGCTTTTTAGATTGATCTTCCATGCAACCACTGGTTTTACTGTTCGACTGGCTGTACCTTGACATGGACTTTCTAATTGCTCAGGCGATACAAGACACAACCTCAGCACCTGTGACAATTTGTTACAGTCCAATCAGGTGAGAGGATGGTATAGGGGACTGTCATCCTCTTGGATGTTCACTGGTTTGATTGCATTAATGAGAGCCCCAAGGTACCATGTGCAAGCCTCATAGTGAGCCCATAGCTACACTCATACTCTGGAGATACATAAATAGGTAAACACTATTTTCCATTCATTTTAGTGTAGTTTAAAATCAACTGCCCATGTCTTAAGATGGCCTCTCCTCTCCTTGCCACTCTCTCACTCTATAGCAAGAGCATAATATCTTTTTTTTCATTAGAGCCTCTCATCATCATTTTTGATTTTTGCTTTGGCATTCTCTTCTCAAACTCTTAACTGCTCCAGATGACCCATCTTAAGCATGTTTTAGGGTTTTTAGGGTTCTGCAAGTACATTTTGCTCAGTGTTATGGGATAAAATGCAACCAATGACTACCTGGGATGTTAGAAAACTCTGCATTGCACAGCACTTCTTGCATGCTTTGGAAATGGCTGACAGTGCTGCACAGTGTAATTGTATTGTGTAGTTTATGAGCTTAAATATACAGTACAAACCCACCGGTATATGGAGCTTATGATTCACGCCCATACCCAAAACTTGAGTATGCAAAAGTGTCTGCTTGCACCTAGTATGGAGTGCTTGCATGTTTTATTATAAGCAAAGCATTTTTGTTATATTTTCACCGTCTAAATATTATATTGACTACCCATCCATTTGAAAAATAGGAACTTGCTGACATATTTACAGGCTACTTGCAAGGTTCTATGCTGTATTTTTTCCCCCTAACCCTAAATCACCACTACTGTCCACTTATTGTTTTAATGTGCCATCAACTGTGTATTGTTGCATTAGTACAGGCTTGTACATGAACTATAGAGGGAAAAAATCATTGATGTCATCTATGCTTTTTATCTCCAAGCCTCACTACAGCAAATCAATTTCAATATCTTTTCTTTTCTTGGCTTGACATTTTTACAAAATTAGCAGGCTTTTATGTGACATGCATTCCACGCTTTGACAACTGTATTGTATTCTTGAAGCTTACAAGAAATTCAGATGTTGAGTCAGACAGGTTGTCTTTTTTCACCCAGCATCTACAGAATGTTTTCCTCTCCACTGTTGTTGCTGTTTTTTTTAAAAAGGATGCATCTATACTCAGTGTATATGGTAAATGCCTGCAGTTATCCACTCACCTCACATTGAAAAACCATTCAGGTATGGCAATGTCTGCAGTCTTCCTGATTGCACTAATATCCATGACCTCTTTTTCCTTCCCGGTCTGTCCTTTTGCATAATGAAAGTGTGCACAAAAAAAAAAGTAATCATTTAATTCAGTAGCTGCACAGGTGTGTATCTCTTCCTCCAGCTGAAAACTATAGCCAAAAGTATCTTACATTATAATACCAATACATGGAAAAGGTTGCTCTTATCTCCTCTTGATTTGACGACTGAACTGGAGGACTAAGCCAGAATTTAATCACCTACTTCAACCTTATCCAACATGATAGACCTGAAGCTGATAGACCACTGAGTAGCTCTAAGACACAAGAATACATTGCATCTATACTTGTCTCTCTTCACTGCGGCCTGAGTTTTAGAATGAACTGTGAATTTTCAAATAACTTTTAAGGTGGTTCATGGCCAGGTTTCCAGCTAGATATATTAATGCACCCAAAGCTCATTCCTGCATGTATTATGTTATATGCTATCAGCAGATAGATAATTATGTTAATGAACACCTCCCCTACCCACACACACACAGATCATACACAGTACCAGTGAAAAGTCTGGACACACCTTCCCATTTACTTGAATGACAAAGTGTCCAGACTTTTGATTGGTACTGTATATATATCATAAACAGACTGCCTGATGAGGAACTTCAATTTGTAGTTCAATGGTGCAGTAACCTTGATACCTTGATGCCTATAAGTAACTGATATAGCATTATAGTATCACTCCCTGCAAACTATTCAGTCTCAACCACGTATATGTGGGTCATGCTGTATTGTATGATGGTGAAACATGAACAAGGCCTCTTTTCCCCATGTGATAATCAGCAAGGTGGGATTTTCAGGTCTACTCTTGCATACCACCTCTAATAATAATAATAATGTAATACTTTGGATTCAGGACACTTTTTTGAGTGAAAAAAACATGTTACTAGTCCCTGAAGACTAGGGGTGTGACTTTAATGTGGATGTATAACTCTAAATCCTGCCACTAATCCAACTTAATTCCACATTATAATCAATACTTTGCAACTGTTTTTTCCTTTTCATGCAAATTCTTTCCCATTTTATGATAATCTTTTAATACGGGTTTAGTATCTCGCTGGAGTACCTCTTTTCTTCTTTTCCATGTTGACAACATGAGTCATAAACTTTTAAATTTGCAAATTAGTAATTGTAGTCCACACAGCCTTTCACATAGCCATATAAAGTATAAGCAATAGTCTTAAGTTTATTTGTACCACATTCTCTAAAAATGAACACAGGGTGCCTTCAATTTGCCCATAGAAATACACATAAAACAAGGTAGCATAAATTCAGAGCACTGTTGTGATGAATTGGCTAAAACTGAGAGTCAACTCAAGTAGTTCTCTTAGGACATGTCTCCCTCAGGGCTGCGCACAAACACACAGTACAAACAAGTAGCACAGGGCTCCATACTCCCCTTGCAAAGTGACACAGCATCATCACAGTATAGAATCCACACAGCCAATTTCCTCAACCTTGCAAAGGAAAAAAAAAGTGATAAAAAAGAGATTTACCAGCAAGCAGGTCAACTTGTTTGCTTTCTTCAGGTAGCATTATGTTGCTCAGCCTTTTGAGATTCTATGAAACATATTTGATTTAAAGATATTTTTAAAAAATGTTTCTTTGATTGTACTTGACATCTCTTTCCCCTTTCTCCTTTCAGCGTTCTTGCGCTATTAGGGTATGTCAAATTACACCTTTATCATTCCAATGTGCCTTTTCCACAGCAGACATTTTTTAAATCATTTATTGAGGACAGCATTATGCCCTTATTTGATAGCTGATAGAAAAGATATGATAGGAAATGAAGGGAGAGAGACATGGGGAACGACACGCAAAAAAGGTCCCTGGCCAGATGGGAACCAAGGACGTTGCAGCTCATGGCCTGCAACTTACCCAGCCACAAGGGTGCCCTCACTGCAGATATTTTGACGTCATAGTAGAAAAACCATTGTAGTCAATATTAACAATCATGATGGCTGCATGACATTAAGATGTGTCAGAGTCCAGGCATTGTGTGTACTTGCTCACTGGCTTGGTTTACTGAAATACTTAAATGGAACAGAGCCATTATTAAAAATATCAGCTCCACCTGTGCTTTTCCTGCTATGACAAGTGAAAATGTCTGCTTTGGAAGAGGCTTATTAATAGACCAGAGTCCAGTGACCTCACGTAATTCTCATGCGCCAACACTTCAACCTGAGCAGAGGTCTAATCAGCCCGAGTAAGTGAAAAAACCTGTGTGGGTGTGCAGGGCCTTTAAATTATGCTCTGACCTGGCCAGTCAAGAGGAGCAGCCTTATTGAGTGAGACAAACTATATTCTAATATATCTGTTTTTTTACAATATGTGGAGGCATATGGTTTACTGCGAGACAATGACTTTACGTGAATGTTTAAGCTCCTTAATGAGAGCTTCTCATATTAATGTTAGTATCCAAATGCAACCAATATTCAACATCAGTTTCTTTTAACCATGACCATGATCTTTCAGTTATTGTTATATCCCCTTGGTAGAACTATGGGAAACTGAGACAGTAGCACGAAAACCAAAAAGTGAAACCGTCAAAGTTGTTGAACTTGGAAGGTAATCACATGGGGGAGGACAGGATAAAGTGGTAGTACCAGAACAATCAATACAACAAAACTAGGCTTAACTAATAACTAACTGAAAATAATGTGGAAGGGGTTGGTTGTCAAATTGACAATAACTTTACTGTTTTGGTTCAGTCTCGCCACTTTCATCAGCGTCAGTTCTAGACACATCAGGGAACGGTTTAGTCAAATTAATTTATCTACAGCGCACATTTAAAAACAACAAAAAATGACCAACATGCTTTACCGAGACTGAAAATACAATCAAATGACAACACAGACATAGTTTACAGACAGACATAGTTTACAGTGAAAAAAACCCACTGTATGCTACCAAATCACTGTATGCTATCAAACCAGCCTGGGGCAGTAGCCTGGGTGTATGCCATGCTATAGTTTACAATGTTGTGTATGAAAACAAGTTTTACTTCTTCAGAAAATCATGAAGCCAAACATATTGTCACGTGTGTCTTTGCATCTTTGTATAACTCTTTCAATCATTTTAGAATAAATCTATCACTTGATTTCAACTGTAGGGTTTCTGGTGGGTTTAAAATGGGTTTTTAAACTCAGGAGCTCAACAAGTAAAACTAATTTTAGCATTATATGTAAGTAAGTAAGAATTTAGACAGTAAGAGCTGTATGTTTTGTATTATAGACCTCACATCACTTCATATGTCAAATAGTTTACTTGCACAGAGCAGTGGGGCCCCTCTGGCAAAATTTTGCAGGGGACCCCATGGCGTCTGCGCTGGTCTCCATAGAGAACAGATGAAAAACATTTTCAAAATCTAGTTTACATTACTCATTCAGTCCTACCGCATGCCTTACTTCTACTGCGCAAATTATGCACTTCACATCTTTTTATGGACTGAAATCCTTTTATCAGAAAACAAGGGCGATATTAGAGTACAGCTCAAGAGTGAGCTGCATGCTAAAGAGGAGACTACAGAGTGCAGTGACTCAGTGTGTTCCAGGTATCTTGTTCCTGGTGTTTATTCTGCCACTGCGCTCATCCTTTTCATTTGCATTCAGAGTAGAGCACATTCCTTGCCAAGCAGCTCACACAGCGAGGCCAAGGTCAGGTATTGTCTTGCTCATACACATCAGACTTCCCAGGTCCAACCCCTCACACCTGAGTGCACCCCCCAGCTAAATGTCTTTGAACACTTCTGGTGCATTGGCCATGACAGATCAACAAGTCTCGGGTGGGACTCTCAAACCTTATCGGTGCAAGAGGAAAGCCAAGTCAAGTCACAGTGCAGAGGATGAGGAAAATGTAAGTTGCAGCACGACATCGATGCAATACCAGCAAATAACAGAGGAGGATGTCTGTCAAGCAGTGAAGAACTCATAAATAATCACATAAATAACTATACATCCAGAGTCTTCTGGATGTATAGATAAGATAAGATGCCAGCATACGATAAGTAGCTTCACAAATTAAGCTATCAGTCGACTGTGTACAGCAATCAGACTCTGTCATGTCTTTGCGAGTAGCTCATTAAATATTAAAACGGTTTTTGCGAAAAAATGACACTGCACCACGCTGAGGAATGTTTTTCTGATGTCTACTGTCAACACTTTAACAAAGTAATACCCCTAAAAGTTTCCAGTAGTGTCACAGAAACTTCAGAGTGACCTTCGCACAAAGCTTTACAAGGCATATAATGTCAGGTAAGCTTTCCATGGCATATAAATGGCACATTTAGAGTGAATTAACGTCTTGAGCTGTTTTTAATGTCACATTTGCTCGCTGTGACCTTGCATGAAACATTTCGTTTTCATCTCACTTTGATGATAGACTGCTGCATTTTGGTTTATGAGGATTTCATGCTCATCTCCTCCCTCGTATGTTATACCAGGTGGCAATCTGACAACTCAATGATTTTATCCCCATTTTTCAAACACGCCATCAGTACAGCTTTCAGTGAATACTTGCCAACATCTTTTTCCTTCCTCCATAAAACTGAAATTGTTTTACTTTCCATTTCTCAGTCCTTCAACAATAACTTTGACCAGTGTATAAAATCAGAGCTTACAGTGCAGTCAGTATAATGCATGAATGTGTTAATGTATGAATATGTTGCAGGGGTATTTTGCATATATAACAGCTTTTGTGCAAGCATATGCCACCTATTTCAAATGAAATGAGCAAGTGATCCAGATGACTTACAAAGTGAAAAGGGAAACAGAGGGATTGTCAAAGACTGGGATGCATATAATTTTGAATGCAATATGCCTCTCACTCGCCTGTTATGCCATCTGGAATTGTTTGGGGGAATGCTGCAAGGCACATATTTTCTAAGCGGTAAGTGAAAATGAAAATTTATTCTTTTTGTCCTTATCTTATGCACTTGTACAGTGTGTATTTCACGGAACGCCATGCAGCACAAGACACTTCCACTTCCTTGGGGTTCTTTTATTTGTTTGTGTGTCTACAAAAGTGCAATGTTGCAAAAAACACATCCTTTATGTATACAGGGCATCACATGTTTTATGTTTAATGTTCATGGGTTCAGGATAAACCAGACATAGAAAACAAGACTGTATAAAAATGTATCCTCTCTAAATCCACAGTAATACACTTGACACTCTTATATGTCTCTGGAATGCTTGACGCTCAAGGTCAAGTTCATACTTTTGTCCATTTACTGTAAAATCCAGTTGAAATGGTTTGTTGAATGTGGTTATTTAGACCTTAGCCACAAATAATACTTGTTTCTGATTGGCCTGATGGTGGTCATTAAAATCCCATATTAGGATAGCTCAAAACTTCTAGTCAACAATTTAACCATTGATCTACATCAGTGTGTAAAATGTACTACAGTAAACTGCAGGTAGCTGTAGCAACAATTCGTCTTTTGAGCATTGAGATTCATTCTTGACCTTGGGAGCACATACAGAAACTTTTGACTGGTACTGTATTTACATAGTTGGAGAGCTTTCGACCATTTTCACAGCCTTTTTCATATACGACCACTTAACTTCACCATTATCACATAACTGAAGTTCTGTACTCAGGTCAAGTGTTGAAAACTGAGCAAGTTTCATTTACTGAAGAACGCTGCGCAATACAGTCGGAGGCTCTGGAAAATGCTAGTAAATAAACTTTGACTTTTACCACAAGTAATTCAAGCCAAGTCGAGTCAATTTTATTTATATAGCACCAAATCACAACAGAGGTTATCGCTGGGCACTTTTCTCATAGAGCAGGTCTAGACCGTACTCTTTAATTTACAGGGACCCAACATTCCCACATGAGCAAACACTTGGCGACAGCGGCAAGGAAAAACTCCCCTTTAACGCCAAGAAACCTCGAGCAGAACTGGGCTCTAACTTTGATTTCATGCAACATTGGTTAACTCTCACAGGCATGGGCATCGTCTGGCATGGGCATTTTTTTCTTTAGCCCCGAATAGTTCTCCACTTTGATCGGTTTGTCAGTAAAGAAGACGACTGTGTTGTAATTTTGTATCTGCAGTGAACAGAATGGAGGCAAGACCAATCACAGAGGGTTTACAGGAAAATACTTGGAAATAGTTGTGTCTTATTGGCTGACAGTTCTCCGTCAATTCTTCAGCTGATGGGGTTTCTATGTAAAATGCTAGCTGGTTGGACAATGGGCAATTAAAAGTCTTTGCCTTGATTGTAGATAACATTCTGTATCGATGATAATTATAAAAATGTTTGTTTTACTTGCAAACTTACAAAGTAATATTAATCATTCATAGATTTAAAGGCTGTTCACTTCCTTGCAAACACTGTTTATTAGCTTCAGAGAACAAAGTTCTATTTCTTTCTTTCATTCTAACTGCAAATAAATTCAGTCATTTCATTTAATCTTAATCTATTATCTGTTCCCCTTATACTGCAGCCTGGACAAGTTGGGTCGTAACAATCATGAAGGAGGCAAAATATAACCAGAAAATATAATTTCAAAAAGACAGAAACCAGTCATTGTCTTCATTTTTCCACAGGTAACAATATTTTCCCATGTTTTACTGCCCGTACCATTGAGGTGGGAATTATGGTTCATATCAAGGAGGTCCATCGGCAATGATTTTGCAACCAAATTATGAAAGTTTACTCATTCACTCTGAGTAGTTATCCATTTTCAGCTTTCATTCAGGATATTGCCATTGTATTATGGGTTTTAAGGATTTTTCATCATGTAGGTCTAGTGATAATGGTATATATGATATGATGCTCACGTACGTTAAAGTGACTACAAATAAACATTGAGAAAAGATGAAAAGACTAGATTTGCAGTGGTATGAGCAAATGAATGCATGCCAGGCTTCAGCTTCACAGTGTAGCGTTCTTCAGCTCCATCTTGTTTGTTATTTAGAATATCAGGACACCTTTTCATGTATTACTGCTTACTTGTCTTTGTACACACAATTGATGTTATAATATTTAAAATATATATATATATTATTCATGGACTACCGGTGCTATTCATGAGCGCCTCATTATATTGTATGAAATCTGAATAATCTGCAAGAACTTCAAAATACTCTGTAACAACCCGTGTTTGCAATGACTGACCCACATCTTTAGAACTAGACTACATTCTTCAACCTCTGGGTTAAAATATACTGTACTTTTGATGTACTGATCTCATATTTGCATGCTTGAAATGTTTTAAATTTATCACGGTCATAATGTGGTTTGAATCTACATGGTTGCACAGTTGGAAATGACTTGTGTTTTATGATGACATGCCTTGCAGATTTTTCACTACACTTCACTACATCTTGCATTCACAATCACATTTGTACCTGAGTAATCTGCTTGGCTGCATTTAGCTGCATTATTCAGGTATGCCCTTGGTCTGCAGATTCTTTGGAACAGTGGGAAGCCACATTGTGAGAAGAATATTCATTTACACCTTTGAAATGCATACTGCATATATGTATGTACATGGACTAATGCCCATATACTATACAGTAGCACACCAAAATACCTTGTAATTTGAACTGGGCTTGAAAATCATTAACCCAGTGTCAGTTAAACACATAATAAGTGTCTCTATCTTGATGAGCTAAGAACTTAATTACACAAGCTAGAGAATGACATGTAAAAATTGTTTTCATTCTTGAACAAGAGAACCAGATTTGCACTCATTGTAGATCCACCATAAAGTTTCTTTTCCAGCTGGATATCATCTCTCATTCTCAAGGCTACTGGCATAATGGTGGTATGCTAAACTGGATACAACTCACAGCCGATTGAAGGTTTTTATTTTGTACAATCTGAGATTAGAAATATTGCTTGGTTGACCTTTCATTCATCGTGCATACCGTAGTAGGAAAATTGAATCAAGACATCAGCGAATCACAGACTTTCCTTTATTTGAGGATATCAGTTCTGCTACCTGTGCATCTCACAAAATTTACTGCCACAGGGACTGGACAATGTAATGTGCAGCTTGCTTTAATTAAAAGCTAATTCCTTTAAGAGCACTAGAGGAAAAATGACTGCATGATAAAAAGGTCAGCATGTCTGGGGCTTCTAAGTTTTGATGTGGATTGAGGCCTTTATTAAAATGAGCGTCACACAGTCTCAGCAAGGCTTACAGCGATCAACGGTTTTCACAGGGCAATTTGAGAAACCATCCATTTCCCAAACTAAAAGCTTGGTGTTTCGACTCACAGACTGAGAACATGTGATATCGAACTGGATAAGGTGGCTAAACATGGCAGCTCATTCATTCAGACAAAAGCAGCTCACCCAGGGCATTCACTAAGAAAGTTCCTATCACTTTCACCCATTTCTGGTCATTTTTAATTTCAAGAGCTGAATTTAAATGTTTGTGATACTGAGGAAATTGTCTTTACAGTATTACCACCACTTATTTGCAAAAGAAGTTGTAAATAATAAAATAAAAGCAGAAATATATAAAAAATAATCAGACTTGATTTCATTCTTCTATGCCTCTTAGCTTGGGACACTACATTGTTCTTCTTATTATTCAACATAATATATATTGTATATTTAAACACTGACATGAAATGAAAGAAAGAAAGTTATTCCAAATTGAAATGTGAGTCTGAAGTCAAACTCTCACAGCAGAACTGTGCCTTTTAAGATGCTGTCAGCACTGCAGAAGTCAGAGCAGCTCCGCTTTCATCTCCATCTAGTGCCACTAAATGAAACTGAACAATAGATAACAACGATCTCAGCAGATCAAAAGCCGAGCCGTGCTCTGGGACGTTTCCTGCATATTTCCCTGCTGCATCTCACCTTTACTGTAGCTCTCACGCTGCAGCCAGAAGGGAAAGTCATCACTAATTAACATGTCAGAGCTGGCTGCTGCCATATGAGCTCCAAAACACTGATTGACTCATGGCCTCAGGTCTCTGGCATGAACTATTCAAAGTGCACTCCAACATGTCTTCAGGCAAAGACAACAATGAGGTTTATGTACTATTTATATTATTTAAGCTGGCTCTATGTGTCTCTGGGTGACTCTGTCCTTTATGTTGTGGTACAACATTTGCCACAATAGTTGAATGCATACCAGACAGAAAAAAGGGAACTTGAGGAGCAAGGTGATCCCAGTGGAAATATGGCTCATGTGCATCCAATCCCTCACCTGCAGATTTTCGTGCATTGCCCTGGTCCAGGTCATTTCCATTTAGATGGGCTGGGTTTTTGGTGGTGAACTTTCTGAGACAGAAGACACGAGTGGATTAGCTCCACACATGGTTTCCTTGTCCTCACTGATGTATGGTAACATGAAGGACAGTCCTGAAGAGTCTCATCAGTCTGCAACCCCTACTCCAGTACATCATCTGCACATATGTAACGTAGCCTTGGTTAACCTCCAAATGTAACAATTTGACACCATCATCGCTTATGTATGCAACACCAGTGGTGTGTGATGAAGTCTCCTCTCACCTCCCTGAGAGCTGCATGAGCAGCTGTTTGATTCAGTTAGGATATCAAGAACAGTGAAGCCACTACATAAACCCAATGTAAAATATTTGAATGCTTAGCTGGTTAAAACATGGAATGACAACTGTTACTTATAACTGTACTGCTACTTTGTGATGAATGAATGTATACATAGCATAGCTATTGTAAATGTCAGGTGAAATAGGCCTGTTTCATGCTGGCAAAAAAAAGCTGCCAGTGAATGCAAAAATGTGCAGGCATGAGAGGAACAATGTGTGGTTTAGTTCTGTCAAACACAAAGCTGCTGAATAAGTGCTTAGATTTCTGCTCATGCCTCCAAACCCTGTCCATAAATGGTCTGCACAGAGCCCTGCAGGTATCGGGGGTACATTATTCATAAATTGTTTTAATGAATTACTGTAATTTGTATTCCAAATAAGTAATATGCGTCCTAAAATTAATCATTCTTGTGCACCATTTGTACCCCAAAACCCTGCATGTCCATGCTACGCAGACTGCTGCTTTAGAGCACTGGCTGTTTCAGTTCAAACAATGACTTACTGTTCTTTTCTCTGTGTGTTTCACATGAATTTAATATTATAAGAAACATTATGAGAGCAAGATAACCACAAAGTACCCTCTGCAGGAGACCTTTTTGGAGCTTTTTTGATAGAAAAAACTAGGGAATGGGAAAATATAGCCACAACCATTTCTGGACATAAAAATATGCATTAATATTTCATTGCTTTCGACATCATTAGTATGAAACTATTGCATATACCAAACAACAACCAATAAATTTAGCTCATCTGCTACATGGGAGTAATTTGCAATCAATACCAAGCAAATGTATACAAATAAATCAAGCACCATTATGGAGCAAATTTAGCAACCAGCAGTACTAGACATTACAGTATGCAGGAAGGCAATAAAACCAGGACAATTCTTGCCTATAATAAATCGAATCTCAAGCGATGCCAGCAGCAAGTACAGCAGAAAAGCTAAGAGAAGAGAAAATAGCCAGCAGCAGCAGGCTTATTGTTAGCTTACTGACATTCAACAAGCTAAAGCAGACTGAGCAAAGACATCTCTAACAATGCATGAAAGAACAGCATAAGATAATACTGTATATCCCAACAACTGTTCACAGTCCAGATGATTGCAATTATTCTCTATCAAGTGTTATTTGTTATTAGATATGTTATTTTAAAATGATTCCTTTCCTTGCTGAGTCATTTTATGTTTCTGGTTTTGTGGATTTGTCTGAGTTGCATGCCACAGTAGAGTACCAACAAATGTCCACAACACATTTATTGCACATTTTATGTGTTTACACACCATATGGTCTATGTTAGATATGGGGGATGCACAGATCACAGCCCAGCTGTATGTATAAGATATTAAAAACAGAGTATCCCATATGCTACACATACAGACAACTAAGACCATCCCACAGTTGTACATTTTGATACAAGTCACTCAGTCATTGGTCAATAATAATCCAAGGCTAAACCAGAAAAGGAGAACCAAGTGCTAATAAACTCAGTTAACTCAAAAAAAAAACTCTTGTGGAGTTTTAACATATTAAAGTTCATTAATTGAATTCTGTAAATGAATTCTTGCAAATGTAAGGATTATTTATATTTCAGAGCTAACAAGCCAAGGTCAGTTTTAATTTTTGTGATAATGCCTTGTATTTTTGGCTGTAGGATCTATTGTTCTGTGTATCTGTCTCTGTCTTGATTGACTGAACAAGAGGCAAGGCGTATCTAAAAATAACAAGTAGGGCTGAGACATCCCATACTACAATTTAGCTCACTAAAGTAACCTCTGATAGATGTGTTTATTTCAGACAAAATGTTACAATTCAATATCAGGACCTCATCAGATTTTAAAGGACTAATTATGCCTGGTAACAAAGAAGGTTTTTCTCCTAGTTTTTAACATATCCTATTCAATCTGACGTAACTGGACCAGAAACAGCAGTGATTGTGAAGGTCATTCGAAGTGGCTGTGCACATATTAATGAGCCGCAGTCATCACTAATGGAGCTACAGTAATAAATATTGACACTATTGAATCATTACCATGAATCCCAGGTCTCACGGTGGCTGTGTACTTGGTCAAGTTCATTTTTCCTCATCTGTTACTTTTCATCTTCTCCACTTTCACACCCCATTAGTGCATGCCTGAGTCTGGCACACAAGCAATTTCAGATCAATGTGGATACTGTGCCTGCACCTCCCCTCCGTTGTTCCTCATCCTTCACACCCCAACAATGAATCAACAATGGATACATGTTGGCCATCAATATCATAATCTAAAAGTTTAGAAGGCACTTAAAGTGCAACAATGTGAAGAACAATACTCTTAGTTGCAGTAGATTGAATTGACTTTGCATTACAGCCAATCATCATCATCACTGTGGTACAAGCATTTCATTAACAATTTCCCAATAAAACGTGTTTTTACTGGCCCAATGCTTCAAATGATGCACGTTAGTACAACCTAATTACTTACACCTTACTTACATTTAGATGATGCATGAGCTTTCTAGAAACCTCAGCATTACAAATAATAAATGGACAGTAATTAATTGACAAACGCTCTGTTTCAACAGCAGTCTCCATGTGGCTGACCCATATACTGTCGTAACATTTATAGCTCATAACATCAGTGGAGGGACTTCTTTGATTAAGCATGGGTAATGGACAAGACAGAAATGCATTGTAAAGCACTATCGTGCTGGCTCCTAATTGCCTGATGACTTTAATTAAACTTCAGGCTCTTATTCTTGACTAATCACACAGCCTCACAGTACCCAACCCTCCTTTCAATGGTACTCGCATGACTTTTTGCAGATGTCAGCATTCTGTTAATAGGAACTTGTTTCAAAAAGTGGCACTTAACAGGACTCATATACTGTACACAGATGAAGCCCAAGTGTTGTCAAGTGAGACGATTTGTCAGTGCAACCATTACAATTTGTCAGCAAACAGTTACCATGGAGTACAAATCAATATGCTCTCAAACAGCTACCAATTGCATTTCATCTCTGAAATTAAGTATCACTTTATTTTATATTAATGACACTTCATGGTTCCTCCCAGTGACACTTTGTAGCAGAAGCTGTAAATGTCTTCCTTTCTTTGCAACTCCAACAATGTGCAACCTACTAGGTTACCTACATTTCTTCACACCTATGAATAAGATTTTGTGAGCACGCTTTTTATTGCTTAAATGATTCAGATGAAAATTGCTCCCTGCAGTAGCAGAAAAAGCACTCAGAGGAGAAGCTTTTATTTCTAGAGGTCCAGGAGTTCATGCCTTACTTTTATATTTTGTAACCTTTGAAATTATTCCAACTTTGTTACAATTCTGCACACACATGCAGTTGCTCTGAATGTAACCTTTAAAAAATGTGCTAGCTATGGCCTGAAGTAATTTACATTACTCATCAAGAATATTGTGGATATTATAAAAAATGTTAGTAGTGGACAAAAATACACAAGGTACACAAGGTACATTAGGTGACATTGTAACTATATGTGGACAATCTACTTAACATTCACTTCTTTTGCAGTTTCGTCTTTATTTTGCCTTATGTAGGTCTACATATTGTACTCTCTGGATAGCATAATGTGCAGGAAATGAAAATGAACTGACATTTTTTACTCAGCAGTTATTTTGACTTCCAGTTATAATAACATATAATAACACTGAGGGAAAGTATTTATTCAAAGTAAATAATTCAAATACACTATCATTAACAGGCTTTGAAAATTGAGAAGTGCAATATATTGAAATCTCTTTGGTAGATAGTCTGAACATTCACATATTTACTATTTCAAGAAAACTCTTAACGTCACTGGAGAGATTGAGAGATATACATAAGTGAATTTACCAGTAGGGTTTGTTGGACTGTGAGTAATAATGTATGATGGTTGCAAAAAGAGGTATACAGGATACAATCAAGCATGATCTTCACTCATCAGTAAATTTGAATTTGTTCAGTAGACAGAAAACATCACCTTTCACTTGTAATGTCATTAGCGATCCAAGCAAATCAGCCTTGAAAAGCTCAAACGTGTTTATTTGAACCTAAGTGCTTTGGCACCATTATGTGGTGGTAAGGTCTGACCCCAGTTACTGTATTTCACTTAGAGAGATCAAGTAGAGATGAATAGCAATATTTTATGTTTTTTTTAGATACAGAAAACAGATGCATCTTCAGAGAGACATAGGACTTAAGAGTAAGGACAGGATCTCCCTTGGGAGTCTAGATGCTGATCGAGGTAAAGGAAGAGTGGAAAGAATAAGGTTGTACCAGCTGGGAATATACAGCAGATCTGTATGATGATAAGAAAAGTGATGGTTTGTTCAATGCTCTGACATTGAGAGATCAATAACACAAGCCAGTTGGTTCATTGACTGCAGGAAGATTGCTGAATGTTTAGATATGATGATTTGTGAAATTTGTAAATGAGAGGCTTTGTGCTTTGACAGTGTGGTAAAATGGAAATGATGTGGATTCCAAATTTATGAATGAAAATGACAGCAGGGAAAGTTGCACCCATTGACAGATGAGGGGTAAATGTGAGAGAAATTATCTTCTTTGTTGAATTTTTGCAAAAGCTTTCTGACAAATTGTTCCAGTCTCCACAAAAACACCACAGGATATCAAAAGAAAAGATCGCTGGTCTGTGAGTTTGTGACAGAAATGTTTGAGAAAGTGAGAATAGGGCATCTTAGTGCCTTATCTCTCCAGTGAAGAGGTGGATTCAAACACTGAAAATGAAATAGAAGATTTATTTTGATGTGAGACTGACTGCTTCATCCCAAGTCATACAAAACCCTTCTCTTCTAGCAGAAAACATGGCAGATATCCTACTTTCATGTAGCGTATGTGGGTGTATACTGTAGGTATTTCTTTGATTCTTTGGTTCAGATATCAGAGAGCACATGTAATAACCTGGTAAATCAGAAAATAATACCACTAGGCAGAAGACATAGCAGGACCAAATCCATAACAGTGAAATGACTTTGTTTTTTGTTTTTTTTTCACCTGCAGAGGACAAGATTGCTGAACCATCCTGGCTCAGTGCTGTTATGACCACTGCAATATTTGGACAATAATTCTCCAATGAACATTTTCTTTTCCTGGGTATCAAGTAAAATGTGTTTTAGTGGTGCAGAAAGCCAGTTCACTCTCCAACACTGCTGTACCATATTTTTCCTTTTTTTTTTTTTTTTTTTTTTTTATTAAACAAAGAAAATACATTGTAGTAGCACATAGGGTGCTGCAGTCAAGGAATATAATTAATGAACTGCTGCTGTGTTTCTCCCTATATGGGCCAACACGGTTGAAAGTCAGGTTCGAAATGATGCAAAGTAAAAACCTTTCAACTCAACTCAGCAGAAGGCTGTGTGATTCTTTCAAGCTGTTAGGACCCTTGAGGCACACAGCAGCAGATCAGTGTAGAAGGTAAAAATGGGCATTTTCCAAAGCTGGATGATTATTCTCACCTAGCCAGTCATTACTAGAAAAGAAGAATGAAGTGCATTCATTATTCGTGCCACTGCACAGCTTCTATCATCTCAGAGCAACATATTACATGCAGGATATATACCCTACAGCTCGCATCGAACACTCTGCTACTGGACACACATTCTGTGTGAAGTCGTCTATCATGCTGAATCTGACAGACGGTTCAGGTTATTGATTTTATGAGGGAGGCTTGGTGGGAGATATCTACGGGTGCCATCAGAGACCAAAGAAACTCCCACTGTTTAACATTTATTGGTTCACCAACTCGCTAAAACTTCCTGTGGTTTTTTCAGTGTTTAGACTGTAGTGTACTGTATGTCAGGGAGGAAAGTAAAACTTCTACGTGACTAAACAGTTTTGAACCCATGAACTTAATGAGCAGTCTGACAAAAAATAAAATGCTCATTGTTAAAAAGTTTTCATTGATGGTTGCACACCCAGTATGACATTCTTTGTAATTCATGTTTGTGAAATTCTCACTTCAGGCTGCTTTAGTCCATCTAAATCAAGACTATAAATAAGTATAAGACCATGACTGTGCTGTCACGCTCCATAAGGTTGATGTGTGGTCTATTTTGCTATCGACTTCCAAGGGGAACTTAGAGGTAAGAACCAGCTCAAAGGCACCCGGAGTGCCTTTGAGCTGTATAAAATATGCATGCCTACTGGACACAGTATATCAGCTCTTCTTAATGTTTTCCTTTCCTGTATCTTCACATCTCATTGTCCTTAATGTATTTTGCAACTATTTTATGAATTTATAGTGTAATGATTGAATAAGTGTGATACTTTTAATGTAAAGATATGACAGACTGTTTTGCTCTTCCTTTAGTAAACCAGTTTACTTTTTTGTTCACGTGTTCATTAGCGATTCTGTTCAGGGAACTGGACATACAGCAGGATCCACTGGACTCCACACCAAAAGGCAATAAGAAATATCAATAATTTATGCCTCTTGGAGTGCTATTAAAATGATGAAAACTGAACCTGACAACTGAAGGGCTTCCTCCAAATGTTTAATGAGCTATTATACTGTCAGGGATGGTTGTTGTTGACATGGATATGCACAAACAGGCACACACACACACACATTGCAAGACTGTTACTGGTAATTATATGAGAAGGCAGACATTTCTCATCTTTTGTCATATAAACAATGAGCTGTAGCAAAATAGGTCTCACAAGCCTGCTATCAATCAAGACAGAGGGATTAGAGCGGCTTTAGGTTAAGCTTTAATTTCCATACACCGGTGGTGGATGTAGTTTTGGTTCTATCTCTCTATTTCTTTACCACATACTAAAGAGGGATGGACTCCCTGAGGTCATTAGATCAATGTAGGTAAAGCAGTAGTGGTTTGAATTAGCCAGCTATGAGCAATAACTCTGCAGTATGGTAAGTGATTTAAACTTGCACAGGGAAAATGTAAAGATTCATCCATCTTACTACTCCAGAACATAGGAGATGCAACATTAAATAGTGTCCCCTTCTTACTACTGGAGATGATGTGGATTTGTACACTTATGTGTCTAAATGAAATTCAAGTGTTGCATGTGGGAATAAACTTAAACTAAACAGTGAAGAAAAAAACCTCATCTACAATGATTGAATCTGTCAGTGAGAGAAGTATTAGTAGTTGTAGCAGGAGTAGTACTGGTGGTAGTTTTGCTGCTTTACCACCTTGACCTCCACCAAGAAAGAGATGGTAATGACGTCCTTCAGGTTAAACCTGTCACTGCACTTGGGGTCATTAAAATATGATGTTGCCGAGTGCAGATATAACACTGGCATTAATAAACTGTGGTCATCCATGACAATTCCAGATTCATTTTGAATGAATTTTGAATGACTTTCATCTACAGTGCAGAAGCATTTTCATCACATCTATTTTTATACTTCAATCTTGCATTTCACTGCCACCCTTGTAGCATAACATTGGCTAACTTGATGGTGGTCAGCTTGTGGGATTGATGTCACTGGCTGCTGTTATAAACAATCAAATCTTTGGCTGCACAGTGCACTGTGGCTTCTTGGCTGAAGTGCCAGAATGTTTTCTGAAAGCAGAGTGATAGTCTGAAAATATAAACAGGACCTGTGACAGTCCTCTGAATTTATAAGCTAGAGCTTTTAGCAGCATGGTGCCAGGAGAAGCCCTGCTGCCTTAAGTGCCTACCTTTGCACTAAAAGGTTTAAAAATATAATAAAATCAAATCATAATGCTGTCAGTTACAGGGGTGTTAAGAAAATAATGTGCAGGCACGTACATGTAATGAAAAAGGAATTTCAGTGGAAATAAACAATTATTGAAAACAACATAGCAATTAGCAGTATTTGTCCACCCTTCAGTGAGCCAGCATGCACAACACCAGGATCCTAAACCAACACCAACAGCTAGATGAATTTCAGCATTAATTTCAGCACAGCATTAGTTGTATTATTAAAATCTGTGCTTTTCCGACTGTGACATGTGTAAATGTTTTCTGTGAAAAAGGCCTATATAGGAATCGCTCATTTCGACAAACCCACAGATAATTATGACCTGACTCTGCAGTCCCCCTCAGCCATACATAGAGATTTAGTGTCTCTCAGCTCAGTGTTTTTGGTTTTACGGCCCACAACTTTACATCACTTTCATCAGCTGTGTTTTCTGACACAGCAGGCAGCAGTTCTCAGTGAAAACTATCTGATAAACACACTATACACACTAATTATCATCATTTTGCATCTTAAAAATGTGAAACATTGCTTTGTGGGATTGTTAACAGAAAGTAGCATATATGCCATTGAAACTACTTTCTTTGTTCCATTGTGGATTTTTTGAGGACACTTAAATAAAATTGTGGAGGGTAAATATAGTGCACTATGTAGTAAATAGGGAGTGATTTTGTACACAGCCAGACTAAGTTGGCAACTAGCTACTAACTGGTGAATATAGACGAGCATCTAACAGCTAAGAGTGATATTTCCCCTCAAGTTGTGAAGGATTGGCTTATCATTTTAATGTGCAGAGTTGTGCAAGGATGATCATTTGCTCTGTTAATGCATGCATGTCCTTGAGAGAAGGAATGTGTTTTAGGAGGCCCACTCCTCTCTTTCCATTCTGGCTTAGACTTAGATAAGGTAACATCTTGGATCTTGGAGTAAACAGGACAGATTAAAGGGTCAAAGGCCGCATACAGGTTAAGGCTCTTGCCTTCCTGTGTCCTTAGGAGATGGGCACATACATGAGCATGTAAATATATACCTTGTGGCTGTTTGCCATTGGCTGTAATCCATAGGTTTGTATGATTTGACCAATCGGTGACCATTTCTTTGTCTCTGAAGACTATAAGAAGGTTAGTTTGACTTTGTATTGTGAGACAGGGGAATGATTCACTTTGTGTGAGTTCTGTCTCCTTATTGATCAATAATAATTCCATTAATCTTCAGATCAACCAGAGTCTGTGCTTTTATTTCTGTGTTTGTGTCCAGTGTTTTTGCAGCATTTCCACGACAAAGTTAAGAACAAAACAGAAAAAAAAATGAATGATTTAATTACATGTTCGCTACATACAACAGGATGTGGTTAGCCTAGCTTTGCATAAGGACTTGAAGTAGCTAGTCATACTTTCACCAAAGTGAAAAAAGCCCACTAGCACCTCTAAATCTGACTAATTTATATGTTGTTAGGGGGATTGACATGATGTATAGTGATTATTTCTTGGCGGCATCCTGGGGTTTTGTTGTCAAGGTGAGTTTGCCAGATTTAGTACCATTATGTGTATACAGAGACAAAAAGCCTGTGCTCACAACCAAATCTGGTAACAGATGCTGAACAGATGGATAAACTACTGGTCATCAAAAAGTGTTACAACATTCAGTTTCTATTGGTGTATCCATCAAGTAAATTAGATACGTGTTAATTGGTGAGCTTTAGATTTGTTGGTAGGCCTACTTTTAAACTTTGGAGAGAAGCAGGCTAGCCCAAATGAACATTGAAATAGGTTTTTCTTGCCATAATAATTCCTCCTGTTCATACTGACCATTAGAAGATCCATTCATAATACACTTACAATGTCAGTGATGGAGGCCAAAATTTTCAGTTTTCCTCCTGTGCAAAAATGTATTTAAAAGTTTATCTGAAGCTAATATGAAGCTTCAACATGTCCAAATTAGTCAATTCAAGTAGATATGTCTTAATGTTACAGTCTTTTTAGTGCCAAAGTCCTTCTTTTTGTAACTATACTTCCACCACAGCTCAACAGGGAAACACTGTCTGAGGAAACACAAAGAGGGAATTTGATGCTAAAAAGACCGTAAATGTGGCAGATATCCACTTGATATGACTAACTCAGACTGCTGAAGCCTCATATAAGCTTCAGATTAACTTTTAAATGCATTTTTGCACAGAATGATTGTGTGGACACACTGTGGATTTTGGTCCCCATCACTTACTTTGAAAGCGCATTTGAAGGGATATATTTTAATAGCTAGTATGAATAGGATGAATGATTACAGCAAGGACAACGTCTTTCAGTGTTCATATGGGCACCTGACTTGAAAAATTGTAAACCTATCCTTTAAGCCGGTCAGTATTGTTATAGTTCAATCAGGAGAGACATTGTGAATGAAGTAAGAATAATTGTTTTTTATAACAGATGATGTAGTGGTGATTAAGTCTTGGTTAGGAAACTCTTTGGCCCTTACACTCTACAGAGAAATTTTTAATCGGGGGGCATCAGCCCTGAGCAGCAGCATAATAAATCCCCCCATGGAGTCCAGTGGTGGTGGTGGTTGGCTAATGACTTCTGCTGAGACTGATAAGGCCCAGGCTTACGAAGTGATGAAACTGATGAATCTGCGATGACTAGGTGGTAATGGCGAGGTAGAGGGGCCATGCATAACAGCAGCATGAATGCATTAAAGGCAGAAGGGAAAACATATTTAAAAAGACAGCAGGAATATGATAGGCTCACAATGGAGGTGTGTCGCTGTGCTATTGGATAGACATGAACAGCTGATGTGAGCAGCTGATAGCTCAATTGACAGGCCCAGATAATGACAGCAAGGGAAATTATGTGAGAGATGTGAATGGAAGGATAAAATGAGAAATATAACTACAAGCCTATGCATGCAAAAGATAGTCTTCCTGACAGAAATTTCGCTAATTGGTCCATTTACTCAACTCAAATCTAGTATTTCTTTCAGCTGGGGCAGCAGCTAAAGATCAAGTACCCATGATTATCATTTGAACTGAAGAATCTTATCACACATAAAAGAATTTACAACAAGGCCCGCTTGTGTATTTAGTCATATCTGCTCTTTGTCTATATAGGCACAGCATGAGTTCTACTTATCCACATATTAAGCTTTTATATAGGGGGGAAATGTATTTCCTCTCTCTTATCTAATGTAGATCAGAATCACACAGTGTTGTACAGGATGTGTGCATTTTTAAATTTTTCTGCTATGTATTCAGTGATGCTGGTCCCAGTATGTTTTATTCAAAGAGATGGGAGTTTCACCCTTATAGTCATGGAAGGTAGCTGATGAGGAAATGCACTACATCTTTTATCTCCATCTTATTCTCCATCTTAGGCATGATATTTTCTCCTCTATTCATATCACCCAGCTGCCAGGCTTTCAAGGCAAGGACTACCTTTCTTCAGTGCCAGTGATGACATCATGAGACAGACCTCAATGTTCTGTGCTTTTTAAAGGGTCTCACAGTTTGCTCGCTCTGCTGTCTCTGGGTACAGTTTCGAAAAAGAAAAAAAAAAAAAGACAGAGTTCACTTTTTAATTCATTATACCTACTTAAGGTCTTTAAGGTCAATGGGGTTACATGTATAGATGTTTTGAAAAGGAATCTCTAGCTTAGAAGAGAACATATTCAAAAAACCTTGGTTATGTAGTCTTCAGAATATACAATAAGGAAAAATCATCACATTTCTGATAGCATTCAAAAAGAATGTATAGTGTATAGCAGCAGTTTTCACAGAGCCTGTAACAAATTCATATCAGTTGACTTCCAGTGTAATTCTTTTGGAAGAGCATAAATCTGACAAATATTTGCATTGCGGCAAACATTTCATGATAAAATGCCCACTGTTATGCCAGTTCTGTAGATGAATGACTTTGCTTTTGAGTGTGTTGGTGCTTGCGCATCCGTGCATGCCTGTGTGTGTTACAGTTCCACTGCTGCTTTTTCTGTGGCGCGTGGAGTTACAATGCGGCTGTTTTAATACACACCGTCTGCATGACTTAGTCCTACTGTCTCCTATCAGCCAGCGGAGATAAATCAGGGCTTGTTGGGTGCTCGCTGAGGCACTAACAGTACCGGTTATTCTGATTCTCAATACATTTACACAGCTTACAAGCTGCAACAGTTATTCTAATTCAAATCCCTCATGCTATGGATGAAGAAACAAGATTTTTAGACATCTTTATTCAGCTGAGTCAGGCCCTCTGTGGCATAGCTCATATGAAGAAGGGCTGTCTACTGTATTCAAGTAAAATACTCTTACTTAAAGTATAAAAAAAAACATACATAATGTGAAAAGCAAATAATGCTGTCAGACTTCAATTTCACAACTGTACTGTTTTTTTGTTTTCATATTTTAAATCTGCCTCTCCCATATCAGTCTTTTCATACTATTTATGCACCTTGTGCTCTTTAATACTCAATATACAATCAGTAATATTTTACCGTCTAATTGCACAAAAGGACAATGATACATCAGCAGGGGTTTGCAGGTGTAATTAATCATTCCACTCACAGTTAAAATAACCTGTCTTGTCTACACTCCTTTGCTTTGGTTCCACCCCCAAGCCTGATTTTATTATTTTATCATTTTTATCTCTCACCGGTTTTTACAGCCAACAGTAAAACAGTAAATTCATTTTGATTCCCACACAGTGAATAGAGCTGATTGAAGGTTACTGTAACTATTGTTTTCTCCTGAGTGAACAAGCATTAAATCATTTTGCAAAGACATCAGGTAATAACTACAATCATTTTAAAACACTAGTGGCACTGAGATGGCAAGGGGCACCCATTCATGTGGGTGAGTAGAAAAGGCAGAGCAGCGTGGAGAATCGGCTCAACCTCACCTGTGCTGTGATTGTCTCACACACATCCAAGTTGCCTCCAAGTTAAGCCATAACTTCTGAGGTAAAGCAATGACGGGGCAGTAAGCAGATGAATTTTAGGGTCTTGCAAAGGTCCATAATTATTTGGCAGATATTTGCTGCTACTGTACCCCTGTACCCCAACATCAGAAAATAACAACTGCAATGGTAAATTCATCAAAAAAAATCATCAAATCAAGTCTCTATTGTAAAAATGCATGTTAGTTGTCTAGTTATGAGCCAGTGGGATGGTAGGGCCTAGAGAAATAGGTTAAGGTGGAGCTGGGGGCAATTCTGGAGAATGTTGTTGAATTCCTCACTAGTGAATGTTGTACATTTGTATATCAAAATCACAATCTGGAAACTACACTCTGTGTAAATGCAGTTTGAGAGCTACACATGTAACAACGGTTCTATGAATTTTGGATGACCACCAGAGTTCTCTGTCACTCTGTCACGCTACGTCATGCCAGGTCACATTTGACTTTGTTGACATTACATACTCGACCTGCATATGTGCGAGACGGATAGCATCCGCCTTTGGCAGCCAGGAAGAATGAAATAGAACATTTAATTTAGTGGCTGCAAAAAAATCTCCAAGCTGCAACAAACAATATTAGGCTTTTTCCCTCAAACTTCTGTATTAGCCTACAAAAAGATGCTGGTTAACTAGGGTAAGTTGATGTTGTAATTAGTGGCCACAAGTTTAAATTTGTGGACTATTTTACTAATAAACTGCCACTTGTGTTCTCAAAAGAGCTCTTTGGTTTATTGCTATGTTCACATTACAGACCTTAATGCTCAATTCCGATTTTGTAGTCAGATCTGATCTTTTTGTGTTGATGGTTCACATTCATGTATGTAAGTGACATCTATCTGTATCGGCTCTGGTAAGAACACGACTGAGGTCCTAAGCTGCCATGAATGTGTACAAGAATAACAATAATGTCATTCGTGTGACGGTCAAACAGAATAGAAATAGAATGAAATAGAAAATAAATAAAATAAATAAATAGAAGCTTCTACGTAATTGTCCACATTTGAAACTTCCTCATCTTTCCATTGACCCTTGTCACTATTGTTGCTCTCCACCATTTTTACTGGGCTGTGAGCTGCTGACACTGAATGATGGCGACAGGCAATATGCACATGTGCAGAGAAGTGAGACATTAAAAAAAAAAAACACATGAATCTGGTCTGAGATCAGATATGAATCATATCTAGGACCACATGTGCAAGTGGCCAAATTAGATTTGGTTTGTTCACACTTCCATGAATAAATCTATAATGTAAACATAACCAAATTTACATGCTCAGAAATGAGTCACACAACAAGTCTGTTCCTAAGACATGACTCATCTTTGCCACCTTGAACATTTCAAAGGTGGACATTACAAGAGTTCGGGTGGTTGCCATTGTTATCCTGCAGTAATGTTAATACCACAGCAAAACTCCAGGATGCCATATATCTGAAATGAATAAAAAGGAATCATGAATAAATGGAGTTTGTAAAAAGTAAAAGTAAATTGAGAGCCAGCTGGCAAATAACACTAGAAAATAATCCTCTTTTTATATTTTAAAAACAGTATTGTTAGATGTATTTGAGCAGCCAGGCTAGAGTGGAAGCAGTCTCCAGACCCTATTGTTACCTTGCAACTCAAAAGCTGCACACTTTTTTATTATAATAGGATGCTTTTTTGTGTCAAGTTAGGTTGATTGTTTGTGCAGTGGTGAAGTCCAAGAACAGTGTCATATCTGTTGTGTGTATCAGGGTGAGGGAAAGCTTTTGGGGAAAAATCCATGAAAGTAAAGCACAGCTTCTGAAATGTTTTCTGTGTCCTTGACAGTGAGAGCCCCACTGAATCCTATGTTTTCCACACTTTTTTGAATCCTGGGGGCCACTAAGGAACACAGACAGGTTGTTCTTCTGGAGATATTCTCAATGATTCCTGTAGGTTTCTTAAACTTGAGGGGTCCAAGGAGTGATAACATTCTTATATTGGAAATTCTTTATTAGGAATAACCCCTTGAGATGTGCCATCTCATTTTCGAGGGTGTCCTAAATGACAATTATACAATATAAGCACAATTAGACAAACAAAAAAACCCAAGAGTAATTAAAGATTAAAGATAATTAAACAATATCAAGGACCTGTACTAACTAATAGGCTTCATTTTCACTGAATATGTTTTCCTCAGGTACTTGGTATCACCATTTCATCTCATATCATATGAAGTTCATTCAAGGTTCTGATGATGTCGCTCCTAATTAATAACCCCACCTCTTTCACATGAATGCGCTGGATAGGAAAATCCAGATTTGACTGAGCTAGTTGACAGCCAGCTTCATGAAACTGGTTATCTGGATGAACTGTGTTTGGCTCAGTGAAGTCAGATAATGAAAAGATATCCTGGGTATATTGAACTTGCTTTGTAGTACGGGCCCCAGGCCTGAACTACAATAACAACAACAAAAAGCAGTATATATCAAATAATAAGACATACAAGATCAAGAGATCATACTACAAGCAGAGCAAACAGATCATTCATTTACAAAAAAGTATTAATGTCAGTGATAGCATTAAGTAATAAAGTCATAAAATATAATCATAGAGGTGTTATTATGGACATGTACAACTGATCTCATAATAAGAAGACAGGGCATTTTTGAACAAGAGGAAAGATGACATGGATCGAATATTTACAGGTAAATTATTCCGATCAGATGGAGCGTTAAACATAAAGGCTTTCTTAGCTATAGACTACAGGAACAGAAAAAAGAGTTGTATTGAGTGTCTCAATAGATAATTGGAGGAGAAAGGTACCATGACGTGTTATAAATAATGAGGGTAATTGAAATGTATACAATTAAAAATAACCTGCAGCCAATGTCACTGTTTTCATATGATGAGAGAGGGCCAATTAAGAATTTCATACATTGTACGATGATGAGTTATGAAAGGACAACCAAGAGAAAATCTGAATAGTCTATTATAAACTATATTGAGAGGATGAAGATTAGTTTTGAATGCAGCCTGATATACAACGTCAGCGTAATCCGATATTGGTAAAATGAGTTGTGAAGCAAGCTTCTTTTTAACAGTACAAGAAAAACAATTTCTGGATCTGTAAAGAACACCAATACCGAAGTTCATTTTCTTCACAATATGATTAATAAATGAAAATGAAAGTCAAGCCATAGGCCCAGGTATTTGGTGTGTTCAACTCTTTGCAGTTATGTACCATCGAGATAGGCAATAACACATGAATGAGCTTTAAATTTGGATTTAATGCTTTGGCGGGTACCAAAAATCATAATGTGAGATTTAGTTTTATTGAGTAGTCATTTATTAGCTGTGAGCCAGTATTGTAGGATATTAAAATCAGACCGCAAAGCTGATTCAATCTGTAATAAATTAGTTTTAGAAGTGTATATTACTGTGTCGTTATGGTCAAATCAGTGCAAATTAAAGTCTTGGATGTGACTATAAATGCATAACATTACTGAGCAAATCAACTTTGACTTGGATAAACCTGGGATAAGCAAATATCAAAGGTGGGATGCACAAGTTGGAGACTTACAGTGTGAAACTTTCTCTCTGGTTGCTGTGTTAGAAGCTGCAATAAAAGAAAGCTGAAAATAGTCCACGTTCCAGTATATTTCACTGCTGTGTTCCCCATGATTAATTACCTCTTGGTCACAAAAACACGTCTACTCAGACATACTAGATGTCAGCATGAAGCTGGTTGAATTGGAATAATTTTGACCAGTCTGTCCAGCAGTGTGCAGTGATGCATAGATAAGCGAGAACCTGCAGGGAAAAGTAATGAAGAAAACACCTCACACAATCCAGCTTGGAGCCACCAAACAGCAACACAACAGATACAGGCATGACTTGTTGTGAAATCAAAGTTGGGGAAAGTGTATATTTTTAGCCACTAAATAAAACCTATTATTGACTCCTTGGATCAAGCTAAAAAAAAAAAGCTGAATTTAATGTGCTGCACAAAACCGCATGCACAAAATACATTTAATGAACTAGATATTAAAGACATATTCTTGATATTAAGCAGGAGCCCCACAGTATCGCCTGTCTCTTAAAAATCTTTCTCTGCCTGGTTTATTCCTCTTAATCTCCTCCTATGAAAGGGGAAATCAATAAGGCATGATGTCTTTCACCTCTTTCATCTCACCAGTGACAAAGGCAAAATGTCCTTATTGTGTATATTCTGTGCAATATCACCAATAACACAAACCCGGAGCATCGTATGCAAGCAAATGATAGTGCCAGATTTTAGCAGAAAGATGAAAATTCACATCTCACCATATTGTGTGTAACATAGAATTGTTTCATCAATCAACTGTATGCACTACTCTGATTCCAAGCTGTGTAATTTTAACATGTGTATATACAGTATGTTGGTAATGAAAAATGAGAATCAGCACTGCTTGTGTGATTCTTCTGGTAGTAGATAAAGATGGTGGGTAAGAAATAATGAAAATAATCTTTCCTCGGTGCAGGAGAAAAATATTCCTGCAGTCTCAGTATAATCACCACTTTCTCCCACAGTGTTGCTTGGCTTCCTGTCTTTTTTTTTTTTTTCTCATCACAAGCTCAGCTCAAATAATCAATGAAAATTACATGTTCTTTCTTCATGTTAGAAAAATCTCAATGATCTGTCCTAAAATAAAAATCTGAAAACCTTTATACATACCTTCATTATTTTCCATTTGGAGTATGGCTGTAAAATGTCTCTCTTCTGCTGACAACATGTCAACATGCCAGATTTTTAAGGTGTTTAACCAGCACTAAACAAACAAGAAAATATAACTGCAATGCTAACATCACTTGACTGGTTAATTCTATGATCTTAGTCATTGCTTTCAAAGCACATTTCAGGTGCTTTAATTCCACATCTACTGGTTCATTGTTTTGCTTGTTCAAAGGAGAGAATAAAGAAGTTTTTACAGTAGCAGATGGTAGAGATGGTAGCAGATTAGAACAGGTTAGCAAATGCATTATCACCTTCATATTTCATTCTCTGATTCATTTTCATATTTCACTTGTTTTAAACGGCCAATTTATTTTATTTTATTGCATGTTATAAAGGAAATTGCTTTAAAGTATGCCGGTGAAAAACAATAAAAGGTAATTGGGAAATAATGTGTGGACATATAGAAGTATATATATATATATATATATATCTGCACAGCAGGAAAATTGGTTGTAAGTTCCCATAATGACCAGCTACAAGCTCAGCACAATTAAACATATGCATAAACAGGATATGTCATCCAGGGCTCTAATCAGAATTGCACATTATCACAGTTGTATAACAGACAGCAGCAATCTGATGGAGGCATTTTGTGTTCAGTGCAGGAAAACTTTCTAAACCTTGTGAGATGTTGATGTGATGTATCTCTGATGTGATTTCCTCTAGGCCTATATTTAATAAATGACTGTTAACCTTCAAGTCTTGCCCTGTCGCCTCTGTTTCCTGCATGATGCAAAAGGATAGAAATCAAATTCAGTTTTGTATCTGATGTCATATTCATCTTAAATTCTTTTTTCTTGTTGCCCTGTCCAAAGGAGGTCAGAGTTTAAAGTCAGCTCTTGATAACAGCACCAGAGGAGCACCAGCTCCGATATATCCAACTTGGCATTTAATAACCTGAAATCCAAGCAAACATGGGCACCTTACGTCAGCCAAAGAATATCGTTGAATGTAATTAAACCCAAATTTAATGGATATAATGTAATTTTGTCAATGCACAGTATTTTAAATCCTCATACAACCAACTCAGTTATCATACAACCTGCCTGAGTTGTCAGATGACGGGAACACTTGTAAATCCTTAAAGGGGACATATCATGCACGTTTCCAGTCTCTATATTTATATTCTGGGGTTCTACTTGTATATCTTTGCATGATTAACAGTTAAAAAAACACACGAAACAGGCCGTTTCAGCTCCTGTCTTTTTAAAGCCGCCCTCATGATGAGCCCATTCTGTTCTGATTGGCCAGCTTCCAGAAGCTGAACATCCGACATCATAACAGTAAAAAAAATTACAGAGAATCACAAAAAGCATGATATGTCCCTTTTAACATGGGAATTGTTCTGATCCCCCCTATCCATCCAACATAGCATGGCCTGCACATCTTTTTTAGCTAGTGGCGTGGCTCTATAGGGGTGGCAATGCTGGTCTGTTGGTCAGTCAGTTGGTCGGTTAATCACTTTGGTCCATGCTGAAATATCTTAACAACTTTGTTCAAACATGCATGTCCCCGGAGGATGAATACAATACTGACTTTAGTGGTCCCCTGACTGCTCCTCTAGCATCACCATGATATCGACTTTTTTGTTGTTTGTGTGCTGTGATGTAGTTCACAGAGATGGTAGTGTCTTGTTTAACGTCTGTCCACTGTAGGTTTCCGTTAAGGTTATGTGGTATCTAGCAGTTTCACAACATAAGAAAACGTATCCAGTCTGGAAAACTTGACTCAACTTCATGACTTGTGTGGCAGGCTTTGTTCTTTAAATTGTTACCCAGATTTTAAAATATAAAATGTGTAACTTTCTGCAAACTGTCACTCTCATCAGCAGCAAGAGGTAATAAAAACATTGTTTAAACAACAGCAAAGGTGATGGAACTGTTGTTAATATTTGGGAGGAAGCCTGCTGTTTATTTGAATTAGCTTTTGCAAAATTTGACAGATAACCCAGCTAGCAAGGTGCAATTTTCTTATTCACAAGTGAAAATATTCATTTCCAGCATGCTGACTGTTTTGAACAGACTTCCTTAGATGAAGACAAAACAGATTATCAACTGATGAAGTTATAAATCTCAGTTTTTCTCAATGCCAACCTCAGTTTTACAAGATCAGCTTTTTATACAAAATTATATTTTTGGCATTTATAGCAAAAATATGAGGTTTCTAACTAAAACCAGACCTGGAGAGACTTGCTCATGCTTTTGTAACCTGTAAAACAGATGTAAGATGTGTAGATACTGTAATATCCTTCACCTCGGTCTGCCTCAGAGGATTGGGGGACAGCTGCAGCTCATTCAGAAAGCCAGTTAACAGGAACTGTGAAAAGGGAGCACATTGCACCTCTCCTCAAATCACTGCTGTGTACTGGTTTCCAGAATGAACAGTTAGCTTCTCTTGCTTCATATAAAGCACTGAATGTCCTTGGTCCACAATATGTGTTGGGAAATGCTTTAGAGCTATGAGCACTACACATTTCAGTACACTACACAAGCATTGTAAGGGTCTATTCAAAATCTTGTGAAGCTACTGTTAGTTTTTGCTTCTCGTTGCTGTAAGAGCCTTTCCGAGGACTTGAGATATGTTCAGACGCCCACCTCTTTTAAAAGTAGCCTCATAACATTTTTTTTTTTTGGAAAATTCTTTCAACAAAGAGTATCGTATTGAATAGTAGAAAGAACATGCATGGTTTACTGTATGCTTGTGAATGTGTCTTTTTTCTTTCTTTCATTTTGAATTTCATGTAAAGCCTATTGAATATTTCCTTTTTATATAAAATATGCTTTATAAATTTAAGTTTCCCTTGCCTTTGCTGTTGTCAGCCAGGATAGGACCCAAAATGTGGATTTTTTTTTGCAATCGCATAATATGAAGAGTATTTCTAGTCTAAATCCAACTTGAAATCTCAACTGCAGATGTGCTGTTTGTTATGTTATAATACAATACACAATACTGTAATACAAGAAGTAGAGTAATAATATTCGTAATAAAAATTAGCATCATGGATGACATTTTCAAAGCTGTGCAGCAGAAGGAAACAGTCACTCAACAAGCACATGGACCTACACAGACAAAGGATAAGTGCAACATTTTGGGCACAGAAGGCTGATGATCTGAAAGAGGTGTGAAGGAATCCATTAATGTCAGGCGGCGACAATCATCTCTCAGCAGTCAGGGAGGACTGTGACTTCACCTCTCCGTTTTTCAAAGCGTTGTAATAACCCCACCATTTTTACACCAATTCATGCTCTTACACAACTCAAGCAACGCCCACGTGATGGTGTGACTGCCACAGAGGTTCAAATGCTTCTTCTTTGAAGACGTGACACCTTTTCAGTGGACAGAACATGTATCATTTTGGTTTTCATTTTTTCATTTTCTTGAGATAGCTAACTTTTACTTGTTAAATACACAAACAAAGATCATTAGCCGATACTGTTACAGTTACTATAATGTTGTTACTGTTACTGTATAGGCATACATCTCCTCTATGTATGCCTACAATGCCAAATTGCAATAATTATTTGGTCAAATTTGAATTAAGACTCAAAACTGACTTACTGACATTTTCTTTTACCACATGGTAAATAGCGATAAGCCATAGAAATATATAATTTCTGTAAAAATAACACATCAAATGTCCTTTATGACTGAAAATGAAGTGAAAGCTAGCTGTGAACAGTTAATTATTTTTTTAAATGAAATTTTCATTAAATTACATCTTAGTAATTGATTTGGTATTTCACATAACTTGAAGCAATAAATCCAATCATGACTGATAAAAGAAAACACACCTGGGAAACTCATCCGCTAAAAGTAACTCGCTTAGCAAAATATCATTTGAGCTTGATAAAATTGATGTGATTTGGTGTGTTAATCATCAGAATAATCAGCCTAAAAGGGAACAACATGAAGGCATTAAAACCTGTAAAAAAAAATATCTGTCTTGTAGTTTCACAGACCAGCCTCAAAACTTTAAACTTTTTTCTCTTAACTTCAGTGGTTCTGTACCTGACTTGGATAAATGATCATGCAAATGAAGAATCTGCATGTGGTCTTCAACACGTCCTTATACGAGTCAGCTAAATGTAAGTGCATGTTGGACATCGGTGATGATTATTTGTTTGCCGTTCTTTAAAACGCATCTGCTTCACATGCATGTTTCATTAATCTGCTGATGATCTGACTGAAACGACCATATTCACCATGTAAAAGAATGAAGATGAAAGAGTGAAAACGGATCAAACAAAACCTTCTGGGTAGTTAATATATTCCCACCCTGTATTCAGATCTTCTGGCTATCATAGATTCTTCCCTGCACAAGTTTGAGTGATTATGAAAAAGAAGTCCTTTAAATATTGGAAAAGCTTGGAAGTCTTGAAAAAACAGTAATTACCCAGCAATGTCAAATTTTGTGTCATTGCTTCTGCATGAGCTATTCTTTGCAAGAGGCTTTATTCTTGTCGGTTTTTGAGAGAAAAATGTATTGAAATATGAAATCCCCCCAAATTAAATTTATATATTGGATATGTGGACACAAAGAACAACCTTAAGTCTACTCTTGTAAAAAGTATTTCGTGTTGCTTACATATCTGCCCTTGGTGAGGTTTTATTAATTACATTTTTGAAAATGTCAATATTCTTTATGTTTTGTATGTTTTTATTGAATATTTTTAAGTATAACCTGGGAAGAAGTAGTTATTTAATATTAAGTGGATTCCTCCTCCCTACTCCGCCATTCCTTACAAAAACAAACAGTTTTGTAGAGGCTTTTTCATGTCTTTCCACAGCCTGTCTGAGTCCCTAGAGCCACTGGTGCATAAATGGGCAAAAGAAAGCTGAGAGCTGCATGCAGACCGAACACTCACACACACACACACACACACACACAGCCTCTCTCTCTCTCTCTCTCTCTCTCTCTCTCTCTCTCTCCATTCCAGAGTTACAGTCATTATACCACACTCCAGGGAGACTCGTTAAAAACATTCTGGAGATGCAAACTTTCATTCCATTTGCAAGTTATCAGTGCGGTTTGTCACAGCCAAAGTGCTGTGATGTAGCTTTGGTGTTCCCGTGACGGCTCTGTCAAAGTTCCCGTTCACTTCTCGCACAGCTCCAACCCAATGTGTACCTCCAGCAGTGGCCTGTTAAGCCCTGATGATAGTGATTAGATGTACGAATAATCAGTGGAAACCCTTCAATAAGCAACATGAGCTGCAGCAGGTGGGATGGTAATAATGTGTGCTCGTCAAAGAGCTTTTTTTTTTTTTTTTCTTGACATGGAGCAAGAAACTAGCTTGTACCCAGTGAATAGCAGCCCTTAAGTCAATCAATCTTTATCAAAATAGGCCATCCATCCCTTTGCTCCCAGTCGTTTGTACACAGCTATCAGACCTGGGCCACAGAAGAGGGAAAAGGACAGGCAAAGAGAAAGTAATGATGTTTGTGATGAGCCTCAGTGTTGACTCAAGTTTAGCTGCTAAATCCCTCGACTCTCACAGCCAGGCCATTTCATACACTCGGTGTGGTCCCCGTAAGCTGGTGGAAGGGCTTTAAGGGAGTGTAGATGCTCTTATTTGAGGCTGTTTTTTACCACCAGATAACTCAGCCCTGTCTACAAAAACTGCATGTTTAACCCTTTGAATGATTTCAACTCTCACCCAATTTTGCAGTGCTCATCTTATCTTATGATTTAACTATTTAACTGTCTTGATTTTTTTCTTGCTGCACATCTGCCTTGACCCCCTCGTTTTTAAATAGCATGGTGCAGCATATGCAAACAGCATGGCGCCTGAATTATTTGAGGAGAACCTCAGCTCCAGTTGGGTAATTTGAAATGATTCTTTGCTCACTGTTAATATTTCCTTTTTAAGTAGTCTATTAGTCTCAGTCTATTTGAAGAAACATATAGTTGTGAGATCGGAGTTGATAAAAATGCAACACCTTTTTATCTCTGACATTATTGGGACTAGTAATGTCAAAATGAAAGTATATATGTTAACGCATACACACCATTGCAGTTGGACTTGTATGTCTCTGGCCCATTGCCTTCCTTTTACATTATATCTGTTAATGTGTTTCTGACATAGGGGATGTCATTAAGTCACACTATATGCAAAGGTGCGATTAGAATATATCCTGCCAACATTATCTATCAACAAATGTGACAACGTGGGTCTAGACAACTAAGACACATGATCTGAAAGACCTATATGCTATTACCGTAGCAACAAATTAACTAAGATAACCAAAGATTCATCTGGGAATTTTTTGAAAGTCACACAGCAGCCATGGTCTAAAAGCTTCAAACCTGTGGTCGTCATCTTTGATTAAGCTGCTTCTGGAGTGCAGGAGTATTATACATGATGAATAACCTTGAATATAATGGTTTCAGGCCATAACATTAAAAAAGGCTGCTATGTGCTGCCTGCTTCCAAGAGACAAAGCCGATGAGGATGGCAGAGTTATACCTCCAGCAACAGAGACCAACATGAGCTGAGTGAGGACAGCTGACAGACAACAGCGGGTGTCAGCCTATAACCCAAAAACTCTTCAGTCCTCTTGGTTTTAAGAGCTTAGCTGCAATTTCCTGTCACAGAGGTGCTCAGTTGTCCACACTGTAATATGGCTACATAGAGGTTGGGAGGCTGCACTGCTTTAGGATGTTTGGCAAAAGTTGATCCGAGAACAAATTGGCAGAATTTAGAGAGTCAACATGTTGATCCTCATTTCCATATTTCACCTGGGTGCTAAGCCCAGCATTAGAGTGGTCTCCCATAAATACAAAAGCAGCAGAGCAGAAAAAACTGGTCTGCGTGCAACACAATGCTGCTTGAAATGCAAAGCAAACAGATATCACTTACAATTTAAATTCAAAACAAAAACAACCCATCTTTTGTGCTCTGCACATCATGGCACAGTGGGGGAAGGAGGGAGGGGGGGGTATTTTTGTTGAAAACCGGGTAATTATCGTAAGTCTCTCTCTTCTCATTCAAAAGAACCGTTGCCCTGTCTCCCTCTGTTTTCTGACAGCATTATTCAGATGAGTTCTGCATTGCAGTCTGAGTCATGTTTACTGACCAAAGCCGCAGTGTGAAATCCAGAATAATTGCTCTCCACAACTCCCCTGGCATTCCCTGGCACATTGTGCTGTTCTGTTCAATTCAAGCAGGAAGTCCAACTGAGAGAGAAATTTCCAAAAATAAATTAAGTCAATGTTCTGTTCCTCTATTTTTCTGACACATTTTTCAGTGTCATTGAAAAATTAATGATAAAATATCAAAAATAAAAATCCCCATATTTTTTTTTTTGTCATTAATGCTGCAGGGTGATAAGATGAAAAACACAAAAAGTCACTCAGGAAGGTAGACACCTCCAGCCTCCCTGTCACTGAAAAAAGGTCTCTACAGTATATTTAGCACCACCAACTTTCACACCTTGAGATACACCTGTGATAAGGTAAGAGACAGGTAAGCTTTGAGATACCTGCTGTGTATCCACTACTAATTGCTTAAAAAATGGCAGATAAGCAAAACAAACAGATGTGTCAGGGCACAGTGTGCACAGCTCATTATAGCAGAGCCTTCTTCAGTATGGAGCCATACTCTGTGCCTGTACAAAATGACATGCAGGGAGGAGCTCATAGTGTGTGGTGTCAAGCGAGGCAGCGCTGGTAACAAGCAGATAACAGTCCCACCAAGATGGCATTACCAATGCTTGGCACAGGAAAGGATGGGGTTGGGTGTATCATTGCCATTCAGAGACGCACAAGTGTAAATATGCGCACGCTCTCTCACACACAAATCTCACAAGCAGCCGTGTTTCCTCTTGCCTGCGTGTCAGTCTCCCCAAATTGTTTCATGTTCTTTAGAGTGACAAAGTAAAACCAAAAGGCAAACAAATCCTCCTGGGACAGAGAGGCAGAGAAAATACTAGTGTCAGATATTTTGTAGTGCCGCCTGTGCCTAATAGGTCTTTCTAGTCTTGTTTCTTCAAAATGGCATTTTCTAGTTGAGCTCCGCTCTAAGGCTTTAATAGGAGGAAGCATCTCCAAAGGACTTACTGCCATCTGTTGGTACTGAATGTAACTGATTATCAGTCGATAATCTTTGTGCTCTGCTGTACAGTACATTCCTTTGTGATATGCATGCTGACTTGGACTACTATTAGCCATTGTAATAAAAAAAAAAAAAAAAGACCCTTCAGAAAATGTGACCAATTCTGATTCACAATGGGTTATTCAGCTACGTCTTTACATATGGATTTTCTTACATTCAAAGCCTGAGTACTCGCCTGAATGATAGCTGGAGCTGAAGAGAAAAATTTACCTCTGGAAGCTGCAGTACATGAAAAAGGCTCAAACATACACAAATCCTTTCCAGAAATAATGGTTATTCCTCAACACCCGGTTAAAGCCCAGGTCTACTAATATAAAAAAACCAAACATCAAATATAGAAATTGTGGTTAGGAAATCAGAATTAAGTTTGCTGACAATGTAACATCATCAGGCAGGCATCGGTTTAAACATACCCACTGAAAATTTCAGGATTGTTTCGCAGCACCCGTGACATTAAAATGAGCTGTCTGTTCTTTAGACTTTGTAAAATAACTTGTCATAATGAATGTACGTGGATCTCCGTTTTCATAACATCTTGAATCACCATCTCACTTTCATTTTTGCATGCTTCACTGAACCATAATTACCATAGTAAGTAGGTTGGGAGTGTAGTGAATGAGATCGTTGTTTGCACCTCAGGTCACGCATGCCAAGCTGCCTTTCGTGATTACTTGATTAGGTGAGACTAGAAGCGACCAGTCAGTTGGACATTTTCAAGGGTGT